>NC_134370.1:31185984-31489015 GCF_035582795.1 Mycteria americana
TAAGTTGCGGGGGGGGGGCGGGGGGGGATAATCCTAAAAATGGCTTTAAAAACCATTTTACACATTTAACAAGAAAAGAGCTGTCAAACTAATGTCAAATGATACTGACGCAGGACAAGGAACTTGGTGATGGCAACAGGGGGACTGAGATCAGGAAGGACTATTTCTGCTCTTCTGTCCCTCGCTCCTGACACAGAGGACACTCGGGTTGCAGCCTGAGAGGCTGTACAGGCTGGGGGAACAGTGTTCCAGCCAGCCATCACCCGCCTGGCCACCGGGGAGAGGCAGCAGCAGGGCTCAGGGATTGCTGAAGGTTTTATCAGCTAGCCTATGAACAGCTTGTGTTTTTGACAGCCGTTTCTACTGAATCAACCAAGCTGACACGGACCCGAAGTAACTATTTTATTTTATTTTTAAATCCATAAACATGAATGCAACTATGTCAGGACAAGACAGGGAAATTACTATATGATGAGACTAGCACTGTGTAGTGGCCCCTGACAAAGAAAAATGCTGTAATCTGAGCCAACAAAACACAGAATGCTTAAGGAAGGCAATGAACAGTTAAATAAACATATTTTCATTTTGCTTGATGCCTCAGAGATCTGACTCCTGAAGACCTTTGCACTGCCCGAATTGATGTGTTGCTCTCTAAATGGCTGATGGCTCCTGTTAAAAGATGGCTCAGTTAAATGACTAAGTTGGAAGATATGAGTCTCTCCTTACTGCATACAGAAATGAATTGCTGCAACATGCAGCTGCCTGATCTGATGGCAGAACATGCAGTACTGCCTGATCAAGCTAAGCAGTAAAGCATGGGGACAGATGACATGTTTGAAGTAAAGTGTTGGTCCAGATGAGTGACTGAGTCAGCTTGCTTGAGATGTCTGCGGAGACACACTCCTATAGACTCTTTTGAATGCAAAACCCCTAGAAAGTTATACTTCACTTGCTCTGATTTCCTTTTCCCTGGCATTTCACTGTTATTTCTTTTTACTTTTGCTATTATTCAGACCTGCCATCCACAGATTTTCTGAACCTTGAACAGTACCTGTGACTTTGCTGTGAGAACTCTGAAACTCATTAACAGAAGGACTTGGCTTTAAGCAAACGTCACATCGCATTAGTGTAATTCTCAGGCACTAGCTAGCTCTTAGCTTGGCCCATTCATTTGGGCAGAGCTCAAAATACCTCCTTGCTGCATCATAGACATGTTCTGATGATGCTGATTACTTTTGTCTCATCTGTTTTGATAACTCAGGCAATTATTAGCATTCTGCACACAGCAGGAGCTTTTCTCAGCTCTTGTCAGCGTAAGAGGACAGTGGTGAGAAGGAAGGGAATTTGTAAGCAGTATCCCAGGGAAAATAACCTACAGGGTCTGAGAGTATTAACGAGAATAAGTGCTACTATAATTAGATGCTGTGCCATGTGTATGGTACATACATATTGCATTATGCTCTGCTTGGGGTGCAGCACTGGGATCTCACAGTAATCAAGATGAAGATTATCTAAGGTGTACTAGCAGCCTTCTACAGTGTTACTTGCATCTGCCTTTACAGGTGAAAGGAAAGGTAAAACAGAGCGTTGGCATTCTCACATATAGCTGCTGAATCCTTTGTAATGGCTCTTCCTGGACTACCTGTTAATCCATCTTTTATTACAAGGACTGCAGTAATAGCCCAGAATATTAGTTTGCAGTGCTCTGTAACATTACCCTCAGAGCTCATCAAAAGGATATATCTTAAAATGCTAGAAGAGCAGGAGGGAGTGAAGGAGATTTTAGACCTCCCCAGCATACCAGCAGGTACACAGGTCCAACATTGCTCGACATGCTTTGTAGCCTGTGTGTCTGCCTACACAGCCTCTTCCTCCTCCTCCTCCTCCTTCCAATTTGCATTGGAGGCTGTATCCATCCCTGATGCCAACACTCTGGCAAATATCTATTCATTCATAGTATCAAAGGAACATTAAAGTCATCGTGGCAGAAAACTGAAAAGCAAAGAAACCCTTATTATGGTTGATGTATGACTGAATTTCATAGCATGCTAATGTCTTTCGATAATCTAGATGCATATTTTGGGCCAGGAGCACTACTGAAAGTGTCCCCAAGTTCCTAGTGCACAGCAACAACTGAGAAAAATTAAAAAGCTGCTTGAGTACATAAATAGGTAGATGGAAAATGTAGCTCTTGATCCTGAACTGCAAGCAGGATTAAGTAGTGAGTGTGTTTTCTTGGCTATGGCAGGCATGCACAGTAAGCAGATAGGAAATGAAAGCAGCAGGGTGAGCTTTTCCAAGAGTTTGAGCAATTACAGAATATTGAGATTATTCCTAAAAGAAAGCTTAGTTCTATGTTAAGATTTTCTTCCCTGAACTGGACTGAGGCCTGCTGCTTTTTATGAAAATTACGGTCCTGGTTTTGTCATTGAAGGCATGTGGTCATCTGAGAATGGAATGCAGCCAGTTCTGCCTGCTTACTGACTGGTGTGGTCATGGAGACAAGGTCTGCGTTCCTCCATCAGGGAGCAGAAACTCTTTTCTCTTGAGTATGGCAAACTGTGGAGAAGGAAAGTCTAGTCACCAATGAAAATGATATGTGCCTCATGGAGGCTGCCTGAGATGTGGCTGAGCAGCTTCCTCCCAGCACAGCTCAGCAACTCCAGAGTGAGCCAAACAGCTCAGTGTGTGTAATTCACACAGCTGCTGGGCCTCACATCCAGCCTCTGCCTGCTTCTAGGTTTCACAGTTTCCTTCTCAAGGCAAAACTGGGCTTGAAGGTTACACAAGGACTCAGCCTGGAGCACAGTCTCTGCCTCTGGTTTGCCATGACATGTAAATCACTGAGACTGGGGTTTATGTTCCTTGCTAACTCAAACCCTGGCAGCTCTGGGAAACAAAGATTTCATTTGTGATCTCGTTTGAACCTGTGAAGCTCACTGACAAGGATACTGCTAGAATTGGTACCTGGTCTCATGGAGTACAATAGGATTTAAATCTGCAAACAGTTTGGTCCACACTGGGGCTGATTTGCTCAGTTACATTTGGAAATCTCTTGGCTGAATGCGGTGGATACATAACAAAGAGAGCAGGTCCTTTCCTCTTAGCTTATGTAGCAAATGGATGGTAGAAATTATTTTTCCTCCACCATTCGTTTGCTCTTTTTTCACATATAACTTTGCCCAAATCCTGCTGGCATTATTGATGGCGATGAAAAGACATAACGATATCATTTCCCTCTGTAAAATCCAGGACTTGTATTTAGGGGCATGAGAAGGGCGTGCCCAAATGACGGTGATGTCTGAGGTATTGATGGACCTCTGCTGTTACTAACTGGACTATATCTGGTGGGCTGTCAGCCCAAAGTTAATAAAAGGGCAATGAGGACCTCATCGCAAACAAGCTTACTTGGGGAGAGGGAGTTTGCCACTGGTCTGAATTTTAGGGGTCTCAGGTGACAATTTGAATGAGTCACTGATGTGCTGTTCCACTAGGCAAATTCATACAGTCCGTTAGCAATTTCCCCTGATATTCACAACCCCCATAGGGTTTCTGGTGTCGGTTATTTGTTACCAGGCAAAAAGAATTTGATTTTCATACTCCTTAAGTGAGACAAAGTTAGAGAAACGAATAAGACAAACAAGGTCATCTCCTGTGCATGGTTTTGTTAGTTAGATTCCATTTCACTCACAAAAAGTAATAGCTGTTTTTCTTATTTTGTTGCAGCTTTACTTTGCCTCAAAGTAATGTTCTTTTTTTATTTTTTAAGCCAATATAAAAGACAGACAATAGAGATGAAGCAAGAAAAACGCACCGTTCCCTTCAGAGGGGACATTAATCTCATTATACAGGATTGGTGACTTCTGTTGGGCTTCCAGCTCCACAGTTAGGTATTGATACGGGGGTTTTTTGGCATTAATACCATTGCTAAATAGCTGTTACTGGGGCTTTTCCAAAATGGGATTCTTATGTGCCAGAGTAGGATTCTTTATGCTTTTACTGTGCGATGGTTAATGATAACACTGCATGAAAAATAGTCTTTGAGATGGCTGCCCAACTCTGCTTAAATGTGACCATCTCAAGGGAAAATCATCACGTAGCAGCTCTCTTGAAGAACCTCGTACTTTTTAGTGAAATAAGAAGCACCCAAGTATTAATTTAAAATAAATCTGAGTTACATTTTCCTGAAACAAGAACCTAGAAGAAAGTAGGTTCTTAGTTACTTGAAGTGTTTTTTTTAATCTTTTCCATTCTTAAGAAGTTATTAATAAGTCACATAATCCATAGGATTCCACTGCCACAGAAATGTGTGGGGCAGTTACCTAAAGAGAAAAGTTCTATTAGGATGCACTGGCTAACTAGAGATTAACAGTGTCACTAGACACCTGAGCAGTGTAAATAGCATGCATGTGAAGTACTTTTATTTCTTTCCAAATAGTACTGAGAAAAAGTCATAGGAGAGAATTTCTGTTATCTACTCCATAGCTGTCCTCTAAAAAACACCTTTAAACTGAACTTTTAAAGTCCATCCTTAACTTGCATAGGTCCATAAAGGACAGGAAGAACAGCCCACAATGGAGGTGAATGGAACAATATCTACAGATTCCGATCTGCGATCAGAGCTGTGCACACATGTAGAAAGGGAGGGAGAGAGATGCTCTTCATCCTTGTCTGTCCTACTGTCAAATGAGGAAGTGAGAAACTCAGTGAAGCACCCTGACCATGCCCATGTGGTAGTCGGTGAGGCAGTTATGACTGGGTAAAAAATAAAAAATAAAAAAGAACAAAACAACCAAAACCAAAAAACCTTTTCCCATCCCAGTCCAGGATTTTCTTGTCTGGGCGGTGCTGTGCTCAGAGGTGGGGAGGCTGGCTCCAAACCTGGTGCAAGGGCTGCTTAAATAGCTCAAAAAGCAAAATCAAAGAGGAAATATTATAATTCTTCACATCACAGGCCAATGTATAGTCTGTTCATGCCATCAGACTTCTCTTGAGGCTAATCCTCTTTCTACCTGCTGGCCTGTGGAAAATAGTGGGAGGAAGGCAAGAAGAAGGAAAACAAGAATAAGAGCTGGCATGGGAAAGGAGTGGAAGCAGCTGATGACAAACTGCCCCTCTCCCCCTACAGACAGTGGATTTCATGGAGATACTAAGCTGCTGGGAAAGCAAGAATGAAGCGTCTGTCCCTTTGCAGAAGATGGTCAGGATTACCAAATCCCATTTAAATATGGAAGATAGGTTTTCTTTTAAGACAGAATAATCCCTTGTGGTGACCTAAGGGGACCTGATGACCAGAATAACACATTCTTAAACACCAGCCTCTCTAGGTACAATGTGTGCAAAGCCACAGTGAAAACTCCTGGTGTTCTTGTGTATACTGGCCAATACTTTTTAAATGTGTCCTATCAGCTGGGTCTAGACAGTGCTCATGCAGAAACCAGTATGTATTGAAAGATGTTATGTTTGCCTACTTTTTAAAATACAGACAGAGAGGATTTTGGTTTATTCTTTTGAAGTACATTAGGGGCAAAGAATTAGTGAAGGAAAGTATGCATTTGTAGTAGATACCATATAATTGAAAGGGAAACACTATATGGTAATAAACCTATATTGATTTGGTATAATTGAAAAGTGGATGTCATGTTAGTGGCGGAGAAGAGCTAATGGGATCTATAGGGAACAAACAGATGGAGACTTTTTATGGGTAGGGCCAGTCTGAAAACAGATTTACTTACAAAATAATACAAATCTACTTACAAAATTTAGATCAATAGTGGACACTGTATTTAATTACCAAGATCTGCTTTCATCTGCGATCTTTTCCCACCACTCCCCACATTCCCAGACTACTCTAAACTCTTGCTTTGCATTGGCATCATGCTTCATTTTCAATATTGTGACAGACTTTCCAGGCACTTAAGGAAGTAACTTTACTCAAAAGGTACTGAAAGGAATAAATGTGGCCGAAAGAAATCTTAACACAAAAATATCAGGCTTCTCTGTGTGAGCTATTGAGTGGAACCACTTCTTCAGGTGAACCAAGGGATGTTAAGGCCATGCATCTCCTCTGGAGACCATGAGCAAAGTATCTGTATTTAGAAGATGCTTTTAAACCCGCACGAAGCGCTCCTGAAATATCATTGAAGTGCAGCATGGTGAAGATTTAGAAGGAAACAGCTGCCCTCTGCGATGTTTTTGGATGAGAAGTAAAACAGGATAATGATTTCTCCTGAAATGTCAGGAAAATATTTGTAAGCAAAAGCCTCCCTTCAGGTGGGATATCGCACTTCTTGAGGGTTTTTTATGACAACCTCAGGTTTGTGCTCCACTAGGTAAGATCAGTGTAGATGAAGATGTACAGATGAGACTTCTGCGGGAGCTTATGTGTTCATTTTGAACTTCTAATTTTTCTTCTATCAAGGTCTGTTTGTCAAACAGGGTTTAAATAAGAATTCAGAACATCAAATAACAGATGGCAAACACTAGGATATTAAAAGCAAAAAGCCCAATTGCATTTTAGTTCATATTTCCTTGGAGAATCTTTAATTTTCCTCTTCAGTAAGATATTGCCTGACCCATCCCTTGTACAGATCCATGAAATGTAATCAAAGCAAGGCTTCTCTTGGCATCTCTAGTTGCTCTCTGACTATGCTGGGATACTTGTTCATATTGGATCAATCTCTCAGTCAAAAAATAATCTTTGCTACCCCCACCCTGGAAAAAGACCAATAGTTTTCAGGGACAATGGCTCACAAAGCAAGAAGAGGAATTTTTTCTGTGTGTTCTGTTATATCTTTTCTGTACCTTGCAGAACATGAATGGTATCTGAGATAGTGAACAGTGGGATTTAAGTGACAATGCTCTCCAGAGAAATGCAAAGTGACATGTGGAGCAGTTGGATTTGGTACCTCAGTTCCTCAGGCTGTCTTTTCACTTGCCACTACTAGGAAACTGTCTTCAGTCTTCCAAATAAGCAAATTACTTTGATCTGAAAAGTGCCAGACAGTATTAGGCTTTTCTTAGGAATTAATCTAGATAAAAGGAAGGCTGCCCCTCTAGGCAAGGAAGTTTTGTATCTATAAACTACTGCTCCTCATTCCGTGTGGAGCACTACAAAATTAATATATTGCTGATAGCTTTATATTTTCATTTGCCTACACAGCAGTTACATTCCAGTGACTTCCCCAAATTGGATATTAATGATTTACACTCTGCAATTTGTGTATCCATAAAGTGGAGCTGCATAATCTGAAAAAACGAAGACCATACCTAGGCACTCCCAAGATCTTCCTCCTGATTTACTGGCAGGTCCTCAGTTCAGCCTGATTTAATGGCAGTCACTATATAAAGCAAGCTCGGTTGTAAGGAGGTGTCCACGAACAGCCCTGTGAGCAGCAATGGCGGAGGAACTTCCTGGAGAGAAGCAAGCTGAGCTTTGTGTCTCGAGGCTCCAGAAAGCATTAACCCTTTCTGTAGCATCCTGTGGTGATAAGCAGGAGCCACGGTGTGCTGGGGAGAGAGCTGGAAGCAGGCACACGAGCACAAGGACATACCTCTTGTTGGCAAGTCTCTAGCGGCGACTTCTGCATGCCAGCACTGTGGTGGTCGCGTTACCTCAGCACTGCAGAAGCAACAGTATGAGCGTTTAACTCAGTCCATTCTCCTAGTTCCTTTGGGAACTGTTACCCGTATCGCATTTCTGCCGATGTGCCCTGTGGTCTTCTCATTATTTCCCTGTCTCGTTGGACAGGGAGACTTGGCCTGGCCTCTCGAGGCTTACAACACCCTGTTGTTGTGACCGGAGCCATTGTCTCAATGCTGAGAAGTCTTCCCTGCTCTCAGATTACTTCTTAGAGCAATGGACCAGCTTTCTGCTTTTTCTTCTTGAAAACTGTAAGTAGTGCCTGTAAACACTGTGATAGAAATGCTGCTGATCCCTGAAGGACAGGAGAGATCTTATTTGTAGATCTCTGGTTTTTCTGGTCGGTCAACTAGAGCTAGATGGTAGTTCTCTTACAGGCCTTTTGTTTGTTGTAATGAGCTGGTTTTGTTAAATATTCAACTGGGAAGGACACAAGGAATGCACAAAAGGTACTTTGCTAGCCCAGGCTTTGCTGTCATCCTGCATGCTTTCATCCATTTTCCGGTGTAACCAGTCCAACAGACCATCAGCTGTTTTGGTGTACGTCTTCCTGCCGCTCCTTTCTGTCAGGTGCTCTTGTAGGGCCCTGGGGAGCGAGGCTGTGTTAGTGCAGGCCTCTGGAAGGTGAGCAGAGAGCCGAGCAAGGCCTGGGCCCTTGGCTTCTCGTTAGGGTGCCCTAACCATCAGGCTGTAAGCCCTTTTTTATATGGGAAAAGTCTTTTCATGTCCAGTATGGCAACTGACTAATCGAGACCTTGCATCTCAATGACTTGCTGTTTAGTCCCCATTAAAGTGGGCATAACCTGATTTTTCTGCTGAGGAGCAAAGATAGATCCTTCAGTTGGAGCTAAGAACCCAAAGTGCTTCACACACCAAAAAAAAACCCAAAAAGTAAGCTTCTTGAAATGCTGGGTGTCCCTCTTAGTAAGATCACTGGTGAGAACTACTTGTATTCTCTGTGTTCTGGAAAGCTGAGCAACAGCTGCTGAGAAAGAGTGGAGCAAATATTAAAAAAAAAAAAAAAAGTATTTGCCTTTTTCCCCCAGCATGGTTAATGACTTTGCGGGTGCTGAAATGACAAGAGATTTGTGGGAGGCACATGCCTCCTGTGCCTGCTTCAGACATCAGATCGGAGAGGAACCTCCTCCCTGTCAGAGAGTCACCTTCCTTCTTCTGTCTTCCTGCGAACCCTCCAGACTTCCTTTCCCTGCCATCAACACTAAACTTTTTTCCTGCGCCATTCTCCAAGTGGAAATCTTATTTCCTCTTGGCTTTAAGTAATGTGCAAAATACTGCTCTTACATTTTCTTAACAGGTTCTAACTGCAGCGGGTCATTTCCCCTCTTGGCTCAAATGAGCTGTTTTCTGCTTCTGGGTGTTTGTGTTTTCGGGGAATCCACTGCTAACAAAAAGAAGCCTATCTCCCAACACGAAGACTCAGCTCTTGCCTAGCAGGGCAGTGTTTGAATTGAGAAGGATAATTATATGCTGCTGTATTCCCTTGCCTTACTCCACATGCCACAAGAAATCAGGCATGGAGATGAAGCAGCAACCATGAACTGTTGATATTACCATTACTTATGGTCATGAAAACAAACAGCCCTTGCAGATAGCTGTGCTGTCAGTTTGTGAGCCTCAGTCACCCGTGGGCCTGGGATCATGCCTTTGTTCCCTACCAGCCCTGCAGTTCCCTGTTCCTCTCCCATAGCTCAGCACCATGCCAAATTAGACAGAAATTATCTCTCTGCTTGCACAGCTTGTGCTGAATCCTCAGTGCAGGAGGATCCAGATCATCACTGGAACAAAATACAAGCTGATAATAATCCCTGCTATTAGTCCATTTAAAATGGGTCAAAAAGACCACTTAATTGCTATAATTGCCTTCTGGCATTGCCTGTGCAGCAAACCTTTTGGCTGCATGTGTAGGCATGTGCTCAACAGTAGGCATTCCTATCCCTAATAACTGAGCTCAAAGATTAATACTTCCATTTCACATACCTGCTATCTGCTGCAGCTACTGTCCAGTCACTGAAGGATCTTACCACTGATCTTACACACAGCACCAGTGTTGTCTCTGTGTTTTTTCATACTACCTGCTGAAATGACTTGCTGTGATTGTGAGTATTTTGGTTAATTCAGGCCATTCCAGAAACAGTCTAGTAGGTGAACATCAAAATTACCTAGTTCATTTAGCCCCTGCCTTGAGGCAGGATAAAGTGAAAAACCAAATAGTTTTCATATGATAAGTTCATCCACAGAATGGCTAAATACAAGTTCTGAATAATGGCACTAATTGGAGTGTTTTGGGCTTGATGCTGTCACCTGTAGCCATTGTGTGTCTGACACTACTTTGCTGATAGTGCCTTTGAAATCAGTGAGGCTATCATTTCCCCGAGTTCCTTGGGTCCTGGCATTTGTGATGAGAAGGTAGGACAGTGCTGTTTGAGCTGAGCCTAAAAGAGCTCAGACTACATTTACCACTTTCTCATGCATGTTTTTGTTCACGCCTCTTCTTGGGTGTGGGGGGAGACGTGCCAGTACATATCTTGCTGTGGGAATTCTGGGCTGCTCCCATCTCCAACAGAGCTGAAATGGAGCTCTTAGCAGACTGCCATAAATTACATATTGTCATTTTAATTACTGCTTGGGGACATTTAAACTCAGAATCCTTGTGGGCATGAAGGCAGCCTCCCATCAGTCCTACACTGCACTCTCTGGAGCCAGCGCAGGACTTGTGGACTTGCAGAAGTGACCTTACGGCACAGACCAGGTCTGGGAGGAGGTGACTCTGGACTGGGATGTTTGAAAAGGGTTGGTGATCCATCGCTCTGGACTGAGCATTTTGAGTGGCAGTTAGGTACACAGCATATTAATCTCTGAGAGCCAGATGGAGTGGATTTAATGTCAGAAGGCATTTTCCAGGGATCAAAGCAGTTTATAGAAATAATTTATTTTTACCTTTAAATTAAAAGAAATATGATAAATGTTAAAATGGCCCTTAATTCATGAGCTTCACATCCCTGGGGTATGATTAGCACCAGATAACTGGGTCTCCCTGCTGTGCTCTGTTGCTTAGTTACGCTACACGAGTACACTGTGCTTTCATTTTCTGTCTTATGTGAGCAGAAGCAGCATGATATAGAAGTTCAAAAAAGTGAAAGACTCTGAGAGTATTCTCAGCTGTATTTCAAATCGCTTGGACTCCAGCGATGCCATATGCACTGTGCTTGCTGTGAATGGAAAGAAGCTTATTCTGATTGTGGGTGTAAATCGGCAGACAATCCATCAGCTGCAGCTGCTGGAATAAAGTAGTGCAAAGAATCAGAATCATGCCCAAAAGATTGATCCTCCAGGGGAAGTAATTTACTTTCACTAAGAGAGTAAGAGCGATTAGCGTCACAGTGGTACGATAAACTTAAAAGGCCTTGGAAGAACTATTGTTGCTCTTAAGTAAATATTGATTCCTAAAGTAAAGATTCCTAAAAAAAATTAGCAGATTGCATATTTATCTCCTAAAACAGAACTGACTTAAAGAGCTGGACACTTGAGGAGTGCACTGTGTCTTTCTTTTTACCTGCTCTATTAATGAGGGTTTGGTTGTATTGTGTAAAAGCAGAGTTGGCCCATGCTGGGTCTCATGAGAGCCACTGGGTCTGGTGTAGCTCAGAAATCTGGCAGAAGCTCTGTGCAGAAAAATGTGAGGGCCTGTGATGGAGAGAGGCATGAGTGGGCATGTTTCCTGAATATGTATGAGTTGCAGGGTAAGGCTTCTGTTCACTCGGGAGATCTTCTGCTGACTGTATGAAGTAGTAGTGCATGTCTTTCACAGCTCTTTCTTACTGTCAAAATACTTACCTTTCTATTTTATTTGTCCTGCTAATGGATTCTTAAACACAGACACATAAAGGTCTCATAGGAATGAAGCAAAAACACAGTTTTGCTTGAAAAAATTATCTGGCAATTCAAATGGTTTTGTAGAAATTCTGGAACACCTGACTCCAAATACATGGCTGCGTGATGAGAGCAGTTTCCTTTTCCTTGGGAGACCACTAATACTTTTTTGCCCACAGTGGCTACAAAGACTGTAACACCAGCTTCTATTAATCCTTCTATTTCATGGCTGGGTCTTCAATTAAACAAAAAGTAGAGGAGGACAGGGAGGATAATAAATATGTTAGTTAATTCTCTCAGACTGAGATGGGTCAAAGATCTAAGATCTCCAGATTCTTCTCTTGTATTATTTTGGTTAGTTGTTGACTTTGACATTTTTTTTTTTTTTTTGAAAGAGGGCATGGGGTAATGATGCCTCAAATAATATTTACAGCAGTACCATTTCATGGTGATTTAACAAGTGCATATGAGAACTTCATTTCCCACTTCCAGTGGGGGAGGTGAGGGAATCACTGGTGTAGTAAGGCAGAGAACTGGCAAAAGAAGGCACACTCATGAATTGCTAGTATCATTGCTAGGTTTTGGATGGCGAACCAAAAATGGGGTTTTCTTTGCAAAGAGTGAGCTCTCCTGAATGCTCTTATTCCTCATTAGTTCTTAAGGGCTGTGTCAGTTAGCAATTGTTTTCCTTCAGAGTTGTGAGTACCCCTGGTGCTGCAGCTGTCACGTGAACTGGGTGGGAATCTCTTCTCCCACAAAGTCCAGGATGAGCAAGTTCAGAGAATCTTGATGTGGACAATTATTATCATTTTCCTTCACCTGACCTTTGATAGATGGTAGCTCCAAAGCAGTAATTCCAAAGCAGCAGGTTTGCAACCTTTATCACTTTTATTTTCCAGTATTTCTATGTGAAGATAGATATACTCCTACCTCAGATATGTTCTGTTTATTCTCATCAACATTTTACACTGTGATCCCTGCTTTTAACATCCTTGTATTTAGACGAGCAGCCAGCCTTCCTGTATCAATAGATAGCTGTATAATTTACTGAGAAAACAGTTCCTTTCCTGGCTGCTTATTAATACGAAAGAAGATTTACTTTTATCCTAGGGAGCCAGTCGTTCTTCCCCTGTTACCTATAATAGTTAAGGTATTGCATATTTAGCTAGAAATGCATAAGGACAGGAGGTCTCATTTCACTTAAAATATCTCCAAGGCACTCATCAGCAGGCTCCTTGGTTGAGAGCTTGTGCCTGGTTTTCAGCTGACAAGCCAATAAATATGCAGATATGTGGGAATGCAGTGGGCTGACTTGGTCCAAGTGGATTTTACGTATTCATCACATTAGGTAGGGACAAAGGAGTCTTCCTTTTTATTTTTTTTTTTTCCTCCTATTTGATGTGAACACATCCAGCCGGTAAGGTAATGACCAACCATGTGAAATCATCAAATGAAGGGAGAGAAGGAAACTGCATGCCAGTACAGATTTTTTAAATTTTTTTTCCTGAAATGGAAATCTCTATATTTCTTTCTTACTACTTTATTATGTTTCAGCACAGTGACTTCCTGCTTAATGTGGTAGAAAGTATGGGTGCTGGAACATTTAGTATATCATTAAAAAGCATAACAAATAAATAGCTCATAATAATTACAAAACTTATCTAGGGGTTAAAGACAATTCTTTTTGAACTAGATGCATTGGAATGAGGCCTCTATGCTGTCCCACCTCGCTACAGAGAGCTTGGGGATGTGCTCAGAGCACATCTAGCAGCTGCAGCCTGGGCATGCAAGAGCCGCCCTGGGGAGAGGCAGCCTCCCTGCTGCTGCCTGGTTAGCTGCTCCACCAGATGAGCACGCAGGGGTGAAGGGCACATGCTCTGCTTCTGCTTAGAGGAGCAGCAGAGCCCGTGGAAGGGAGTTCCACCAGCTCAGTGCTCCCTCCCTGAAGGCTTGTGACATCCCAGAGCTCTTTCATCCACACACATCTCTGAGTCCCTACAGATAATGTCAAAAGAAAAAAAAGAGGAGAAAAAAAAAAGGAGGGGGGATTAGACTAACATCTTACCACAACTGTAATTACTACCCAAGAGAGATGGCAAGGCATCATTTTGAAGCTAAATATCCCCTGGGATAGTACACATGCTATCCAGCAAACATTTGGTTTGCCTTTCTGAGGAAAAGCCCTTCAGTGGGAAAACCTGCCCAGTCAGAAATGCCTGCAGTGTGAGAGCGCTTACTGCAGGGAGGGATCACCTGTCTCGTATTTTTTCCGAGTAACATCAATGCAATTTGAGGTAGTTTTAAATCAATATGGGTGATAATTAAATATTCTGTTTTAAAAATGAAAAATTGATTTTCACCAGGAGGATATTTCAGTAAGGTCAGTAGGGGGGTGGCGATGAGTAAATCAACTTTTGTTCACAGTTTACAAAATCTCTATCACAATAACTTAGATTTGTAAGCATTTGTAAATCTAGTTTCCCCCAAGGGAAAAGTTGTATTCAGGACCTTTTCCTGGAGAGAGGAGGTTGGCTCTACTGCTTATGTCAATAAGCATTGATTGACTTCAAAGGAGCTCTGCTGATTTATACCTGCCAAAAGTCTGGCTCAGGAGATCACTTTGAGACACCTCTAACTGTAACCTTTTCTGCTTGCTGCCTGTGGGACCACTTGGTTCAGATGGTGCAAATTGGTGTCCTCTCTGCCCTGCACAGATAGCAAAGACCCTGTGGTGCCTTTGCTAAGTGAAAGCTGTGCCCAGTGGTCCTTGGCTAAAATCTACCCTCTGCTCCATTGGTCTTTGGCTAAAGTATACCACCCACACCATTTTGCTGCCTGTCTGCCACTTACCCCTTCAGTGGCCATCAGCAGATATAGGCTGCCCAACCCTGAAGCCCAGGCTGAGTAATGTATGTGGCTTACTGCCTGTAAGACTGTGCTTGTAGTTCCTCAACTTTCTGACGCATCTGAGCATGAAAAGCACCACAAACCACAGATCTGATTTGATGAGGTGGGGAGGTATGAAGAGCTGTGCATGACTCCCATGTTCCTGCACAATTTTAAGGGTTACAATAAAGAGTAATCTCTTATTGGATCTGGACAGCAAGCCCATGCACCTGGATGAAGAACCTGGTTGGGAAGATGGTTGATGGCTGCCTTCTCAGGGTGGTTCCTAAGCCCCATTTTCTTCTGAGGGGATGGGATCTGTTGGGATGTGTCCATTTCCCATTATAAACCCTCAGCACAGCCCAAGGGTCAGAGAGAGACTGCTGTTGGGAATATGATGCTGAGAGCTATTTCTTACCCCTTTTGCTATCCTGCTGCTTGAGATTAGTGGGGCGTATGGCACTTCTTACATAGAATCATAGAATCATTAAGGTTGGAAAAGACCTCTAAGATCATCTAGTCCAACCACCAACCCAACACCTCCATGCCTACTAAACCATGTCCCAAAGTACCACATCTACACGTTTTTTGAACTCCAGGGATGGTGACTCCACCACCTCTTTGGGCAGCCTGTTCCAATGCTTGAAATGGGCAAAACGTGCAAATCTGGACCTAATTTCTGGTAACACATGCAGCAATGAAAACGTAGTTCTCAGTTTCTCTTAGACACTTGCACAGACCTAACAGCCATGGGATAAGCAAGGTACTGTCTATCAAACTGAATTTATAAATCAGTGAGGATAAGGTGAAATGACCCAGGTCCAGATTTTCATGAGTAAGCCTAAATCCTACCCTTCCTGGCTTACTCATTTCCAATTTTATCACAAAACTCATTATGTTTGGTTTATGTTTTCCTAAAAACTGTCTTACTGCCATCACAGTCGAAGTGAATGTCAGATTTCTTGCACTTCCTCTTGCCTAATTAGACAGAAGCAGTTCTAGAAAGAGAGCTTCCTTTTTATCCTGGAAGGTTTAAGAAACTGAGGATCAGTAATAAGAAAGTTGTATGTATCTACTTCAGAGAATACTATGATTTTTTTAAGAAATCTGAGTGGAGCTGATTTGATTTTGAAATGCTGAGGATTAGCAGTGTCATCTTCATACTATCTCTGTACCCATTTTGCAAGTGGAGATGGCAATGGTGGAGATGTCAGCGTATCTTTCCTCTAGAAGGGTTGACAGGAGAAAACTCTAAATGAAACCTTTCTAAAACTGCAGTGATTGTAACATCGGGAATGCAGATCAAGGAGGAAATGTTGTGCCCTCTTAGCTTTTTTAGCTGGCTTGGATCTGCTGACAGTAGGAGATGAGTATAAATAACTCTGGTGTAAACAGGGAAGCAGAGTAGGAATTGCCTCTGAAGGAGGAGCTTGGCAGAAATCCCAGCCAGAGACTATTTGAACTGATTGACCATGCAGCTGAAACCTGAATTAAAACTAATAAGGAACACTAGATGAGAAAGCTGTTCTCAGGGACAGCACTGACTAACCTGCATTTTAAACCTACAGTGCGCTTCTCCGGCAAAGCTTTCTGTCTTTGGTCTCCTGATAATTTCTTCCTCACCTAACATACCCTGAAAAATGTTTAACCTTCCCTCCCCAAACACACACATATGCACTTGAAAATTGAAAAGGGTCTCTTGAAGTTCCTTCTCGCAAACTGTGTTCAGCTTTCTGAAGCACTTGGTGGCCACTTGAGAATTTAAGCTCTTACATGTGGAAGTGGATTTTCAGTTCTGCCAGCCATCAGTGCATTGGAGGTGCAGGGCGGAGGTGTTTGCACCCTCTTATCACTGGGTGCATCCTCCCCAGGTTGAGGAATATTCATACAAGGCGACCTCTTTGTGGCACAAGCGCTCATTTGATTTCAGTGGTTGCTCACATGCAACAAAGCCAAGTGCAGCTCCTGGGGAATTCTGTTGACTTCAGTAGATTTACACTGGTGTAAATCAGGAGCCAAGTGACAGAAGCAGCCCATATGTTCTCCTGGAGTGCCGATTACAGGGGAAAGGAGCTGGATCAGAAGAAAATGATTGCACCCAGATTGTTTTCAATGTGTTAATGACTAGCTTAAGGCAACAAATAAAAACAGAATCAGAGGTGATTTATATTTATGCTGAAAACTAAACAGGTCTGGCCCTAGGCATTTGCATTTGTCCCTGTCTAACACTGTGGCTGACTTCAGACCTCTTGAACTGCAAGGAATTGCTGAAAGAGTGAAGTGAAAGCAGACTTGTATAAGATGGTGTCAAGACTCTTGGATACAACATAAAGGGGAGGAGGGGGTATATGTATGGAAAGAATTAGGGGGCAGAGGAGGAATGGAAAGTACTGCTGTTCATGGGAAATACTACTTTTTTTGCTAGATCTGGCCCCAGTTCCCTGATCAGCAATAGATGCTCCAGCAGATCTATCTCACTGAACTCAAGAATTATTGGGCCGTTCCCCCAGGGCTCAGGTCCCTTATGTGTTGTATCCACTCCAGAGCTTTAGCTGAGTGGGAGGGGGGAAAAAGGGCCAAGACTTCAGTAATGACTGAAAGAAGTTTTGCAGCCTGTCCTGAGCTTTTTTTTTTTTTTTTAACCCAGCTCAAAGTTCAGCCCCAAACAGAAGGCTTATTCCAGAGTAAAAGCAGAATCAGCGTAGTTGGCCCTATGCATAGCCAAAACCAACTGTCATCTAGGGCAGCATGTTGTTAGTAGAAGGAAAAAGACCACAATCTGGAGCCCCATAAAGTATGGCTAGTTGCAGCTCTTAAGGGAGAAGCTGAGGTGTCTGAGAGACCAGCCATTGGTATATATTAATAGGAGATAAGAGCTCCCTTTCTTTCCATAAGCAGGGCTTACCATTGCACCTCTTCTTTCTCTGGTGGCAAGAGCAGCCTACCAGACTCTCTGTGGCTGTTTCTGGCTCTCCATCCCAGCTTTGTCACTCCAAAGTTTAGTTTTGCTTACAATGCTGAAAAGCCTCTGGCTGGGTCTGGCGATGAGCCTAAGCACCACAACATCAGCAGACCGGGTCTCAGTTCACCCTGCTTGGGTATATCAATGTCCTTTAGGATCATGAAGCTTAGAAATGCTATGTAGCCAGAACCCCTGAGCAGGGAAAGATGGCTGAAGCCCTTTCTATATAGGCAGCAACGCTGTAGCAAAATCAGCATATTAAATGGCTATATGCTTTATATGTAGTATAGCCCCTCTTACATTCACATAAAAGTTCACATAAAAGAAACAGTGAAGTCTGTTCCATTCTTCCTTGCCCCCTCAGCGATGTGGTGTAGGTGTTTCAGTGACACACTGAGTTCGTAGCACCATTTCACAGCTTCTTGTTAATGCATGCCACAGTAGAAATCTCGTTCATGGATGACACTGATCTTATCACAGATATTGATTCATCAGCCTAAGCTAGGAGCATTAGTAATGAGTCTTTCCTACACAGTTCTTTGATGGCTCTGATATCTGATACCACTGGAATAAGCTGGTCTTGGCTGATGTAGGGTGGGTGGTCTCAATGGAGGTTGTTTTTTTTTTTTTCAACTGAAGCTTCTCTGTGGGTCTGTGAGGACTTGATGTGTGGGTTTGGAGTAGGTATTCTGCATCAAAGAGATTCTTAATTTCTTTTTCCAGCAGTTTCCACGGAAATCTAAGTGTCTCTCTATTATGAAACAGCAGATCAAAATGGGGGGCAGGGTGAGATGAACTGTTGGTATTTGGTGTTTTCAATTTGAATGACTCTGCCAAATGAAATCTGTCATTAATAAATTCCATTTTCAAAAGTTAGCCTTGGAAACCAGGGTTTGGGGTGTATTGGAACAAACAGTACTGGGGAAGGGAAAGTTAGCTGGTGGAAAGCTTTCTGGTTTTGTGTTCTTTAGTCTGTTTTCATCCTGTTCGGGAATGTGGGGGGAAGCAAGGGCTGGAATTCCTGGTGAACTGGGAAATTCATAGCGGCCATGAGGTATTTTAGATGCCTAAGCTTTGTGATCTCCAAGGTTTCCAAGGTTCAGTTAGAAAACTAAAGCCCATTTCAGGGAAGGGTGACAGTTCCCTCACTGTACAAGTCAAACTTGCTTGAGCAGGAGCCATGGGCACTTGCTAATCTTCATGAATCCTGTTTCCTAGGATTCTTTATAATCTGAGAATTTTCCTATGTCAACAGACTGTTAATCATCCTCAGGCTTTTGTGGAAGGACTGAGTTCTTGATGCATTTCTGTTAATTCGCATTCTTCTTTGAGCTTTAGTGTATTGTCATCTTTGTGACCGGGTGAGCAATGTCCTGTGGCAACAGTCTGTTGTCTTCAGTATTATTTAAAAAAAAAAAAAAAAAAAAATCTAGCCATGCAGCAGCCCCTGTCAGAAAACTGGAGGACACAGACTCAGAGAGAAAGATGTAAGAGACAAGGTGTTGTAAGGGACAGCACCATCTGCTTTGTTGACAGTCACTTGTGCAGAAAGGACAAGGTGCTGATTAATTTGTCAAGGGCTCATCTTAAGAGCTGTGAAAAGAAGGCAAATAGGTGCATTCACAATGCGGGGGGGGGCGGGGGCAATGAGATGGTTGTCAAGGCAAGAGAGAAGGGCGATCCGAGCTTTTAAAATGGGGATTCAGACATCTCATTTGGAGAATGGGACAAAGGCATTAAGTGACACAGCTTTGCTGCAAGACAGCGATGAAAGCTGCGAGTTGTTGCTGAGCAGCAGAACATAAGTATAGGTAGTTATTTATGGTGCACAATAAGATATGAAAAGGAAAGTGCAGGCTGACTGCTAACCCTTGGTTGTTGTTGGTTTTTTTAATTTTTTCTTTTCCTTTTCTTTTTTTTCTTTCACTGAAACCTACAAGGAAGAAGTGCTGTGGTAATCTCTGCTAATTAGCAGTGTTGCTGCCAGGTTCACCATACAAAGGACTAAAAGAGCAGGAAGGATAAGTGACTGCCAGGGAGATGCAATGGAGGGATAAGACATACCAGAGGTCAATGTGAGAGCTTTCGCAGCTGCGGTCCACTCTGGGCTTTCTCCTCAGGCTGCGTTCTCCTAAAGCCATGCTGTAAAATGTAGGCAAGTCATGTAATTAAGCAACTGAAAACCAGTCTAGAGGCATTTTTGGACTGTCAGCTATGCTAAAAGACAAAGACAGAAAGTGCTTCTCTTGGAGAAAAGCTGCTGAAATAGACAGTGACTGTATTTGCAGAGAAGAAGGAGAATTATCTTCTGACAATTGGTGCCAGTACTTTAGATCAAAAGAGAACTATGACCAGAAATGGATGGGAAAGATTCCAAAATTTAGGGAGACTTTTTGGAGGGACAAGAGTTTCAAGTAGATTATTAATGATCTCATCACTTTTAGCAATAGTATTGAAATCACCTCTAAAAGAGACCAGAGAGATAATGACTGGTGTTACCTATTGGACAATTCAAAGTTGCCCACTCACGGTATTAGTTATCCATGGATCAACAAAAAATAACAGATGAAGATCCCTGACTCACAACAGCTCAGTTCTGGGCGGTTCAGGTCTTAATACTGATGGACAGTTTACAGCAAGGGTCTACTGCTGAAATAAGTGTCATCTGGCATGTCATATTTGAGTCCTCTAGACAAGCTTCTAGATGGGGCAAAGAAGGATGGAGGAATGCTCTCCCATCCTGAGCACTGCATATTTGAAAATGAAGAGAGTAATACCACAAGTGCTATTTCATCCTCTTAGAGAGACATGCATATGCAAAAAAGGAGAGTAAAAGTGTAGATATAACTCCATTTTTAAAAACTCCAGGCTAAGACCGTCTCCACAGAGCTTTTTCAGGACACGTAAAGTTCATCCAGAGTGAAAGTAAGAACAGTTTGAGCACTTGTTGACTAAAGGCTTCTTTCCAAAGCATACAGAGCTCTTGAGACAGGATGCTTTGAACTGGACACACACCTTTCTCGGATCTAATCCAGTTCAATAGTAGTAAGTGTGAGGAAGATGAGGAAGGGAAAAAGTATTTGAGAATCTACTGCTCTGGAATGCTCACATGTTCATTGCCAATCTAAGTTGGCAGCGTAGGTAGGGAGCAGAGACATTAATCACAGAACAGGCTTAAATTAAAGGAAACTTCCAACCTTGCTGCCAATTGTAAGGGCACTGGATGCTTAATGAAATGGAGAATTCCATTTTGAACTTGTTGCAAGCAACCCAACAGAGCAATACAGTCTGCTCTTCCACGGATGGGCAAAGAGGGACTGAGGCACAGATCCCTTTCACTTCCTCACAGTATCTTTACTAATCTCTTGGTTACAATAAAGGTTTCTCAGTCATAAATTCCCACTCGGACTTCTTCTGAAATACTGCCCAGCAGTGGGATTGACATTGGATCTGTGCAGACAAACCTCTGCCAAAGTATAATTGCAGGATTGGGGACTTACGTTAATCAGAAGGCTGTTTCCAAATCTGTAGAAACCATGGAAAGACTCCCAGTGATTGCAGTGGTTTTGGATTAGGCCTTCATTAGTGCTATTCAGCTAATACATATCAGAGAGATTTCTAGCTGCCCAGCTTGGTAGATTGTAAGATGTTAGTCTCTGCCTCCTTAAAGGCTATAGCTGCATGAATGTCACTTGGGAAAACATAATTTCATAATTACTGTGAGTCCTGGTTATAAAAAATTCATCTTATGATAAACTTCTTTTTTCCTGCTGATTTTTCACTTGCACAGTCATTTATAGCTCTGCAAAGCCATTGTGAAAATCACTTTCTAGTGCCATGTACGTTCATTCCTTGATTCCTCTGAACCACTGCAAATGAGGGTACAAGGCAGAGGGTCTGGAAGACTTGGAGCCACCAGTGAATATGAAAGAAACACAGAACAGTCTTCTCACTTCAAACCTTACCCTGGCCTGGGTGCTCTGTGGACAGACCTCACTGGCCCTGAGATCAGGTTCTGTCTGGTTAATCACTGCAGAAAGTCCTTCTCTGTTACAGAATATTTTTTATTCTGAATTACAGTTGCTCATTTGTGTTCGCTTCCTCTCTGTTCTTAAGCATCGGCAAATCGCCTGAAGGGAGCTGATTTCATGAATATTACTTCTGAAAAGATTTTCTCTCTCTCGCTTTCTCTCACCTGCTTCTCCATGCTTGCCTTCCCTTCTGCTGCTGGCTCGAGAAGGTCTCCTCTTCAGATTGTGTAAGCACAAGTGAGATTGGTTTCTCCAACTCCCTTTTCCTTTCCCTCTTCATATTCCCCACAGCTCGTGCTTTTCCTCCCACTGTCCCTTTTCTCTTTACAAAAGAAAACAAAACGTATAAATAAAAAAAACACTGCAGTGATGTTAAAAAAAAAAAAAAAAGGTAAAAAGCATCCTGAATTTGTGTAGGGGACGGGGGGACCTGTGACCTGTGTGCTGGGACAGCTACTTAAAAAGTATGCTGGTCACCTGGGAAGCACAATAGTGAGGAACAACAGGTAAAGGTATTTCTGTAGTTGCTTAGCTCTAGGCAGAGCCTGCATTTGAGTGGAGGAAAAAAAGGTGGTTATCTTAGGGGACATGAGGGAGAAGGAGTCATACTCCAAAGCTGTGCCAATAGAGATACACCGCTGCCCTGCAATGGTTCTGGCGGGCATCAGTGGTCCCCAGGGCTCTCACCCGCTCTGTAAAATAGTACTATCCGTTTCCTCTTCCTCTCATGAAGTAGTATGTCAGAAAACTCCATGTGTCTTCCTAGACCCTACAGGGTCATAGAAAAGTGCCCTCTGTCTTTCGCAGAGTGCTCCGAGCATGCCCAGCAACTGCTGCAGGTGAAGAATGACATTAAGCCACATAGCAGGAGGAAAAGTGACATTACTGGGCAGTATTTTAGAGGCATTTTAAAATAATCTGTGGAGAGTGGATTTCATTCTAAGTTCATTTCTCTATCCGGGTTGTTTGGTTTTGGTTGGTTTTTTGTTTTGTGGGTGGTGGGGGTTTTTTTGTGGTTGTTTTTCTTAAATTTTTCATATTATCTTTTTTTCTCATGCTCAATGAAATTCTGGCTGGTAAAATGCCTCATGAGACATCCCAGACAATTCACCCTGTGTTTTACGTGCTATTAAAATATATGGATCCAGCCTGTGCAGCTGCTTGCTGTCAGGTCCATTACATCCTGAGCATCCATGCCCGCAAGTGATTTTTGCTGAGGCCTTTCTCATTCATTGTTGGAGATGACAGATACTGTAGAGAGAGCAGCTGATCCTCACGGAGGTGGGAGTGGAGCTGCCTGATTGATTGTCCGTAGAGGATAGGTAGGCACTGAGCCAGTCTGCAGTGAAGTCGTGCCTAGGAGGATACAACAGGCAGTTGGGTTTTGTCCCTCTCTGGAGCATTTTATTCACATTCCTGGATAACGCGTGCTTTGTTTTGCCTTTGTACCAGATAATACACTAAAAATGGCTAGAGATTTTTTAATTTTTTTTTTTGCTTTGTTTCTCATGTGATCCTAGAAATTAGAGAGGAAAATGACATATTGGGTTGCACACACCATGTTCTTCAGACAAAGCCAGTTTGTCCTCTACAAAACAGCTTGGTGTGTTTTACTGCATCCAGTGTTAAATCATCTAGAAGTGCCATCACAAACAATTACACCTTGGCGCTTTCTGTTGGCTTAAACAGGGAAGTGAGAGGGTAGACCTTTGGAGCACACTTCTCCTAACTACATTGGTATAACTCCACAGTTTCAGGGAATTATTGCTGCATTGCAAACACTCAGTTGATGCAAGATTACGATCAGGGAGAGAGCGTTGACTGTGCGAATGGCGCACCCGTGTGACCTGGGCAATTTGCTGCTCAGCCGCCTATCTCAGAGCACACCTGGCACCCCTGCAGTGTGGGGGACACTAACCAGGCAGCGTCTCTGGGACATTGCCAACGTGATGTACTTCTCACCAGAAAAGGCTGACAGGGGCTGCCACAAAGTTCTGTACTTGTGCCTGGATTTAATATACCAAGCTTTCCCCAGCAGAGAAAGAAGCTGGCATGGCTACAACAGCTAGTACCTTGCTCTGAATAACAGTAAGGCCGTTCGTGGTTGCACTGTTATCCTCACAGTGCCTGTGGAGTACGTGGGCCAGTGGGATCAGCAGTGACCCTGTGGTGAGGAGAACTGCGAGGGGAAGGGGGGGCCTGGGTCTGGGCCAGCGCTGCAAGGGCTTCGTCTTTCACGTCATCTCTACGCAAGATTTAAGCTTGTTTGGAGCAGCACATGGTGTACCTTGACTTTTAGTGCTGGTATTAAAGTACAACTCTGTCCACATGTCAGGATTTCTAAATGACAGGTGCGTGTACTTCTGTGAAAACATTGCCTTATTCCCCTAACCCTCAGCTAAGTGGAGCTTGTCAGGTGAACAGTCAAAAAGAAAGGCAAGAGAGGAACTGCTGTCACAAAGCTACCATTTACAAAGTATGTCTGAATTTGTAGACAGTTCATCAGGGGCAGCTGATGATTTAAGATCATTGTTCAATTTGAAATGACAGAGAATTTTGACAAAGTTTAATGAGATTCTGGCACCTACAGATAGGGATGGACAAAGGTGAATGCAGGTTCTGACATCAAGGAAAAAAATACAGTGTTTAGCTCAGCTGAGCACTAGGGCCAAGTATTTCCCTGTCTCCCACTTCATTACAGCATTAAGGTTTTTAGGTGCAGTGCAAACAACTGCCTTGTCACAGAACGGTACTCTGAATGCTGCCTTTGTGATAACAAGCTGAGTTACATGGCAGAAGCTGGAGTAATACAACATTGTCTTGCATCCTCAGCAGAGACTTGAGTTGACAACAGTTGTGTCTGTAAGCTTAGAAGTGCCCTCCTTGCAAAAGAACTGCACATAAAAGAATGAGCAAATAACACCCAGGACGGATCATCGGGAATCCTTCCTTCCCATAGGAAGGACCTCATGAATTAGCAAAGTAACTCTGATCTTCACTCTGGCACTGCCAAAGGGGGGCTACCAAATTAAAAGCATTTCAGATGCAGGGTGCATTTACTTTCACCTGGTGTGGAATGGCAGTTCAGCACAACATGGAGTCAGGTGCAATTTAGAGCCTCTAAACCAGAAACCTAGAAGTTCCCTTTTCTAACTTGGTGCTGCATGCAGCTCTCCACATGGCTTTAGCATAGAAGCATGTTAGACCAGATCCAGTTCTGCCTCTGCACCTTCTCTGTAGCAAATCTATGAGCCTGGCTTCTTGTTCTGGTAGCTGGGGGGTTTTGTGTTGGGTTTTGGTTTGGGTTGGGTTTTTTTCCCCCTTAGGTCATCTGACATCCTGCATTTTTCTGTGTAGTTCTTTCTCATGTCTAAATGTGTTGCAGTAAATCCATTAGTGCCCCTTCTGTTTTGGCAGCTTCAAGTGGTCTTCCTCCCTCGCTCCTCAAAATAATAATAATAGAGTTTGAGAAGAAAGTTCATATTGTTTACTTTCCTTTATAGCTATCCATTGCATCTACCCTGTAATCCAATAATATGCCTTCTGCTTACATCTAGGTTAGTGACAGCTCTTAGCTTGAATATTTAGGCCACCTCTAATGTGGTAACAAATTGCTGATTATCAAAGGAGTAGTAGCACTTATTTAGACTCCCACACACACTGAATCTAGATTAAGGTATGTGAGAAAGAAAATGAAGGTGAGAGCCATGGTTGGCTCCTTAATCGCTATGCTATTAAACAACAGAATACAACCCATCCAGTGTCCATTACTGCAAAAAATAAATAAAAATAAGGGACCTAATTGAATATTTAATATTATAAATGTGATGAAATGGACATCTGGAAAAAAGCTAATGTTATAGCCTGTCACCTTCTAAAATAATCAAAGGAGAGGACGAGTAAAGAATGTGTTTTCTTAATGGTTATAGGAAGGGATAAATAGTTGCCTTTTGTTTCTGACACTTCTCCTTTTTGGAGACTTCTGTCTGTCCACTGGCTGCTACACTGTCCAGCTGTAAAATGACTCTAGTGACACTTATATCCTTTACCACACCAGCTCAAATGAACCAGTCTATAGAGTACTTCAGGATTTTTTTTCTTGGTTTTTCTTTCCAAATGAAGAATAATGTTGTCTTTTTAGTTCTATATCCTAGGTTTTTCCTTCAGGATGTCTTAAATTGAAGTTCATATTTAAGAAGTGATTATGCATTCAGATCTCCAAATTCATCTCTTATAATAACCATTCTAAAGCAGTGATTCTGTTCCTTCTATTCTATTCCATGTCTTAGAATTTTTCTTAAACTTTATTCTCAGAGTCAAGAAATCATGTAAGGATCTCTGTTCTTATAAAAACACATGCTTTTAGTCTCATACAGAACATCTGAAGAACATAACTGCAGTGTATATAGATGCTAAGAAAACAAAAAGAAACTTGCAAAATAAACCTTGTGGTCTGGTGATTGATGTGGGGATAAGGAAAAAGGATAATTTATGTTCTTTGAATGATTAGGTTAAGAGTGAGTTTTAGGGGTTTGCTTGGAATTAGTTTTGGAGGCACTCCTTTTTGCTTCTGACTTGCCACAGAACAGTACTAATTCTTACTTCTGTATTTTTTTTTCTCTGTCTGAAAGAGCAGAATGAGGCACTTCTCTTTATTTATAATCTCCTATACTGAGATACATAGTCTGGTGTTCTTGGCGGGTTGCATAAAAGACCCATATATGAACCAATAAAGAAATGGTCCCAGATTGATTAGGCACTGGATAAGGTTTAGGCAGGGGAGAGCTGGCCCAAATCCATTTTAAGTTAGGTACAGGTCTGAGTTATGCTTCATCTCTCCCTGCCTTTTCCTGCCTGCAGCTGTAGTCCATTGAAGCTGTTGTCTAGGATACAGGCAGACTTAGTCTATTCAGCTCCTGTTGTAAATGCAGAAAGGAAGGATGGTCTTGGGGCTAAAGCATGACTGTAATGCAGACCTCCTGTGTAGCATTTAACAAGTTGCTTATTGTTATCAGAGCTGCCCTTATCTTACAGGTGGGAAGGTGCACATAGTTAGAAGTCACCCTGAAAATACAGTGATAGAGACCACAATAGGCGAGAGAGAGAGACAACATACTGATGCCTGCATCCTGCAACTACATCCTTCTTTGTGTTGTGTATCAGTGTCGCAGGACTGAGAGTGGGGATAACATCTTCCAATTAATTTGCTTACTTCAAGCAAGTTTAAAACTTGCTCTTCAAGCTTCCCTTCATGCCCTCCCTAGGGACCAGAGAAGATACAGACAGTCCCCATGCACAGTCCTGGGCTACAGGACACAAGGATCTGGGTCTGTGGCCATCCATCATGAATGGGTGAGAATTAGAAAAGTCCTGTGGTCCCATATGCTGTGTCATCATTGAGCAGCTTTCCCTGGCAGTAATGACGCAGCCAGCATGCTAGGAATAGGAAGGTCCACGTTTTTCTGCTCATGGGCTTCTCGAGTTTCCCTGCTAGGTGATTATGGTGAGGAAGCAGGAGCCCACCATTTCCTGCTTGCTTCTGTCAAGGAGCATCACGGAGGTTCTGCTAAGACAGCTTCCATCAGGAGACCCTTCACCTAAGAAAATGAAACCTCCTATATCACAAACCCTCACAGAATTACCTAGAAGGGCTACTGCAGGTGATTGATTTCCTACGACAGCAGAGATGGAGACATGAGATATTTCCCAAAAGTTTGTGTGTTCAGGCTAGATACGTAGGGGCTTATGCAAGTCAGCCTTTCCTCCCTTTGATACAGTCATTTTCTATGGAATGCAAAATAAATTTCAGCGCAAAGCAATCAGCCATTGTCTCTGGAAAGTGGTGCTCTGCCTGTCACGAATCGGCATACAGGAAGGATCTGGTAAGACTTTCTCTCTCTCTGAGCTACAGGGCTTTAATCAGCATCCTGCACAGGGGAAACTGCAGGAAAACTCTGTTTGTATTATTTCGCTCCATTGTTCTAAAGAGTAGCAGCAAAAAAAAGAACGAACAACAAATCCCCAATAATCACAGCTCATAAATTCTTCATCATGTGAATGGCCCTTAGGTAGACAGATCCTCCCAGAGAGATACGTGACAGCTTCTAGGCACAAACTGCTGCCCTCTATGCGGCCTACAAATTGCTGTGTACACTATCTAATACTTTGCTGGTGGGCTGGGCTGGTTAACAGGAAAGAGCTCTTGACTGAAAACAGGCCATTTTTCTCCTTCAAAGCAGATCTATTTTCTCATCACCATGTTTTGTAGTAATTCAGTGATACACAGTTTGCCACGCCAGCATCATTTTCCCCAGCTGTTTAATAACCATGCTCTGAACCGGAGCTGCAGAGTATCTCATTATCCTGCTCCAAAGGTAGGAGAGGAGGGGTAGATGTGAAGAAAAACATCTGTTCCTGAGCATGTCATAAGTAAGGTTATACTGCCAACTGCAGTCAGTATCCCTGCAGCAGCTATAGGAGAAGAATGAAATGAGAGGAAAGAAAAATCAAGATGGGAAAACATTATTGACTTTTTCTGCAGCAGTGAGTTTAACCTGAGTTTAATACCATTTGAATTTAAAATATTCAGGAGCTGCTGCTTGCTAATCCATTTGCAGAGCTGCATGAAAGCTCCTATCTGTTATCTTTGGAGTGTGTGCAAAACTGGAAAGAGTTAAAGCTGGAGAAGTCTCTGCTGATGTTCCCCTGTGCCTCAGAAAGGAGACCCATTGACTCACAGGTCCATAAAGGAAGTCAGACCCTTTTGAAATGTTATGAAAGCAGCATCCAAGGGAAGCTTTGCTACTGTGCTGATGCTGAAATGTCCTTCCAAGAGGCGCAGGTACCTAAAGCTTAGGGAAGAAAACTGCAGAGAAAAACATCTTGCAAAGACACGTGAGCTGTGGATCAGCTTTCTTAGATACTACAAAATCTGGAGAGTTTGGGTTTTGTTCTTCACAGTGCTGTTGGCTCTGTCTGTCATGATCTGGTCATCCAGGTCCAGGCGTGCAGAAGTAGCAGGTCAGAGGGGCCTTGGGGTAAGGCTGAGGGGATAGCAGTGCCATTGGCTGGCACTGCTGATGTCCCCCAGCAGGGGCCAACACATCCTGAGGCACAGACAATCAATAGGCACCGCTGAAATGTTTGGCTTTTTCTTTTTTGTCTCTTGTTTCTTGCAGTTTTCTCAGGGGTACAGGTCTGGCTTTAACCTGCTCGCTAAGAAAATCTAGGGAAGTGCTTGGATATGGCACCAGGTCTTTCCAGCTTCTCTACATATATCACATTTAATTTAAAATAAATTTCTAATGGGAATATTTGACATAACATTTTTCAATTGGCAGAGCATTACCCACCACATGCTGTGTCTTGCTCTCTGGAAGCTAGTACCACAGGAGAGCCTGAAAATTACTTTCTTGTAATGGGACTGCCTTCTCTTCACTAAGTTTGCATTGATTTTTCTATCATTTTCAGCAGTGAGTTAAGAGGACATTTCACTCCTGCCACTCCAGCATCTGAAAGGGAAAGCAGTCTGCTTGTGCTACAGCACAAAAGCAGCACAGCAAGGACAGAACAAACCCATCCAAAAAACACAAGCTGTGTTTGAAAGAAAACCAGAGAACCTGGTATTATTCTGCCTATGTTTACTTGACTTGAGGAAACCTTGTGTCATGAGGTGCATTATGTTTTGGCTGCTAACTTTTTTTTTAAACACCCTCAAACAGAGTGAGAGTGAGCAGAAGAGAAGCTAATGGGTGTTTTATCCAGGCGATAAGTACAAAATCAGGTAACCTATGGAATTGGTCATGAGGGAAGGAACCCTGCATTTTGGGATCACTGGTTCAGTCCCTGCCAAGAGTAGTGGTTAGCTACTTGCTCTTTGCTTATTCCTGTGCATCTCACAGGGAGGGAGGAAGAGATTTTCCTAGGTGCCTTTTTCCTCTCTCCTAGAGGCAGACTCTGTCGGGACCCCAAGGATCTGGCTAGGGACCCCAAGAATCTGGCTAGGGCTGGCCATTACTCTCACTGCTAAGGTAGGATGTGGGCAGGATACGTTGCTCCTACACCAAAGCCTGCATACTTGTGTCCCATCACAGCTGGTTTTCCTCAGTTCATTTACTCACTTTCTTTAACAGCAATAAAATGAGAGTTACTTTCTGTTGCTAAGACAGGAAGGTGGCTATGCAGTTGCTTAGTATAGCTGAGGGATTCAGGAATAAGTAAGGGTGCTTTTTGTAAAATTATATTCGGCAGGTCCAGAACATTAGTGCTTTCATAACACCTGTTAGAGTATTTAAGATGGAAAGTCCTGCATCAAATGAGATGAGCCTCTTTCAAAAGGCCTCTTTTTGTGTTTTAAAGCTTTCAGAAGACTCCTGAGACACCAGCCCAGAAATCTGCCCCTTTAATAAATGAGACACCAAATTTTAATATTGTCTGTTTCGGAGAAGATGCTCCTGGCAGGTGCTGTTTATTGAAACAAAAGCTTGATGGGTTTTGCTAATGATGGTGTATCCTAGAAGATATTTATGTTCTGGGAATACTCTGAGTTGTGATCTTTTGGTATGAGGTTTTATTGATGGAGTCTAGTACCCCATTATGGCAAATTTATTCTTTTCTTTTGAGTTATATATATTAAACCTTTTCTCTGTCATTAGTTTTCCTGTCTTGAAAATGAGAATTAGCATTGCAGGATATTATGGTATGGGCGAAAAGATGAATTGTTACTCTTTAGAAAGGTAATTAACCTCCAAAGGCAGCTGCCAGAGAGCTGCCATTATAACATCAGCTATACTCTGTTTCACTTTTAGTCTTCCGCTGTCCTCCTCCAGGTCTCGGAGGTGTGTTGTTTATCAGCGCGGTTCAGTGAAAGCAGGAAGATGGATACCTGCAGCATGACACCTGCAAGAAGCAGGGTTTCCAATCTCCGGCTTTCACCAGAGTAACGCCCTGTGCTTTTTTGTCTCCCCATCAGGATGCGCAGCAGGGCTGTGACCTTGGCATTGCCCCGCAGCAGGCGCTGGCAACCTCTAGTGATGCTGATTAATTGTGGTTGCCCAGTGCAGGGGGGGCTGCTCATTAATTCACGCCTGTGTAAAGGAAATGGGAGACCCTTAGGAGAGGGTCCTTAGACAGACAAGACCTGCTGGTCTATGTCAGGGAAAGACGGCTTTACAGAAGGCACACTGAGTTTGTGGGAGAGAGAACGGAGAAAGAGCATCTCTATCGCTGGCAGTTCAGGTTTGAATCCTAGTATGAGTGTACTGTGGCGTTGATAGAGAAATATTTAGCCTGTCTACAGGCAGTTGTTTGCTAGTAAACAAGAAACATTGTTCCAAACAGAGATGATTAACAGTGACAGAAAAATTTAGGAACTGGGCAGAAAGCTTTATTCTGCCTTGATCACAACTACCCATTATGTCAGTAGGTTCCGATTTTTCAGACTAATAGTAGGTGTACACTCATACAAGCATGCAACTGTGCACTGATCTTGCCCCCAAGGGACTCTGGATTTATCTCTAATGCTGTCAGATTTATTTACAAAAGATAGAGTACGTTTACAAACGCTCCATTGTGCTCTGTTGTTTGGAACAGAGTGAAACCTAGTCCCAATGGATACAGCAAAATGGGAAACAGGTTTTTAAGGCTTTGCCCTCCCAAATCAAGTGGCTGTTAATTGAAAGCATTGATGAGTTTCTATCGGCATAGATGGAAAAAGGAAAACACAGTGAGGATTTAATACAGAATGCCCTGTAAAGAACGTATGTTTTGTTGCAATGCTGGCGGAGTGCTCAACTCTGTGTGATAATGATAGCAATAACAATTATTGTGGTATTTTGCTGTTGTTGTTGTAATGCATGTTTGCCTGTTATGACAGTTTGGGTCTCTGTCGTCCTCCAGTGACCAAACTGTAGTTTAGCTAGTTTAGCTTTTCCACCTAAAAAGCTAGAAAGATGGTGGACATGACCAAGAGACATCTCAAATAGGAAAGACCCTGCCATGCCTCCTGGATGTCTAACTGGCAATTAGTAAATGCTTCTGATTTTTTTTCCTACATACTTCTGTATCGTAGGTACTTCTTTGTGTCACTGCCTAGCTAGGTTTGTACACACAATCTCTAACTCTGGAGAGAATACCCTTGCTAGTTCAGGGCAGATATCTAGAAAGTTTGAGGGCTTTCCTCCCTCCTCTTATGTGTATGTTGCAGCATGTGTATCCAGATGTGGTGCCACAGCTGTACATCCCTTTGCCTTCCCACCCATAATGTGGTTGGATCTTTGTGCACATGGGCATGTGAATCTCTGTTTGCAGAAAAAGCAAGACTTCTTTTACAAAAAATTCTGCTTATATAAGAGGTGCATTGTCCTCAGCAGATAGTGAGCTCTCTTTAAAACTGGGCACTTCAGTAAGATATCCAAATGCCACACTGAGAGAATTAAATTAACATTCATATACAGACACTAGGAATGCACCTAAACAGCACTTGAAGCTTTCAGGTATGGGCAATTGCTGTTGCATGAAAGCAATTGTTTCTAAAAGTAGAATTAACTTACTCTGTTAGTGCTTTTTATTTTACTGTTTATATTGCATTAAAATATTCAATGATGCATCTCTTGAAGTGCAACACTCATTTGGATCCATGTGTTACAGCCTCCCACAGTCAACGGGAGTCTCTGCACTGATCTTGGCAGGCTCTGGACAGGTGCAGGCAGAGAAGACTGGCTTTGTCTCCGGAACGCTGAGCAAGCTGCCACCCCTCTTCTGCTATCGAGAGCTAAACTCATGCAGTCATTCTGCTCCCGTTCTTACTCCACTCCAGATAAGAAGTAGATTTCATATGTACATCCTTACATCCCTATGCAATCCTTGCCTGGTAGTAACACTTTATAAACAACCTTCCTTTGCCAGAACAGTGGTTTCCTAGAGCTTTGACTCTGATGGTTTTTGCAGGGGAAGTGTTTCCTCCTAACAAACAGTATTGTATGTCCTGACAAATTACTTTAGTAAAAGAATTGTGAATTTGTGTGGGTTTGTTTCTCTTTGCTACCTTTGCTGCTTGAAGTATTCTCAGGAAGGTCAACTGACCTTTATCGAGCCCCAGCCGTTGGCAAGATGATATCCATAATGAATGCACTTCAAGCAGCCAGTGCTCCAGCATGAGTGTTTTAACATCTGACCCCATCAGTTCAAAAAGTGTAAGACAGGGAAAAGATACTTGACTTCTTTTGCTAGAGGAGAGCAGCTTCCAACTGGTGTACCAGATAGTGTGTAAAATACCATATACATGTGATCTAGCTAGGTAAATACTGGAAGAATAATGGATCCAATCCTTCGTTTAGTTGGACACAACAGGTCCTGCTGCTTGTTTTGTTTTTTTCACTGTATTGCTGTCTGGGCAGAGGCAAAGGTTACTAATCTCCTGGTATTTTCTAGGTGTGTTATGATCTCACTTGCCCCAGTGTCTAAAGGAGAAGTACCTTGATTAAATCATAAATGTATGGAATAGTAAAATGAAGGCCAGTATCAGGCTTCAGGCATGTAACACATACTTTTTACTTCCTGTGATACTAGACATACTATCATGTGCTCCACGTTGACCAGAGTTTTTAAGAGCACTCACCTTGTGATTCCTCCATATCGAGATGGAAGTGTTTTCCCAGTTAAGTACTGATGAAATATGTAAGGCAGTGTATACTTAATACACCCTGTGATGAGAACTGACTGAAAGGTGGCAACATCCTAGTCTGGGCCTTGAGTGAATACAGTGAGGCTTAGGGTAAATGAAGTGCTTCATCACTACACTTGCATTTTTTTAATCTGTTACTTCTTTTTCTCAAGCCAAAGAAAATGGCCCATATTAAGCCAAGTATAATACAAATGTGCATGTTACTGAAGTAACCCGTTGTCCACCTTAGGGTTTTTGCCACATGAGCTGTCACACCAGCCGAGCGCACAGTGTGCCACAGGCAAACATCGATGGGAAATCCCAGTTCTTCACTGTGTTTGAGAGAATAAAAATGGGGAGATCCCCTCTGGAGGGGAAATGCTCACACATCAGCCCAGTGCCTTATGATTTTTAAGTTTGCACAATATATTAAGTATGGCATTTCACTCTTTTAGTAACAGTGTGGCTTTCTGCTCACTATAAGGGGTGTTTATTGCATGCTCCTTGAGGATTTTATGTTTGATTGTCTCCTTGGGGAGAAACACTTGAGGTTTTGAGATGGACTAGGCTTCTGGTTTAGTGTCGTCTAACATCTTTTAAAAGAATTACCTCTTTCTCTTTGAACGTTGAAACTTGGATCTTATGATGTATCATTTATATAGGGAGAGATGAACCATACCCACTTAAGTATCTCTGTTTTCCCATTTGTACAGTACATCTAAATGTACTTCTCTTTCATGCTATATTCATAACTGACCTAAAATGAACTTAAGCTTTTGCTGTTGCACATTGTTACTGAGTTTAATGGCAGAAAGAGTCATCTATATCGATTGTTTGGGGTTAAAGCTCTCCGACTCCCTTTCCCTGCTCCCTGGTTCAGCCAGCGCTCTGCAGCTCTCCTGTGACACCGGGTGTCACATGAGTTGGCTGCTCTTGGAGATCTTGAGGGACACATTCAAATCACTCTATGCGGGATTTTCACTTTCTTTGAAAACTAAAACAGTATTCCCTCCTCTGTGCAGAAGGTGGTGTTAAGTAATCTTTTTTATAAGAAGATTAGGTCTGTAACTGCAGGCTTAGGTTTCACTCGTACCCTGTTGTTACGCAGGTGTAACACTGCTAAGTGCTCTGCCCAGAAGGTAGGGACCAAGTCAGCCCATAAGCAGATGTGGTCCCTGGGAAAAGAGAAGAGGGAAGCAGGAGTGTACCTGAACTGGAGACTCTGAAGGAGTGAAGTTCTTCTCATTGCCTCACCCAGGGTACTCAGAGTTTACTGAAGTCTTTGTCCTGCAAATAAACCAAGGTTAAATGCTTTAGGCAAGAGATGGAAATGAATAATTGAGGTTAAAACTTACTAGGAGACCAGCAGTTCTTTGGCTAGATGTTTATTTTCAAATAAAGATGTTACCAGCATCACAAATATGTGACACTTTACGTGCTTTCTGCAGGGCAGCCATTTTGTCAAACACAGGAGGAAGGATAAAGCCAGACAAATTGTGCAGTAGTAGCTGTAACTAATCAAAGAAATGGGGAATGTAGAATTCAATGAAGAAAAATCACAGTAAATACGTCTGGAAAGGACCTACCGTAGTCACCTCGTGGTGTGACTACTGTATGATTGATGATTACATGTGTATGTCATCTAGCTTACTCAGTTGCTAAAGGAGACTTCCATTTCAAAATCCTGCTCAAAATCTGTGTACTTTAGGATGGTTTGGATCCAAACTAAAGGTGCCAAGTGTTATTTATGTTTTGATAGGCCAAGTTAAGGTCTAAAACTCAAACACTGCAGATTTCAAAGGCATGTTCGAATCTGGGCCATTTGTTTCTTGTCTTCTTTAAGCCATTTGATTTCTGTTTGATGTGAACAGGCTTGACCCATGCTCTAGGCCAGTTGGCAGCTATGCTGTTGTATTAGCAGAACACCAAATTTAAAATTATATGTCCAACTGAGTCTCCACACAGCTTCTAGTGAGTTGGAAGAGCTTGCATGCATTCACCTGAAAAGGACTGGCTGAACATACTCTGATCTCCTTTTGAATGACAGTCATCTTTAGAGTATCAGAGAGATCGCTGTCTCTATTAAAGCACAAGCTACTGCCTGTCCTGCTGTGCTGCATCCTGGGGGCAGAGTTTTCAGGTCTAGGGAACTTAATCCTCTACTAGATGTTCTTCTCCCTCTCAACAGCATTGCTGGGATATTGGTGTGTTATGGCATGGTGTGGGGGTCAATTTATTCTGGGAGGCCTGTTAATTTTTCTTTTTGTATAGGAGTCAGATGGCTCCTCATGTGAGGACACAATAACCCTTCTGGTAGTGATCTTATACTGGCATTTGATCATTACGTGCAGGTGGACTTACTGTTCTGTATAATTTTAAGGACAGCTAGGCTTCCAGATACTCCCTTTGAAGTACAGAGGATACACAAGAAAAGTAACAGTGATGTGATCATTTGAAATACTTTCTTATACTTAGAAAATGATGAGCATTTATTCCGTGGTTCCTAATTCAGTGCTTATCCTGACTTAGAGATCTGAAATATACTTGTAAAGTTATGACCAATTGCTAGATTATAGAAGCATACTTTTTCTTCTGTACCTCACATCTACATAACTGCAAAATTAGAAGTTACTTGAACTCATTTGAGATTAAATAAAAGAAAGATGAGAGAAACTTCAGGAGATGGAAGTATTTCAGGTTGTTATCACGTATTGCCTGAGCACTGAGATTCCAAGGTGATACATACCTAAAAATGCCAAAGGCAGATGTATCTGACATTATCTCACCCTCTAAATGCTTCGTAAAATTACAAGAAAACTGAAACAATAGAGAAAAGGGTTTTTTCTTCTTTTTATACCTCCACCTGTGATAGTTACCCTTAGCATAGCCTGTCACATCTTTTGATAAAAGGTCCATCTTCAGTTTTAAATGGGAGCTATCTATGCTGAAGCATACATTCAAAAGCACTTTCTATAAACAGTCTCTCAGGAGCCTTTAGCTCTCTGCTAATATAACAACAACAACAAAATCAGCTCGTGAGTCAAGCTGTCCTTGTTGAAGGAGGCAGGTAGGAAGCCTGGCAGAGGCTGCATTTCAGCATGTGTGGCTCTGAGCCCGGCTCCACACTGCTTCGGCCCCTGGCAAGTCACTTCCATTTATCCCGTGTGGGCGCGAAGGTAGATTGTTTCATTTACACACACGGGGGAGTTCATAGCCATTCTGCACAGGCAAAAATGATTCAAGCCAGTGAGGAGTCAGGCACTGATTCCTCTCCTCTCCTTGAAAATCTGGGGCAACTCTGTGGAAGTAAATGAAGCTGCACTCCGCTCTCGCAAGCAATTTTAGGGATATGTCAAATAAATTAATGTGGCTCCAAAGAAAAAGAAGCAAGAACTTAGGCCAGCTCCTCACCAGGTGTAGCATGGTGCAATGCCTTGCAATCCCAGGGAACTGTGTCTGTTTACTCCACATCAGGATCTGTCCCCAAGTCGGGTGGGAGCAGACAGGCATCTGTTCCCCGACCTTCTGCAGCAGCAGCTATGGGACTTGGGATGAAAGAGAAGCCTGTAATGAGCCCAAGACTATCTTCCCCCTCCCCCCAGCCCCTCCTTTTAGCATAGAGTGTTGTCAAGAATAGTTGCTTGCAGAAAATGTATTTTGTTCAATGGTGAAAACTCCCTGAATTCTGCTGAAGGACACTGCTTTTCTCTACCACACATGCACTGTGTCCAGTAGAGATTGATATTAAAAAAAAAAAAAAAATTCAAGTGCCATCCAGGGTGAATTTATTAAATCATTCAACCAGGAGGGAATGAAAAAGTCTGCATCATGCTGGCTGGTTTTCTGCATTGAAGGATCTCACCGGGTCTGCAGCACAGCAGAAAGGCAGTGATGGACAGAGGCGTGTATGTGAGCATGAGGGAACAAGGATCTCTGTGTGTGGGTGCAGGCTGCACGATATGAGGAGAAACAGTGAGTAGCAAGAACCTCTCCTTTGAGAGAGAAAGACTTCAAAGCATTTTTCTGAAAGGGGATCCCTAGTACAGACTTGGGGGGGGGACGGCGGCAGGGACACACACCACAAAAAAAACCCCCTCACAACAATAAAGCCTGCTGCAATGGTGAACTCAATGCTGCCACCCAGAGTACCTTTTTGCATAATATATTATGCTCTGTGTGGATCTGGAGACTAGGAAGATTAAAGCAGATGATCTTTCTGCATGTAAAGCAGCCAGAGACAGCATGATGGATCGTTACTTAATACAGTTCTGGCCATGCATAATTGTGTTCTGATCTTCCTTGTTGAAGTACTATCACCATCTCTCTGCCAGATTACACTACTTAACTCATAAGAGCCAAAAATATTCTTTAGTTCTCTGTATTTTGTCCATAGCTATCTCTGGGGTCACTTGCATTAGAAGCATGCTACTGCCAGCTATAGTAAAATGTTAAAATGGCATCAAACCATCCTGCAGCGGACCAGCAAGGTGAATCAGATAATTGGCTCCATGTAGGGTCCGGAAAATAAGTGCCTGTTCAGATGTTTGAGAGGCATGTGGCTTGTTTCTCTTTTAAAACCCTTTGTGGTTATTTCTGCGTTGTCTGATGCAATGGTGAATGCTAGTGCAAAACAACGAGAGAGGGATTCTTGTGTCATGTAGTTTCCCATCATTTGTTTGACATTTTATCAGACAAATATTGAAAGTGTATTGTGCAGTGTATTTACTGAACAAGGGTTAAATAATCCTTAACACATAGTGTGTGGCTGTGACATACAAAGATTTTGTGAATGATACAGAAGGGGAAAAAAATCTTTCTTGCTTACAAATGAAAATCAAAATCAAAGGGGCTGTGTGATCTGGTGCAATGACAACAGAGCTGGGAGTTTCAGCAGTCCTCAGATACAACTGCTGAGGCACAGGCAGGCGATCTCGGTCTGCACAGCTGAGCTGCAGTTCTCCTGGGGACAAGCTTTTTGGTGACGCGGCTTGCACCACTGCCCCCTGCATTGGTTAGAAGAGATTTAGTGTGGGCTTGTCAGTGTGGATCATTACCTGCCTTTACATCTGTGGGGTGTCAGCTACTTTGTATAGTCCATAATTTATCCCCTGCATTAAACAAGCCTTTATTGCACGTGGTACCTATGAACACCTAGGTGCCTTTCACTTCTTAATAAATACAAGTGAGAAATGCAGAAACTTCCAGAAAATGTTCTTTCTTCCTTCTCTCCAGCTCAGTGAAGAAAAACTGGAAATTTGAGGAAAGATTTAAATCAAACTTTTATGTTCAGATTTTTTTTCTCAAAAATAAATAGTGAAAGAGATTTTGAAGCAAGTTTTAAAATGGTGATATTACTGCTTCACTTAAATCCCAGAAGCATTTCAAGAGAGTCTTTATTTCAACACTTATCATATTGGCAATTACTCTTGATATATATAAGTACAGATATAGCTGCAAACACAGTCTTCAATTTATATTCAGCATTACTGTTGGTCCTTAATATTGTGCTGTGCTAATTAAGTTGTAATGAACAAACACAAACACATCATATTTGCTTTCCAAGCTTTTTCCTCTAGAAATGTGAGGGGGTTTTATCTACATTATGACATTAATTCTCTACTTACATACTGTTACTGAGCCCTTTGGATATAACCTTCAAGAATATTGATGCTTTCTATTTTCAACATTTTAATTTCTATCCTTAAAAAGAGGTGTCAACAGGCAAAAAGTGCACTTTAATGCCTTATTATGCAGCTCAGCTCCATCTCTAATACTAAGAATATTTGTCATTTATTCAAAACTAAAGAATTCATGCCATAAATATACCTCATGGTATTTTTTTAGGTGATAAATAAATGATGCAAATAATACATTTTTCACTCTCGAAGGTGTAAATATGGTTTAGTTTGGATCAGCACGTAGCTAACATAGGTATAAATTTTTTTCAATGCTTCCATTTTTTTTCTTCAGGATGTCTGGAATTGTCTCATTCCAATTTGTGCAGGACTCAATACAAAATGACATGTTAATAGAAAGCAACTGGTTGCCTCTAGGCAGCAAAAGATCAGCTTTTCCTGACCTCAAAATATTTGCTTGTCATATGAGTCGCAGAGAAGGGAACCATTTGGCTTGGCTCTTGTTTCGGCTCCCATTTCTCTGAGCTGTTCAGTGAGGCACACGGTTCCTCTCTGTCCCCCAGTTGCACTGCAATATGTTCAGAGTTGTTAGAAATTTCATGGCATAAATCGCTGCCACACTAAGCAGTGGCCTGGCTGTGTGGCTTTGGCTTTACTTATCTTGAAAGTGGGGCCCTGAAGAATAACTGGAGGCAGTTTTCACGGGACAGGTTTTACACAGTTGCTCTTCAGATTTTACCTGTGCCAGTGCCAGTGCCACTGTGTGGCAGGGGAGGCCAACCTCAGGTCCTGCACTGCAGCTGCACGTTTCTAACAAACAGTAAGTTGGTACCTCCTTGCTGAGGAGACTCAGCCAAGTAAGCCCAGCTAGTCAAAAGGAAATCTGCCAGCACAACAGGATTAGTTGTATCTGTCAAATCAAGCACTTCTGATGGTTGTTCCTTTTGAAACCAATTCTCATCCTTAAAAGGATACTGAGATGCAGTCACTTGCTGAGCGGCCCTGTGTTCCCACTTGCAGCCCAAACCACAAGGGCTAGCACCAGAAACGGCTCCACAGTCCATAGCCTAAAGCCTACTGTACCCGAGTCCCATTAAAAATACGTGAATATACACAACTTCTCTGTAGTTGCAATTGTTTCCTGCCTCTGGGTGACTAGTAGTGAAGAGCAGCTTCTCTTTCAGCAGTTGTGCAGTCTGCTCCTGCAGCTGAACAAAGCTGGGGAGGGGTGGCAGCAAAATGTATCGGAGTTCACATCAGGTCCCCAAAGACATGGGGAGGCCCTGAAGTATGCCAGAAGATTGGAAAGCCTAGAGAGGGATTAAGAGCCATGACAGCACTGTCTGTGTTGAGAGGGGAGGAGAAGCATAAGGAGAGAGTGTGTGTTTGCATCCGAGAGGGTTCAGGACAGATGGGTGACTTTGTGGTTCTCTTTCCGTACCTCTTTCCATTCCCTGCTAGGTGCATGTTCTGCCTACATTGCACTAGAACAGCAGGAACTTCAGACATGGGGAAAAAAACAGACATGCAAACTTGTGCCATTTAGAAATGTCTGCATTTCCTCCAACCACACAGTCTTTTTCCTTTTTGTGATGGCAGCATTCCACTGATGCCTCCCTGGGCTATTTAACTTTCTAAAAGCAGTCCTGAATGTGTATCCTGGTGGATTGCATGCAGAGGGTATCCTAAAAAGCCACAACTTACTGGTTTGTCAATGTGATATTGTGCTTAGGCAGGTGGTTGTTCCATTTCTTAGAGATGCAGGACGTGTCTAGTGCTAGCAACTGAAAGCTGCTCTTTGATGCCCTTAAATTTCAAAGGTTAACACAATAGCTGAGAATTGCACAGGACACCCTGTGAGAGCCTGTCCAGAGATCTTCACACAGGAATGGAGGAAGAAACGTGCAGGAGACTAAACCAAGCTCAAAGCAGTGATGAAACCCCCTGCACCCCTCAGTTTGAATTCAGAGGTTTGACCTCAGAGCATTCTCTGTGCTACGTGTGTTTTCTGAAGTTTTCCATTAGCAACATCTATAGCTAAATTGAGATTTCTGCCTGTTTTTTACACTGGAGGGATTTCTGGGAAAATTACTGGTTTAATACCAGAGAATGACAATAGAGCTACATTAGAGTTTTTAACTAAGGGTTATGGATTGCCCAAATTGCTATTTCCCTCAGAAATGATGGTGTCTACAAGAGACAGCAGTCTCCCACTTAAAAAAGCAGTCTGCTTTTAGATGACTGACTTCCGTGTTTAATGGAAGCCAACAATAAGAATCCTCTTGTTGCAGAAGTGTTCACCTGTAATTATTATAGATAAGTCATAAGAAAGTATTTCCGGCAGCACATAAATCTCAGTCAGATGGAAATAAATTGTAGTTACCTGAAAGCCAGACTCGATTTCCAGTTTCACTGAAACTGGAAAATTTTCAACTAAACTTCTCAGCTGAGAGATTTTCATGCCCCTAAACTGTTTCCCTTTGGGGTTTGTGGGTTTTTCATTGTTTTTCTTTTTCCTCTTTTCTGTCAGCCACCTCTTAGGCATAGTCCATTTTTCCTCTAGAGATTTTTTTTTTTTTAAGACAATGCACTGAGGAATTAGCTCATGCAAGTCATCCCTGAGCACAACCAAAAAGCCTTGAAAGTGATGAAATGGGTTTGTGTCATCTGTGAATGCATTGATATTCATCCCTATTATCCTTCACATTTTCAATTCAAGCAGCACATAATTTATCAGCTCTGTTGTCAAATGCTGCATGTAATTGTGTTTAGTAGAAAGCTTGGTGGGAGGGAGGGGAGAAGAACGGAAGGGGAGATAACCATTCAGTTCTTCCCAGGAGAAGTGCGGAGCAGCACTTGCTTTGAATTTGGTGGCCGTCTACTCTTTTCAAGTACTCCCACGGCACCATGTTGTAAAAGTGGAGCAGGATATCAAATGCAAGGATGTAGTTTAGCAGGGGCAACACAGGTAGATATCTGACTGGAACAATGCAGAGCATGAGACTGGAAACATTTTGAGAGTTTGCCAAGCTGAACACTTGCATGGCAACCCCACTGATCGTTGCCATCACTCTGAAAGTCAAGTCACTTGGATATAGGATGACAGTACACTGCAGTGGTCTCCTTCCAGTATCAATATTATTCTACTTTTGAAATGGTTTAGTCTTCTTGGCCTCCTTCAAGAGATCATGGATGTGACACGGTTAACAGATGGCACCACATGGATAGGGGATGTCAGCTGCAAATGATGCTGGAAAAAAGCTACTGACATGCTTTAACTTCTGTAGGAGAACATGGATTTGTCTATGTTCCCTGGCTGTACTGCATTCAACAGCCATGGAGTCACAGCAGAAGACCTGACAATCAGATCCCTTAATGTGTACTTACCACAGCTGCTAATTAAGTCACACAGTTACTACACGTCCAGGGAACACACCTATAAAGTATGGCTATGAAGGTAAGAAAATGCAAAGGGAACAACCTGTGGCTGGATAAGGGGCTCCATTTTATTCCCCAAGTTAAGGCTACTGCAGCCTGTGTGATAGCTGGTTCTTTTGTGTCTTCTCCCTTTCTCCTTTTCTCATCATGACCTGTGGTGTGTTGGCTTCTACTGACAGAATAGACCTTTGGGAAGTTTTCCTGCCTATGTCTTTGTCCAAGACACTCAAGTGGATTCTCACCCAGCCCCTTTGCATGTCTGAGGCCTGAAAAATGACATTGAAAACATCTAGATCTTCCTGCTAGCTGTTATCCTGCGCTCTGGAGGAGCCGCAATGCAGGGAGTGTGTTGTGAAGTGACAGACACCTAGGTGGATTTCACTGTGTCTGGTAAACCTGGTTAGGAGATAGCACTTCTGTAACTCTTTTTTGCCTGTTTAATTAGAACAGCACTGAACAACGCTGTTGTTGGAAGGAACAGGTTCAGTGCCTGCAGTGTGGGGCAGTCTACGTGTAATAAGGAAAGAAATCCTTTTTCCCTGTCTATTCTTGTGATCGGGAACGGGGATCTGTGAATTGCAATACAACCATATGTGTTCTCCCGAGGTGCTTAGCCCATGGGAAAAATGAGTGTTGTGACCTGGAACCTTGGCACCTTACAAACTTTCATGTTAAGCCTAGTCTTTCAGTGTAATGAGTTTAAAGGGAGGAGTTTTCTTTAGTTTGGTTTGGTTTCCCCATGGAAAGAATGCTGGTCCTTCTATACGGAGAGGTGCTGTGGTATTAGTCTATTGACAGAAACTTGTAGGGCTTTGCCTTTTTCCCCATTGAATGTTGAGTCTGTGCTGTGAACTTCAGTCGGCATTGCCTACTCGAATAGGATGAAACAAGGCAACTAGCGAGTTGGTCATAGGTATAGGAGGGCTGGACAAGAGAGCCCCATCAAGGTAAATCTAGCAATAAGCACCATCTCCTACCAGCTGCATAGCTCCTCCATGCCTTCTCTCAACCAGCCTGCTAGGGAAAAGCTTCTCCCACTGTGATGAAACCTTGCCCCATGTACTGACTGACTGCAAAGGAAAAGTCTTGTGCTGTAGCTCCATACCTGAGAAAGAAAAAAGGGAAATAGGACATACTCTGCTCTGGTGCGTCAAACGTTAGGGACTGGTAACAGTGAGGAGTGCCTGTCTTAGGAAGAATGGGGGATATGAGCGTTTGAGCAAAAAGGGTTGCCAGACTGGTAGTTTGATGTGAGCCCTCACTGTGCCAGAATAGCAGCTTGTCCCGTGATAATAGATTAGCAGAAATTTCTATGCCTCTCTAGCACATTAACAGCAGTTTGCCTCTGTTTTGTTACATAAATAGATTAAGCTTTAGATGTGCTCCTATCAGACAGATTTTCTTTGCTTTTTTTTTTTTAAATAATCATCAGACATTCTCATCAGTTTTGTCCTACAAGCAAGGCTTTGAAAAAAAACCCGAAGAGCTGACTGAACAGTTGCTTTTCTTTCAGCATCTGTAGCTGTTTAATATTTTGCCTGTCTGTCTCTTCAGGTGCACAGGGGAGGCAGAGCTGCTCTCTCCAGTCTGTATCAAGACAAGCAGAACTTGAGCAACTGGGGAGAGAGGACGAACTGCCACAGCAATGCCAAAATTTCTGGCTCACATTCTTGAGGTCTGCTGTTCGTGTGTCAAAAATTGGAAGTGTAACTGGGTGAATAAACCTCAGGCCATAAAATTCATAACTGTTTGGGTTTCAGCCAGCTCTTCACTGGGGATTTTGTGGGTCCAGTTTTAATTCTTCCTTTCATTTGACGTGGGAATCATGTAATTCATGCAGTCCTGCAAGCATGGAACCAGGCAGCTCTTTTTATTATTGCTATTTTATTTATTAATTTATTTAAGTGCTGTACTGACCTGTTACCCTCCTTACAGGATCAGAATTTTACAAATATTTAAAGCAAACTGACATGTGAAGGAGCTTACTATATATTTTTGGAGGCTTCATACTTACTACCTAAAAGCTAAATGGACTTACCATTTGTTAAAACAAAAAATCCTGATACTGTCTGTTGCAATATGAACACCTGCTACGGTGAGGTCGAACACAGATGACCTCAGTGACAGAGCTTTCTTTAAGCAATTTTGCAAATAGTGACTGTTTCTTTCATGGACAAATTGCTTTTTGTGGTAAGTTTCTGTTTAAGAAACTCATCAGATGCTACAGGGCCACTACAGTACTTCCCTCACAAGCTGAACCCTGTGTTGGATTTAGTATCTGCTATTACTTTTAGCCTAATACTTACCTCTTGGCAAACTCTTCAGGCATAGCTTGGATCCACTAATGGATCCAAGAGATATTTCACGCCGGAGCCAGGAACTTATTCATCTCACTTCTGTGGATCCATAGAGTGGAAAGACAAAGAAGGAAGCTGTAGTACAGGGTATTGACAGCATGTCTTGCTGGTATGCACTGAGAATTATATTGAAACCATGTACCTAACTATTTATATATCTGAATCCTGTGCGAGAACTTACTCTTTAATTTGCTCAAAATATGGCTGTCCTCCTGTGGTGAAACTCTTTATCAGGATGAAAATGAATCTTCCTTGGGCAGTGGTGAAAGGAGTTATCTGAGCTTGGATTTGATTTTTTTTTTTTCTTTTTTTGACACAGACTTGCATACGTGAATTGAGGTCACGGTGCCACCATAGGCTTTTTTTGTGTGATGTTACAGAAATGTCTTAATATTCGTGACCTACCAGTAGCATGTCATTAATGTAAGTTTTGCTCTCCCACATTCTGCTTACAGTGTGAACACATAGAAAACTGTCATTAATTCTTTAGGGTCAGCATCCTGGATTTAGCCTTGCAGAAGTTGCTGTTCTACATGGTGATAAAGCATGAGAATGATATCTGGCTGTGGTCATCTTAAGTACAAAAAGCATTATCAGCTCTTGAAGTCTGAGCTACCAGTTATTTCCATATGAGGTGGAAAATGTTGCCTGGTTTTATTTCTCTTTGTATAGAAAGGAGTAATAATAAGAACAAAGGATTGAGGGAAGTAGGTGAAGTTTCTTGGAATTTTTTTCATGTTAATCAGATGACTTCTCTGCAATAATCAGATGTTGCTCAGTTACATTTTTTTTTATCGTGAAAGTGTTGTGATTTTTTTTTTTAAATTACAGCTGCCGGCCCTACTTCCCTCCACTGCCCTTCCCCCAGTAGTGGGTCAGAATTTGCTGTAGTGCATCCTGATAGCATTAGTGCCTTGTCCTTTAAATAAGTTCTGTGGATAAACAGAGACTTTGAAAAAGATGACAGACTCCAAAGAGGATGAAAAATCAGCCCGGTTTTCCCTAGGGAAGTACCTCTAATATCTTTGATATAGAGGCTGTGTTACTTAGTTTTACTCCTGTATTATTTTTGTGCTCTCTTATTTTCCCCTTCTCAAAAAGACACAAGGATCTCGACAGGCACAATATCAGCACCCGAACCACAAAGGACCCTAAAACGCATCCCCCTGCGTGCCAGGACAGCAGAGTAAAATACTGCAGCATTCTGTGAGAGTCCGTTTTGTACCACTGGATTACAAGAAAGTGTCACATATAAAATTTACTCCTATTTTCTGACCTAGAAAGATAAATAATGTAAGATTGCAATAAAAAAGAAAACTAGCTCAAGATTTATTCTTTAAAAGAAACAAATGCTATTAATTCCTTCCTCTCTTTCTAGTTCCTTCTTCTTGCCCAGCTCCCTAGCAATCACTTCTAAATTTTAAATTTGCATTTCTGCCAACTTGGCACACCATATAGAAACAAAGCTTTTCAATAATATATGTGCTGTGCCTGCTCTGAAAGCATATTTTGGCAAGGGCTTTTCTAACTCAAACTGGTATCCACTTTTTCAGAGATTACTTTTTTATTACTATTTTATTTCAACACAGCCTGAGAGAAGCTGTCGTCCAAGGTCCCAGAGAGCAGTGTAACACGGGCAACTGCTTCCTGCAAGAATTTAGAGCCCATCAAGGGGCCAAAGAAGCAGCCCTGGAAATTCAAATCCTGCATGCAAAGAGCAAAGCTCCTCTCTTTACTGTACTCCCAGTGATGTTCAGTGCTGTTGCTCCTCAGGGACTTCTCCTGGGGATTCAGGAACTCATTATGTCCCAGACCTAGCTCAGTCAGTGCTTGTCATCTCTACTGATGCTGATTGCCACTAAGGGCAGGTTTTGACATGGAGGCCTGTTAGGAGCTAGACTGAGAACATTTCATTCCATGTGGAGTTTTTTTTTTAAGAGACAACAGGTTCCTACTGACTTCTGCCAAGCCAAAAACAGAGTGTGGGCCAAAAGTGTTGGTAGCTGAAAATTCTGTAACTAGAGCATCCTCGCTTCACTTTTACAAGGGGCATCTTTACAGATATAAGTCCTGGGGAGGAGGTTCTTAATATTTTCTTTGATCTACTGAAACGCAGAAGATGGACGTGACACGGTTTTCTTGGGTTTAAGTAATCTGAAATTGTTATGCACTTACTAGTTCTAACTGGAATGAATACAAAGTGTCCCTGAATTTAGTCCACCCTTAAAAGCTTACCATACACAACATGCTTTAGGATATTCAATTACTGGATCATATATGCTAACAACAATACACTACAACCTTGTTAGTCATGCCGAAGCAGCACTTTTAGTATTGGTCATGGGTATAAAGCTTTAAGAACATATTTTAGAAATTGTTTGTGTCACAAACATAAAATTAAGCTCCTCAGTACATTGACATCTGCGCCCATGTAATTCTGTGAATAATTTTATAGAAAGCCATGTGACAGGGTGATTACTTTTTAAGAATTTGATACTAAGAGACACAATAGACTACATTTTTAGAAGTAAAACAAAAATGAAAGTCTGTTCTTCCTTCATTTCTCATCATTTTGTTTAAGAAAGCCAACCAAAGTTAAGAATTGCTGATGCATGACAAGCTGGCAGTTTAAATGTATATTTTTCTTCTATTTTGGAGAAATACAAGTCAAAGAGAAACTACAAAAAGGTGGGGTTTTTTTAGTAAAATTTACTTTAGAATGTGCATTCTTTCTTATTTTGATTTTTTTTCAATTTTATGGATTGCTTTTTCTAGTTCATGACACTAATTGTGTACTAACACAAACTGATGATATGCCAAATGACACATTTTTATTTATGAAGCATTATGGATAGATGTTAGTAAAACACTTCCCATTTTCTAGATCAATTTTTTTTCTTTGTACAGTGGCAAAGCAACTTGATATTTTATAAGATAGAACTGTAACAATTTTTCAGTATTTTTACATAAAGTGATACAAGCTGCATCACAAAATAGCTTTCCATAGAAAATTTAGAAAAAGTGGTGGAAAGCAATGCAATGTTTCAACTTCAGATTAAAAACCAGCATTTTTCTCATTAGGAAAATAACGGTAAAAATGTATGACCATCATCAGTTCTCAGTATCAGCAATGACTGTGGGTCAGTTTTTTGATTGTGTTTCTTGATGTCCTTACTCTATCAAATTGTCCCATTTTAATATTTAGCTCTGCTCCTTTGATTTCCTTCCTCTATTCAGCTCACATATCTGTCTGCACTTCCTAACATTGACACATAATGAGGAATTCTTTATGGATAATAGGATCTCTTCCAGTTTTGTAGCCAGTGTAAGCCTGTTGTATTGCATACGTTTGTCGATAAACTACAACAATGTGATCTATTCCAATGCACCTAAAGCATCTTCACAAATGGAATTTACTTACAAATGTTGGTCTGTTTTGCAGAATTGTTCCTCTCGGGTACTGTTCTTGTTTTGATAAGTTTGAAGAACAAAACCAAAGCTAACAAAGTAGTTGTAGCAGTCCCTCCACATGTGACTATCCTTGGAAAATATCAGTGGTTCACTTTCTCACTGTTGTGTTTTAGGTCCTCCACAGATGGTTTCTCTTGTTGCATACCTGCCTCAAAACTCCTCCGTTTCTCCATTTTCTCACCAAATTTTTGGATGGTATTCACAATGTGCTTAGTTCATTTTAAGCTGCAAGAGTGTGTCCCTAATCTGTGGGCAATAAAATGGGATAAGCTCACTGCACATTTGAAAGGTGCCTTGTGGAGCAACTCGGTATGGCTGGAACATGTACAAAGCGCACGTGGAAGAATGTGATGAGTGTATGGGAAACCAAATGCAGCAAAAATGAATTTTGATATCTTGCTTCTTTTTCCTAAGCACGCTGACATCTATCTTTACAATAACGTTAGCCCCACTTACAATGGATTCTGTTGTTAACTATACTGTTGTACAGCGAGTCTCCTGCTTATCACAGCTGTCGCATTACTGAAGTTTCTTGGCATATGAAGCTGTCAGCTTGCTGTATGGAGCCACTCACATGTCAAGCAGCTGCCACCCCATATTCATAACCTATCTTCAATCAGTCTGAAGGCTACTTGCCTAAAGGGACACTCAGAAAGTCCTTAAATACCCAGCTTTTCTTATACAGCAAGGAGTTGTTGTTGCTTATAGGTAGCACCTTGGCATGTGTGTTTTAGGGCCTTTTTTTTTAAGACACAAAGGTCTTCCTTCCTCTTCTAACACATCTCAAGTTTGCAGCAAAATCTGTATTTCACCAGGCGTGCGTACACAGTGCACATCCAATCTTTGTCCGTCTGTGTGGATGCTGTTAACATTATTTATACATTACCAGACATGGGCTGGAAGCAGCGAGATAAAAGCTGTATTTTATGAGTGCTCCCAGAAGCACTACCCTCAGTTGCATAATTACCTGTAGCATCTGCTGGGAGATGTGTGTTACGAAATGGCGAGCTATTAATTTGCATATACCTATTACTCTGTTTTCCCCCTTTTGTCAACTGACCATGGCATGCTAGACAGCCTCTTCCTCATCTAAAGGAGGATGTTAACCCTGCTTTCTTCTGAATCAGGGCACCCAATAAGTAGTATCTGTTGCGAAAGGACAGGAAGCAGATGGAGGGGTCCCATGGGTTATAACTACCTGCGTGTATGTGTGCATGAGGATGCATATGCATAAGAGAGAGCCTGTACGGCAACACTTGCTAGGTGTCTCTATATGCAAGAGAGGGAAAAAGAGGTTGGTTGCATGCTGCAGGCCTCCTGCAGTATTAGGAAGAATTGTACCTATTCAATCAAGCATATAACTCTAATTAATATTGAGGAAGGGCATCCTGCCTAATTAGGGTTTCCCTGCTGACCCTGCAGGATGTTACTTATGCTCCTCATCAAATCTGCATTCATTTACTCTACAAAATATCACTCACAAATAACTCTTTTTTTTGCCTGATGCTTCAGCTGCCTTCCTTTTTTTCCGCAATACAGCCTTTTCTTGCCTCTCTCCATAAATGCAGTGCCAGCCAACACCTATTCCTTCCAGTCTTCTAAAGAAAGCATTAGTCCAAACTGGATGCAGTTAGTACGTACATCCTCATTTTTGCAGCGGACAGAACAAGTTTTAGATTAGAGAGGAGGAAATGCTTTCTGACAGCGAGGATGCTGAGATAGATTTCTCTGGGTAAGTGGTCTCACCAGGACTGGAGGGCTTTAAGAACAGGTTAGATTAATTTTCACCAAAGATGCTATAAGGTGTAGTTGAGCCTGTTTTGGGGCAGGAACTTAAACCTGGTGATCTTTCAAGATCCTTTGCACGGTCATTATTTTTCAATTCAAGCACTAGAAATACTGCAGGTTCAACTCGCTGCCTGTCACTGTCTCCAGTTAGGACTTGGGGGGGGCGGGGGAGCATAAACATAAGTGGAATTAATATAGCTGGTGAATTTTGTAGTGACACCTGTTGGTACCTCCAGGCAGCATATACGGAGCAGCTGCACCTTAGCTTGAGAAACCTACCTCTGCTTCTCTGAGAGCCCTTCAGTGATCGGGGTCCTCCATGTCTGAGCTTTTCATGACTCCTATTAAGGAGCTGTTTCACTAGTGGCTTTGCAATGGGAGTGCCAGGAAGCAGACCGAGGGCATGCAGCTCTTGTACCATCTCATCTGCCCTTCAGGTAAAGGATTGAAGCCCCTAGTGTTCCTCCCATGCCCCTTAAATAATTAAGGATTTCAAGTGTGCTAAGTTGTGTTAATTACAAAGCAGTCTTCCTGCTGCAGGAATCTCTTCAGGACAGGTGGTAATTTCAGGCTCTAGCACTTTAGACTGCTTGCTGTATATGCTGTATGCAGAACGCCACTCAGAGCAGATGAATGTTATCATACAATAAGAAAGTGTGATACACTCCCCATGTCAAATTGCAACTCAGATAATTAAATTCTTTCCACCTACATTTCCCTTCCCATTTCAACTGAGAGAGTATCTTTCAATTACTTTTCTAAAGATTTATGTAGGGTGAAAGGGGAACTATTAAATGTTTCTTGCAGTCCATTCCTCAGCTGGCTACAGCTGAGCAGCGAGTGTGTGAGCCATCTGTATCACTTCATTTGAATGGTAAAGTGCTTTGAGATCCTTGGGAGATGAAAAGCATTTCATACCAAATCACACCCTCAAAGTGTTTCATTAACTTCTTCTAAAATAATGTCTGCTCTTAATCTTAGTGAAAGAACTTGGAGATCTCTATTACACACTATAGGTCTCAAGCAAGAGAAGATGCAGGTAATAAAAGGCTGGGCTTGATGGCTCAGGCTCACACCTGATAAAAACTAGTACAATGCCTGTGCCTCTCCAGGTTCACATTTTTGCTTTTGTTTGTTTCTGGATAATTTTTAATTGAATTGGAGGTTTTTTCTGAGTTTCTTCCAACCCATTTCTAAAGCCACTGCTGTTATGAATGAGCAGAAAACACTTTTGGCACTTACTTTTCTCTATATATATTTCACCTTTTTCTTATTTTTTTTAACAGGCCCAAGTATCTACAGAGGGAATAGCAGTCAAAATTAAAACTCGCATCCAGAGGAATTACAAGAGAGGAAATTTGTGGTATATATATATAGTATATAAGCAGATTTGATTTAGTGGAGAGCAGTTAGCTGGGATGCCAGCAGCTTCGCCCCTGCAGACTGCATCAGTTGGCACCACAAGGGACACAGCGGTGACTGCAGGGACAGGCTGCTGACCCACCTGTGCCTGCAGCCCCTCTGCACCACTGGCTGCTCTGTGCTTTGGTGTCTGCCTAAAACTCTGCTCAATGCTTCAATGTTTCCCCAGCTGGTGAGTCTCAGGGTAAGTGCTGGAGAGTTTCTAGAGTTGAGTCAATAGTTGCTATTGCTGCTTTCTGCCAAGACTTTAACCTTTTTTTTAAGCAGTTGTGCACAACGTTAATGAGTCTCTGCAAACAGAAGTCTGTATTAAACTGGCACTGGAGTTTGTGCCCTGGAGTTTGTTCAGACACTAAATGCAGCTGAAGGGAAACTCTGAGTTTTATTCTAACATGTTAACTACCCAGAGTTTCCTCTCTTCTTCAGCAGGTGTCACAGCAAGTCATACCTCCTACATGACCCTGTTAGTTTGAGTTAGAGGCATTTAGTGTTATGACTCAGCCGTTACAAGCTGTATCTTGATAATTCCTATCTCATCTTCCCTTCCATTCTGAGGCCAGCTGATGGATGCAATGTTGGGGCCGAGTGAAATGCTGAAAGCAGATCTCTCAGTGTGCCACGAGCTCTACAGGAGCTAGCCTTTTATCTATCAGGATTGCGAGCTAAACTAATAGGTCATGTACATATTCACTGTAAGGTATATACACTTCACATATATAAACTTGTTATGTTCACTATCCCAAGCTTTATGGTATTTGTGAGAATAGGCTCAAGTTACTTAGCAAGGTGCCTAATACGATGCTTTCCTTTGAGCATTCTTCATATGAAAGGTTTGTTGTTTAATAAGCACTTAGACCTTCAGTCTTGAATAGCATTTCAAGCCTTTCTTGCCATGTCATCTGATTATAGCTTTGTTTACTTCACAGCCAGAATATGCAAATATCCACAACATGTCTTTACGATGAAATGAGAAATTACCAGAATTTTATTGCTGGTTTTCTCCTCTGCTCCCTCCTAGACAAAATCCACCCTCAAATCATTTCTCTCATCTGGTTGGTATCAGCTGGGCTGACAAAGTAAAACCATCGAGATCAGAAATAATTATGAAAGCTTAAGGGAAATCTGAAATGTGCATGTTCTCTGGAAGAAAGACAAAGCATATTTTCCAGATCACTGACACAACTGAGCATATTCCATATAAGTTTTGTTAAAAGATATATTTAAGAAAAAGAACCCTTCATCTTGTCAATTTGATAGAAGGAATCAGAAGTATTCAAGTCTGAAAGTGGGGCACAAGACAGGGACGTGGATTATTAAATGCAGAACAATTTAAAAGACTTTGCAGGATGGAAAAACAAAATGTGACAGGCCTGATCCTCTGTTGCCCTCTGGCTTCTGAAGGTGCTCGTGGTTGTGTGGAAAATGCCACAACAGAGTACTGAGAGGACAGGCTCTGCTGGGCGAAGTGGACTTGGGTAAAAGTTCCCAAGGGTAGAGCAGAGGGAGGCATGGTCTTCCAGCCTCGGGGTGGAGGTGGAAGGATCTACTTCTGCTTCCATGGACCTGTGAGACTTGTTCAGTACTGTCTCCATGCACACTGGGGGCTTTCTGGTGCGAAGCTGCCAGCTCTTGGCTTCTCCCACCTTCCCTAGCAAGACGAGGGGGAAGGAACACGATAATCCTGAGAGCAGAGGTGCTGGGAGAGTAGGGACTCCATTGCTCTGCATTGTGCCGGCAGGGACTGGAGCTGCCGAAGACAGAGCCAGCATGTTGGCCACCAACCTTAGGGCTTCTTGGGCTCCATGTTTGGGACCCATCTAGAAGATGGCTTTCTTCAGTAATTGGCACTTACAGCACACCTTGTAGAAAAGGTGTCAGGCTGGAAGAGGGGGCTGGAGAGCCAGGGTGACCTTCAGATGCCTGATTTCTGACTGCTGAGGGGACCCCCTGAATGAGCCAGAGGTGTGGGGTCAGCCCTGGCTTCTCCTGTTTGCCAGGCTGGGCCTGAGCTGAGTAGCAGTTCTGTCCCGTGTCTTTTGTGAATGTCTGCATGTGTACCTGCGTGGAGAGGGCAGTAGTCTTGCAGTGGCACACTAACAGGCTTGAGTGTTTGCTGAACGTGTCCACATCACTGGCTGGGTGAAGAGCAAGTGTTGCCTTCATCTCTTCCAAGGACATGGGAGACTTTTGAGTTTGTGGAAACACAGGATCATAAAACCATCAGTGTAAAACAGGACAGTTTAATTTTCTGAAACGCAACTAGATAGGTGGAGAGATTAAATTATGGTCCATTTATTCTCTCAACACCCAAGTGTCAGTATTTTAAAATATCTCTAGGTGACATAAAAGTGGGTCTAGACTTTCAGTAAAATATTGATACAATTTTTCATTTCATGCTGTTTCAAGATTTCCACATCAAGAGGTTGGGTTGTTTTTTTGTAGTGTATGCAGACTAAAGTAGAGGTTGGATTTGTTACCTAAGACTTATTACAAGTGAAGAGGATTTGGCAGTAGTATGAGTTTGAACTTACTTGTTTTTCAAAGATTTTTTTTTACTTTGCACTTCCTCTGAGGTTAAGCTGCCAAATAGCACAGTCCGGGCTCTTTCACTGGTTCTGGAAAGACAGTAAAAAGTTTCCCCTGAAGACTGTTAGAGGTTAGGTCTCTTCCCCCAGATTTGGATTTGCTGAATTCTACTTGTACAGAAGGCAGGAGCTTTACCACACTTGGCAGACAACAGTATTTCCATTAACAGCTCAAAATAAGCAGTTATCTGATAACACTGATAAATGACTGCCTTCTGGGAAGGGAGCGTGTATTATTTAAGAGGCATTATTTGAACTGAATTATAAGGTGGGTAAGAACACCCCTCCTTTTGTGTGAGTGGAACAGAAGGGCACGCTGCATCCCAAGTTTGCTGTATGGGATTTATGCTGCAGAGGACTCACCTTCGCTATAGTGTGTTACAATAATCTCAAGAATATTTCCATCCTTCTTGCAAACTGTTGTAAGGGGTAGGCATGGGAAGGGGAAAAAGGATGCACATGAGTAGTGTTTTTATCACGTGTTTATTATTTTGTGTATTTAGAAGTATGATTTTTTAGAAGCTCAATAAAGAAGGCAAGAGAAATTGCACACAGAACTGCATTTTGGTATTTTCTCAAAGCAATCAGCACACCAATCCCAGGTTAAGTTTTGCTTTGGTGTGATGTTGGCATAAGGTCACATCTGAGTCCAAATACAGGTTTGGAACTTCTCCAAAGTTGAGAGGCAGTTAGATTTGAAATTTGCTTTTCGTCACTCCTCACTGTTTACATTGCAGCTATACTGCCAAAGGACCATGGCTAGCAGAGAGGCAGGATGAACCATTGGTATGAATCCATGTGGCAGTTGCTAGATCTGAGCATAAAGAGCACTAATATTTAAAATTAACTCTGAAATTTGTCCTCTCCTGCTGATAGCAGACGTTGACCAAACCCAAAATTCTAGACTCTGGTGAAATTCAGATCTACATCTCAATTGTGTGATGAGACAGGCTATGCAATCAGGTTTAGACTGCTCTTACATTCGCAGCACATTCTAGATAGGTATTTTTGATGGGATCACAACTTGGCAACAGTGCTATCTGACAGCCTATATGAGAATGAGATTTAAAGCTTTTTCATTATTTATATGTTTACAAGAGTATTATTCTTCTTTAATAAAATAAAAGGTTCTATATTGCTTCTGGCTTCACCTGTACAGACATTGAGACCCAGCAGGTTAGTAAAACAGTCTGGGGGAAGATGGGGTTATTTAATTTCATGGTGGCACATTATGTAGTTTTCTGTCTCTGAGGTCACTAGGAATGATGTATAAAAACGGGGTCTGTCAGAACATCAGGCACTCTTTCTCCCACTCTAATGCCTCATTTGTATTGTGGGGTTTTTTCCTGGCTTTGCCAAAGAATTAGTCATCCAGTTGAGAAAGTTCATGTAAAAGCTCAGACCTTCCCAGCAGAGTACTCAGCTTCTCAGATGCACAAAATCCTGCTTATCTTCTATCGCTAAATATCGTGGAGTATTATCAGCCAGAGTAGGATGATGGTCCTTGTGGTCTGGACAAAAGCCAGATCTGACATCCAAAATTCCTCAAGGATTTCAAACAGTTAACAGGGTTTCTTTTTGTATTTTGCCCTACAGAGAGTTTTGTTATCAACAGAGACAAACATTATTCTTGTGCAGTGCTAGTCCCTGATTCTGAGAGGGCTTACGCATATGATTAGACTTCAGTGGAGCAGCTTGTGTATAAATTTAAGCAAGAATTTGTTACAGGAGTAGAACTATTGTGAATAAGATGCATAGTACCCCTGGGATCTTTGGATGAAAGGTGTTGTTATCTGTATCACTCATATCAGATACGTTGGTTTTACATGAATGCTGTGGTTGTAGTCAATTCATTTTCTAATGTTTGGGAAAAAAGATACAAACCCTGGATGGCCTGAAAAGGGGATCAACATATCACAGGCACTGCATGTAGATTCTTCCCTAGCACAGCTGGCTGACAGGTATTTCATGGAGTTAAAGGTCATACATTCTTTTGTGTGTCAGGCTACAGTGTGCACATAGATCAGATACCTTTGACGTTTGTATTCACACACACCACTTAAAGTTTTTCCTGCTGATGGTTGCAGAGCTCAGAATTAGCTGGCTAGCTAAAATCACACAACCTGATTTTTCTTTTGTGCTGCCCACCACTGCTGGCTATTATTAGATTCCGACAGAATTGTCCAAATGTTGATAAGCAGCAACTGATTTGTGGCCAGAGCAGGAACACTGTGAAGTGGATAGACTTGAACAAGGTAGTCTAACTAAAAAAGCATCTACTGCTTTCCTTGGGAGATAGTGCAAAAATAACAATTTGTTTTCTCTCCATCTGTTACAGAGATGGAAAGGAGAGCTGTTTGTAGCTCTCTTCTCACTGGAACATTCAAACTCATCATCCTTCGAGAGCCCAAGACTGAGTCCCTGCCTGGGATAACTCATTTGCCTCAACCTGTGATCCTTGTTATATTCTGTGGGCTGAACATCACAATCAGTAAGCTCATCAAGATGGGCTTAAGCTCCTTAACATTCCTTGAAAAGCATCCCAGAGTCCCAGAGTTCTTTCCTTTATGGTAGTTGTATTAGGAATGTGCCATTTCTTCAGACAAAGGCTGAAGTCCTGAGCCTGCTCAGGACTGCATGTTTTGTATTTGATTTCAGTTGAATCAGGATTTCACTCAATTGGTCTACTCATGTAATCCCTTTGTGCATCATCTTCCCTGCAAACTAACTGAAGTACCCACCACCTGAATGATGTAAGGTGCATCTTCCTTCTAGATCGTGTGTTGCATTTTGTATTGATTTGTCTGGCTTCCTCCTCGTTCATACTCAGACACCACCTAGTCGCCTTCATACTCAGTAGTTTTATATAGGGCTAAAGAGAAGCTGCATTTAGCATGAGCTAGAAAGAGCAGTGGCTGGGTGCCACCCATTTCTAGGTGATTAAGAACTCAGCTAGAGACTGAGGGTTGGATGCATCTCTCGGAGCTAGTGGTCTACGCTCTCGCATAGGGATAAAAGTAGCTGTTTTTACAGCATAACCCATCTGTGCTTGTTCAATTTCTGCCTTAGGAGGAGATAAATCTAGAAATGTTTCTTTCTCTCCTTGACTGAAGACAGAGTCTAGCCAAATAGTTCAGATACAAATACTTGTTTTGTAGACTTTTAATTTGGATAGACAAATCCCAGCCCGTGCGCTGAGGAGGAATAAAGCCCCTTCTGTCAATCAGTGTCAGCTTTGAAAATGCTCTTGAATTTTTCCCTTCTTGCGTTCATGCTAGAGTATCATGATGTCTCAATATTGGGCTGTAGTGGCAAGTAGGATAAGCAGCGCAAAATCTCATAACCCTACAACCTTGAACAATTTTATGGACAGAACATCTATGTAATTGTATTAAAAATAGTTACTGCTATACATGTTAATGACCTTGGTTTTCTTCATTTACCCTCTAGTATAATGGTGTATACGTAACTTGAAACAGTAAACGCTAGGAACTTTATCTGTGGTTTTAGTATGGGATATGTCAGGGTTTGGTGCTATGAACTTGGAGCATTTGTCATACATCTCAGTGAAAGCCGATAAAATATCTTTTGCATCTAAGTTAGGAAAAAAAAAATGTATCTTTGTAGTGCAATGAGCTCTGTCTGTAAAAGTGTGTTGGGATAGTTTTGACTGCCACAATGAGATTTTAAAAAACATTCTGAAGTAAAAAACAACTTCCTACCCCCACGCGCTATATTTTAAGGGTCAAAAGTGAACTCTGAGAGCAGCAGAAGTCTGCCTTTGTGCTGTACTGCAATTGGTACGTGTCCTCATTAGAAGGAAAAGTGATCCATCCGAAGTAGGATGTCAACTTAACAACTTTCCTCTTTCCCACATACTCTTCTTTGAACAGATAAGATTTTTTGTTTTGTTTTGTTTTATTATTATCACAGTCCCTCAGGATCATAGTTTATGAGAAACTTCATGCAAGTTTAAAATCTATTTGAGTCTTTTCTTGCTGCTGATACTTACATGAGGCAAGTTTCTTCAATTATTTAATCTCCACTCTCTACCAGCAATGACTGGCTTTGTTTTTTCTTAAGCTGTTTGGTTTTGTTGCCCCACTAAAACCCTGGTATTGCAGGGTTTTGGGTTTCTTTCTGGGGGTCACACTAAGGATAGCTCAGCAATTTGAAAAAACAACATACTTATCAGCTAACCTTCCCCCTCAGACACTGAATGAATAAAAGCGAATCTATAAAAACGTTTAATTCTGGCACCTAATGGCATGCCAGGACCAGACACGCACTGCATACATGGTAAAGCAATGGCCATGATAGGGGGAAGGGGATGGATCTCAAGAAATGAAGGTTCTTTTAATATTCTTGTTGCAGAACATCACAAAATAATAAAACAATAGGGACCAGTAAAGAAACAGTCTCATTTTTATCAGGAAAATGAAAACCAAGTTCATTGCACAGTCACATGACTCCTATTGAGGGCTTAATAAAGACTCCCTTTACTGCTGGATCTTGCTATAAATAAGCAGATGGTGGTGATTTTGGGTCCAAATTGTTGTTTTTACATGCAAAATGTCTTTGGAGAGCAGGAACAAAGGTTGGATAGCTTTAAATTAAACAATAAATGTATGCTGTATTTAAAAAAGTAAAAAAAAAAGATAGAAGCAAGAGCAACAATACTATCAGTATGAAAAGCCTCGAAGCCTGAAGTTCTGGCAACGTTTTAAAGCCAAGTGAGATAATACATAGTTAAGATTACTCAAATACAGTAGATTGGAAAATCGGTGGAGACTTGCTGATTTATAGCAATAGAGTTTTGCTCCTATGATTTTATTTTCAAGTTAAAACTTCAAATACATGAATATATATATATATATAAAAGAAGGTCTAGCCATAAGCCTATTTTGGATGACTCTGGTTACACAGCTTGCACCTGAAGTTTTATATTTTTAATATTTACTTTTAGCCTACTTTTCAATCAAGCTGATGAAAACCTGCCTACCTTGATTTACACCCTCCAAAGAATTTATGCCACATGGTCACTAGTGCTTTGTGTTGTAACACGATCCGTATTTTTCCCTCCCTCTCTCTTGTAGCACCTAAAAGCATGTGCAATTGGAAAAACTCAGGACAGTGATGTTCATGATTGACTTCAGTCCTGAGCAGCAGTGTCTACACAAGAAGGGCTTTGTGCCAATGAAAAATCATGTCAGATTCAAGCCTTTTGCTTCTCTGAATTAATAGCGTCTAGTGTAGACGTCTCCTAGATGCTTTTACTTCTAGATACTGTGTTTTCTAGAAGTATTCAATATGCAATATTTGAGAGAAGCATAGGCAATAGCACATGGAGCATTTGCCCTGGAGCTCTAGCTAGTCTCCTTGCCATAAGTGTAAACCCAACAGCTGCGCCAAGACCACTGTCAGTGCCTCTCTCAAACCATTTCAAGAAGGACTTGGACTTTCCCTTCTCCATGCGATGCCAAAAGCAGACTGGTTCTCCTGCTTCCAGGAGGCTCCAATCTGGAGCCTTTCCTGGGCAACTACCAGGCTTTCTTACAGACTCTTCAGTCAACAAAACTATTATATATAAATGCGCTTGGCGGGAGCTGCCCACAGCAACACGCAGCAGTGTCTGGCCCCTGCTGCTCTGGGGTCGCTCAGGCAAAGGACCACAGCTCCTATGCTGTAGGCAAGGTCTCCTTGTCGGCGTTGATGGAAGCTGCAGGTCCTGCTCTCTGTATTCGTGGCAGAGGCTGCATTACGCTGCTTGTTATGACGAGCTCTTTCAGCTCCTTCCTCTTTCAGGATTTCTACCGTACCAGTCCGACCTACCTGTTATATCCTAATAGCAGCTATTCCTCTCTGCGCTGCTCTTGTATCTTCTCAGAGTCATAATACTAAACTTCAACGTGTTGAGTTTAGGTACAATTAAGACCATCAGGAATGTCACTTCGTAAACTAAATCCAGAAATGCGCCGGTGTTAGCTTCATTTCTCGCCTCATGTACAGCCTGTTTGAATTTGTCTGTTGGAGGGGTAGCCCTGTGTGTATTCGGTGAACACCGAGGGCTGAGCACGAGTGAGCTCATGGCCCTGTTCAGTTGCCTGGGGAGGACAAAGTGACCCTCCAAGAGGGACGAGGCAGGGGGAAGGCAGCCGCCTGACTGGGACAGGGTAACTCTGCCCCAACATCCCTCTGCAGTCCGTGGCTAAATACCACATGTTGTTGTAGAGGAAGGCTGCTTGTAGCAGCTTACGTTCTTGGACAGAGGACAGAACTACTTTGTCTGCCGAAAAAGTCCTCCCAAGCATGAGCCTTGTGACCTCTTGAGAAGGGACGGTGTTCCCTACAGCTGCTGTTTTCATTTGGGTAGTTAAATTCCAAATGAAAGTAAACTACTGGAGGGGAGCAGAAAAGCTGGAGTTTGGCCAGGTAAATATTGGCGTGTAATAATTGCAAGTGAGCTTGTGTTTCCTTCTCTGGGAACGGTTCACAAGTTTCATGTGCAGGCTTTGCCTTACCCACAGCTTAAATGCAGCTGTCTCAGGGGAAATATGGAAGTTATTTAATAGTGCCCAGCAATGACACAAAACAACTTAGGGCAGGAAGAGAAGAGCAGCACCATATTAAATTAAAACTGCACAAAGCAAAATTTAGGGAGACAGAATGTAATTACCCAACTTGGACTGTGGCCAAGGCACTGATGCTAACACCTTTATTATTAAAAAAAAAAGGGGGGAGGGCGGCAAAAATGCCACAAGGGCCATCAAAATCACAAAGAGACAAGACCTTGCTTTCAGCCTCTCTTCTGAAAGATGGCACCTCAAGTAGCACAGTACCCATTAGCACTATGCCAGGCTATTGATTCAGTACCTACTAAGAAGGAAGAAGGCCACCTACTGAAGAATATGCATAATTAAAGCTAAAAAAAGGAGCTGCTTTCATTGTGAAATATAGAGTTCTCATAACACTGTTTCCCCAGGAATACACCCTCAGAAAAAAAAAATAGTTTGCACTTCACCTCCAAGGAATTTTGCAAAGGTCAACCGCTAGAGCTAGTTGAATGCATTATTTAGTGACCTGACCATTTTATTACTGAATATTTCATTGGGTTTGTTTTTACAATCAACTATTTCTGTTCATGCTAAAAGGAAGCATCACTAAATTCCCTTTTTTACTGTGGTAGACAGTGAGGCAGAGGCAGCCAAAGGAAGCAGATATAACCAGTTGTCCTTTGGGTTCCTTTGGTAACTCCCACCCTCGAATGAGTTTCTCAGTGTTACTCTAGAAGACTGTAATAGAAATCACGATCCTTGTTGCTGCCCAAATAAAATTCAGTAGCTTTCTGCAGAATTACTCCATATTACACCATGAGGTCCTGAAGAAACGGCATCAAGTACTTACAAGGTTCCTTGAGCATACAGGAATAGGGAAGGAGAGAAAATGAGTCGAAGGCAGAGGTGCTCTGGTGGGAGCATGGATTTTGCATCTCCTGTTCAAACTAGAGACATGCAGACTGGAAATGACCCATATGTTATTCACAGTTATGATTTTAGCCACAGAACCAGATTCAACCTGGATGTGGTCTTCTAGCCTTTACAGAATGAGTGTCTTCCTAAAGGAAAATCCCGAGATGTCACCTCAGTCAGAAGTTCCACAGTTGATGCAGAAATCATTTGAGACCTTAGGGCCTATGTTGTGCACAAGTTCTTTCCGGGCTAAAATTCAGTAAACCTGTATAAGACGGTTTCCCAAATATGCTTTTGACCTTTGCCAGTCTATTGTGTTTTGCTGTTTTGCTGAAAGGGTAGATCAAGAGTTTTAGGAAAACAGATTTGTTTTATAAAACAGATGCAGAAGGTATAGATAGTTTATGTAAAAGTTGCACGTTGGCATTTACTTCACGTTCAAAAATATGGGCACTATGTATCTCAATTTCTTGCATGTTTATTTTTTATTAGGATATCTCAACTTTCCTGGATGCATGCTAAATGATTTGTAAGATCCGAATTGCAGAGCAGAGCTTGCCTTTTACAAATAAATACTATTAAGTACTTGTAAAATTATCTGGTTATGTTAAGTCTTCATGGGCAGCGGCTTCTACTGCTTTTCTATATAATATGCCCTTCAGAAGAGCCTGTGCATTCACCAATATGATTTTAAAGGTATTTGTAGTAAGTTGGAACATTTTAGATTAATAAATTACATAGCAGCATTATTATGTGGAGGGTGTATTTGCTCCAAAGTTATGGCTGCAATTTACTTTCCATCATAAACCCAATAAGCATAGCACCCTTTATATTATCAAAAAAGCTCTTTCCACTTCAAGTTATGTGTAAGCCGTCTCTGACTAGTTGAAACTTTTTTGCCAAATTTTAATGATTTCTGGCAAAGTGCTTTTCAAGAGATAGGACTCAAAAATAATTTCTGTTTTTAAATGCTCTTCCAATGTTTTTTCCTCGTATCTTAATCTAAAATGGCGTTCTAAAAACTTCTGTGGGGCCGACTTGGTTTATTTTGGAACAACTCTGAAAGAAGACGAGGCCATCAAATGACTCTGAGAACTCTGCACTGTCATTGGTGAAGGACGGCTGGTGTTCCTGCCCGTCCTTTGAGGAATGCTAAGAAAGATGTAAATAATGACTACAGCTGAAAATATACAGAAGACATTTTCCAGACTCCTGTGTCTGAGGGTGTGCATCTGACAGGCTATGTTATTAAACACTGTCTCTTCCTCATCACTCCTCACCACCAAGGCAAAACTTTTACTCCCAGTAGACTTAAGAAGGGTAAAAAGTCATAGGACTCAGGACAGGAGAATAAGGGTCTCTGTCTTCCCTGGCCTTATCTTGTATGCAGAAGTCTACAATGAGTTGAAAGAGCTTCAGAATATAACAAATACAGCCAGCATATACCTACAATGTCTGCGGAGAAAATTCTACAATTAAAAGCATTTCTTTGCACACACAGATTTGCATGGGTCCTGCATAAGCAGACACCATTAAGAACTCTTCTTTGAACAACCAGTGCAAGTTTTCAATATTTATGATTTATCATGGATGACAGGTTTTTCTCTCTGGAAGACAATGATTTCTCGACTTCAGTAGCTCTCATTTTGATCAGTGCTGAGTGCTTTTCGGAGTCCTTACCTATGGTGTTCCATGAAAAGAAACATAAACTTTCAATCAGTCTTGCTCTACATACAGACAGTCTTCCTTTATTAATGAGTAGAAAATGCCAGAATGCCTTTCTTAATCATACGGTAATTTCACTAATTCCAGCCTTCTTAGTGATCATACTACAAACCACAAAAAGATGTACTTTGAATTTCTTATTAGACAAACAGCATACTGCATGTAGTCTTCATTAAGATCCCATATGCTACCAATTATGCAAGCATCATTAAACAATGAGCGAATACATCTACATTTGTAACTCTCCTTGGCCAATAAAATGCAATTACAGCATGTGTATAAAAAGAAAAATAATTATCTGATGCTGTAGCATCACCATCAGTACTGGAGACATACATGTGCAAAGTGAGTCAAGATCCATTTTGCATGTTGTCATTGCTCCATTTGGAGCTTGGATGTGCAGGGAGGGGTTTTCTGACAACCAAAGACAAAAAGGAAGCATTGGTTTAGAGCTCTGAGTCGGGATAACTTAGCTGGCTTGTCATCCACAGTGGGGACCCATCCCAGTCCTCCATGGTGCCTCTACTATGGAGCTATTCTGCCATGCCTGTAGAGGATGCGGTAAGCTCCACAGCTATTAGCCTTTTTCACCCTGCATTAGCGCATGAAGGGTTGCTAGTCCCAAACGATCCTTGCCCGCATTTTAGCGCAAAGCTAGTACAGCAGTTTCTATCAAAGACATCCAGAGGGGACCAAGCTTTGAGCCATCACCATCCACTCATGCTGGTATGAAGGGTGGCCACAACATGGCCCCTGAACTACTGAAGCAATACTTTTATAAAGCTCCTATATGAAAAGATGGTGACAAAAAATTATCTAAAATTGGTGTGTTGGTATTGCTGTAGAGGATATTTCACATTTAAGATTTTTTTTTTTTAAATCAAGTTCTTTCACAAAAGTACTCAATACAAAAATGCCACGTTTTATTGAAAAGGTACATCATGGAAAAGAAAAGAAATGAGGGTACAGCCATTTTCGTACTTATGAATGATTGGGTTGTTTTTAAATGTAACTTTAGCAATTAATTTTGTGATTCATCTTAAAATTAAAATATTTTTTCCAGTATATCTAACTATGTCACAGAAATATTTTGAAATTTTAAACTTTTAAATTAGAGATCATCTAACCTCAATGTCCTTTTTTCTTAGTATGTTTGGGTCTGAAATAGCTTAGAACAAAAGTGAAAAACCCATGTTGAAGCACGAGAATGAAGGCAAGAAATGCTTTCTATTGACAATCTCTCAGAAGAGATCAGACATATACCTCCCAGCTTCTTGATGAAACATGCCAAAGTCTAACCCTTGGAGACCACCTTTCCCTCAGAAAGGGTGTTACAGTACCATCCCTTTACTCTTTACTTATCCTCACCATTCTCATCACCACCCCAGGATTACCAAGGTTACTCCCTACCCAAAAAATAACCCTGATCCAGCTAAAATTTTCACTCCCATAAAGAGGAAAACACTAGCTTTTATCTGAGGCTTGGGATTTTGCTATTACTATTGATTTAATACATCACATTTTTAGATACTGTGGTGACAAGAAAAAAAAACACCAGAGAAGCTAGATACTAGGTAGTATCCAGACCAGTATTTTATCTGATTTTTTTCAGTCTGTTGTAAAAGTGATACAGTAAGCTAACAGTACTGACTTCAGCTCAACCCGCTGTAATGGGTTGGAGAATGAGAGCCTGTAGCCTTCTCATGGAAGTTGTATCAGCTGTAGTAAGTACTCCCAATATTCACCGAAAGAAGAAATCCCTCCTAGTTTACCTTCTGATATTTTCTTTCTTTTTATAACCAGCAAAAATGTAAAGGGCTTCTGTCGTCTTATTTTCCCAAAATGAATGATTCTAAAGAAAACATCCATTTACTGCTTACTCTTTAACTGGATGTTATTCCCAAGTGCTGTGTAATCATTAAGCGACTTTAATTTAACAAGTGTGCTGCTCTTAGCACATTTTTACTTATGTAGTAGTAAATTAATTATAACACATTATAACTGTTCTCCATCATTTAGCAATAAGTGGGATTTCCCATAAATATCTTTAAAACTAAACCAAGGTGTTTTTATGGCACTTGCTTACCACTCACTCTCATTTATGATCACACATTCTCATTTATGATCACAGGTGAAACAATATCCATTTCAAAGAAAAGAAGATTATTTTTCATGCTGAGATTCAAAATTCCAGTTCATTTGCTTTCTGGTTACTGGGAAGAAGACTGCACCACCTGAGGTATGTCTCACCTGGCCACCTCCGGTAGATGAGCAATGCTTTGATAACAGGGATGGGAACACTTCAGTGGCCTAAGTGAATTTGCTCGATCAGTGAGGCATCGCTGCGTTTTGAAAGTGATTTCCTTCAGTGTCTCATAGTTTCACGCATTTATATCACAAATTTTGCTTTGGTAATAATCAGCAGCTGGTTTCTGAATGACTACACCGCTAAGGGCCAAATCCCAGAAATACCGTAACCAAGCCCAGAGCCCAATATTTAGAGGAGCTCTCACCTTTTTTATCTGCAGTCTGCTGTTCTTATGTTAACCCAGGCCTCTATGCTTGTGTCTATAGGGGAGAAACTCCTTCTGAAAGACTGTCCTTATGTGATACTTCTTTTTTCTGTCTGCTGTCTATATAGATAGGGAATGACCATGATTAATTAGAATAGCTACTACAGTAATTTCTCAAGAACAATGATGATATTTAACTTGAATATTGTTTTCTCCAGGGCTTTACCCTGATGCTTTAAGACTGCACACCTCAAAGGGAAAAAAATGGATCTGGCACTTGCATTCATGCTAGGCTGACGTTGGTTTGCTGCCAAAGAGGCGTATCACAGAGGCAACAGCTGAGGGATCTCAGCCATTGAACCTTGATGCTAGCCTTATAAGAAATCACTTCAGTGGTGACATGGAATATCTCTGTTCATTTTGTCCTTAAAGTTAGAGAAATGCCATCCCAAGTCAAGTTAAATCAGAGCTTTCTTGTATAGGCACATGACCCTTCAGAATCAAATTGATGCCATCAGCTTGTTTCACATTTGACAGCCTGAAGCAGTCTTACAGAATGAAAATTCTGGTTAGAAAAAGCCTGGTCTGGTCTCACCCTCTTATTGCCCTCAGCGTATCACAGACCTCTTCATATAGCCTATTCTTCCTCTGAAGTTTTCTATATTGTTGGGTTTTGTGGGATTTTTTTAAAGGTAAAAATAAACATGACATGAAAAATAACTGTTATTCTCCTGCCCTCAGGAAAAAGAACTTGTGCTTGCATTTTCATATAGTTAAATTTTGCATTTGAAAACTGTTTAACCATAATGGCCCCTTGTCAATATTCTCACTCAGAAGTGTTTTTCTGATTCCTTGGCATCTCTTTCTCTCCCAGTTCATGGGGGTTTTGGTCTCTAGCAGAAACCAGCACAGAACAAACTAGCTAAAAGAGGCTAGTGGAATTTGAGTTGCATAGGGATGTTAAATTAATTATGCATGAAGTGTCTACTCCTTTTTTTCCAGTAAGTCCATATGTTCTTTTAAATATACAGAATGATGGCATTAGATAGGTAATAATCCCTGATTTCTCTCAGTAGCCTTAACTGAACTGTGAGATAGAACTGCTCCTCTGGAAGCAAACTGCCTGTTTTAGCTTGGCAAAAGAAAATACATTCATCTAGTCAGGCAACTGCAGGAGCAGGACAGAACAGGAATTTGACCAATATTTTCAACAGTACTATTTTTTCACATGTAGAAACTTCTCTTTTCCTTTATACACATAATCAAAATAGTGTATCTAATTTGAGATTTTTTTTGAGGGAGGGAGTTTTGGAAGTGGCCCACTGTCACTAGAAATTAGAACCTGGATTTCTGCCTGGGCAATTTGTATGTACAACAGTTCTACTGTATCCACTTTTCTTCTTGAGGATTTATTTCTGTCAGTCCATGTTATTTAGATTTTTATTATTTCAGTTCTTACGCTATTCAGAAAACTGAGAGAAATATTTGTGGTGCATTGTATTTTTTCAAATTTAAATGTTTTTCATTTGTAAACAGTACTCCTTAGAGTCTGTAGAGAAAGGCATATGTGAGCGAGTCTAATCCAAGTTATTTTATTCCTGCATATCCATAACCTAATCTTGTTCTCAGTTCAGGTGACGTCCCTGTTTATTGTCTGGCCTCAGTGTATTAAGCTATGATCAGACTTTCAGTGTGGAGACCTCAAGGAAACAGGTATTGGTCAACAAAGGCTTGATCTATGTGTATTATGTTTATGTGGCTGTGCTTCAAGTTAAAGAAGGGCAAGTTCTTTAAGACATGTTATGGGCAAACTTCCCTCAGTAGTGATGCGTGTTTTACAATATTTTGAGAACATGTGTTTCCCTCTCAGTCTTTTCACTGATAGCCAGATGTCAGGGAGTGCTGGAAGCAGATAGCCAAGAGTAATTACAGGTATCCTGGTGATAGCCTGTGTTATGACTCTGTAAAAATATTTGAAATTTTCATCAGATATGTAACATTAAAAGCATGCCGGATAAATTATGAAAAAAAATGGAAAGGAAAGTGGCTGAGTTGTTTAACACCTTAACTAAAAGGACGAAAAATAAGTGCATCAAAGAAGCCTAAAAAGCAAATCTGTGCTGTTTTTTCATCAAATATTAACTGGATCCTGACGAGTTTTCATTATCCAGATGAAAATACTGGGCTTATTTATCAGAATGCAGAGAGGCTTACATTGAAATGATAGTCTTGTATGCAATCACCATGGAATGGTATACATCAGAGACATTGAAACCGGTGAACTGATTGAAGCCTTACATCTGGCTGTGATCCTAGAAGCCCTGGTAGCATGTTTTCAACTCTTCACACAGTGTTTCCGCAGCACTTCATTGAGAACAGGGCCTTTGACTGTAAACTCATTTTGCCAGGGTCTTTGATTCCTTGTGTGCACCATGTGGCTGCTATCAGTTTACAAATAAAGAAAAATTAAAATTGGTTTATGAACTGTTATTATTATAACCGACTTCTACTATTAGCTAGGTCTAAATATTTTCATATATTCCACACCCCTGTTGCCCTTTGAGATTTTTAACTGTTGTTTTCTTGTACATTAATAATTTCCTTGTGTAATTGTTCCCAAGAGAATGAGCTGAAAGAATTATGAATTAATTTGCATCTTTTAATGTACTAATAAATTTCCCCAGAAGAAAATTTCACTCCATCCAGGTGGAAACCAATCCCTTTAAATCAAAGCTTACTGAATTTCAAAGAGGGCTTTTATTTCAGGAAGTTGCAGAAGAACAGTGCCCTGCATGTTAAAAGTAATTAGAAAGCACAAACAGCAATTTTAGAAAAAGCCCCGGGTCATTTTTTGCTGCAGTACAGAGTTCACAGGCATTTAGGAAAATGAGTATTTGTTGTATTTAAGCAAAATGAATAGCAATTTCTTGGAGGTTGAGAGGTCTCATGCTGTAAATGTAGATTTCACCCTTTCATTGAAAAATACTTTTAAACTGTTTTAGCTTTTTTTTATCATCTGATGTAAATAAATAATTCATGCTATAGAGTCTAAAACATGGATCAAGAAAAAGAAATGTCCTTTTATGTACAATTTATTCAAATAGAATCTTCAGTGAACAACATGTTCTATCTTATGTATTCATTTATAACCGTACAATGTCAGGTCCTTGTTCACCAAAGCACTCATCTTCATTTATCTCTGAGCACTTGAGTAACCAAAGCACTACTCCCGAGAAACTAAAGCAACAGTTCTGAGCATGTGCTTTAAGTTAAATACATTAGAGTGCTGTTCCAAGTAGTATCATAGTTGCTCACAAGCTTAAGCGATTTACTGAACTGGGGATTTGACATCCAAGTTTATATACCTTCACGTATTTTAACCTTGGTTAAATTCAGGAATAGAAATGTATGCTCTAGCCCTCATTTTCCAAATGAGATGTAAAATACATAATTAATGGAAAATATAAGACTTGATATCAAACTTCCAATTTTTGAAGCTTATTTTAGTAGTTGATAAAGTTTAGCACTAACATTTGGCAGGGCAAAAAGATTTGTTTAAATGCCTACAGACTGTCTAGGCCAGAATGAATCCCACAATACATTTTGAAAGAAAATGCTCTTTAGTATCAAAATTCCTGTTTAATGTCTGAAAAAAGTAAGCAGACTTCTTGTTAAGAAAATAAAGGGAAGGATTTCAACTGCCTTTAACCAGGAGTTGATTGCATTTCGCAGCTGGTATGGGAGAGGGAACAGAAGGGGGAAGGGACAGATGAAGGTCAGGGAGAAAGCAAGGATAAAACATAGCAGGCTTGGAAGCAGACTGAAGAGCGTTATAATTGTGGCCAAGGTGAAGCCTGGGGGAATGTCAGAAGTAGCGAGAAAAGGCCTGGGCACTTGCAGTGACCAGGAAAAGACGAAGAGTAAGAAAGAGGAAATGGCTGTGCTAGGTCAAACAAGGGAGTACTGCCAAGAAGGCTGTAGCAAAGCTAGCTGTGCCTCTTCCCTAAGGAAACAGAGGCAGATTAGAGACAGGAGTTCATCAGGATTATTGGTATGACCGTAGGGAATCCAATCTATAAAAATGCTGAATACAACCTGGGTGATGTTTCCTCTCAGATAATATAAAAACAAAGTCATGTCTACAAAATAGGGCCTAAATATGAATGATCAAAAAAATGGATGCAGGAATTTCTCAGTAGAAGATCTGGCCATTTAGATTTTTTTCCCCCTTAGTGCTTTGAAGAGCGAAAGCTTCTTTATCACCATGGCTTGATACGAGCTCCTTTCTTTAGTATGCCCAAGAAGGAAAACATTGTATTGACTGAACAAAAACCCAACAGAATCTGTTCCTCCCATAAAGCTGCTCTATGACATGCATGTTTCCATAAATTCTACCTGAAAGACTTTTTCCTTAGTAAGTCTGAAGTTTCCAGAGTACTCGCAGAGCAAACTTTTATGTGTACTCATAGCATTGTTTTTCACGAGAAGTACTGACGACAGGCAGAACACCCCTAGCAGTATGAAAATACACATTTAAAACAAAGCTGCTCTTTTTGTTCTTTGAGAGGTATTGTTTCTGTTTTCCAGGCTGTTTCAGAGGTTGCAAACAGATATATTGTTTGTTTTCTATTCTTAAATGATTTTTTTACACAAATGTATACAGAAATTCATTTTGAAAATGTCTACAGTAACTATAGAAGGCTATTTTTGCTGTGCTCAAAACACCATTTTTACACACACAAAAATCCAGCCATCTCTTAACCCAGAAGACATTAACTTTACACCAGAAGTGCCTGCCACAACGCATTCATCTTATTTTAGCAAGACAGATAAAATGTGAAATTCCTTATAGCTGATGCTTGTTATAACAGTGCGTAGGGAATTTCCTCACAACACACACAAACTTTTTCTCCAATTCCAGATACAATATTACTACATTGAAGTTACTTTTGCTTAATATAAATATACATGCAAGTCCTCAAAATATACAAGCTGCAGTCCAATTTTCAGTACAATGCTTTTTAAAACTGAGGTACAAACTTTGTAACAGAAATGAGTGAAGACACTGATCTCAGTGTCAGCACAGTTCAGTACCACTGTAATGAAGCAACTGTCTGTTTGAAATGTTTCGAGATCTGTTTTGAGATCTTGTTTTGAGAACCAAGACCCCAAAAATTCTCACACCTGTAGAAAAACTGCTTCACTTTTGGCACATCCCAGCCTGTCCTTGCTGCTCAGACTCCTGCATGGAAGGAGCTATATCCAAATACTTTATTCTTCCATGGTAAAGTAATATTCTGTTTAATGGCATTTTTTTCTTGCCAGGCTTTGAGAAAGACATCAGTACTCCCCAGTGTCTCCCCAAATTCCCTCTGCACTGCACTGTTTTATGATATCTAATCTAAAATAAGAACATGATGCTTAATGAATATGTGTTTGTCACATGAATAGCAGGAATAGATTAAGTCCAAAAGTCCCCTGTAATCTGCTGGGAGAGATACCTGGAGTGCTAGAGTCAGCACAGCCAGAAAACCTTAAAACCTTCAAAAAACCTTTTTCTTTAGCTCTAATTTGAAAAACTTCAACGGCAAAGTTTACCCCAAAGAGAAATTGTGCTAATCACAGATTTATTTATATTCTACTGACGAATACAGCCACGTCAACAACTGACAGAGATGTCTTTTTCTGCAGGAGGATGCCAGAGCTGCGGAGTTAAAAGCTGAAGCTTCAAAATTGACACTGGCCCTATTTATTAACACAATAACGGGCTTGTTGTGGCTCATGCGGCTTTCCAGGATGGCACCGGGCTAAACGTAAGAGTTTTTTACTGTCCCGTGTCAGGTGGCTCGCAAGGCAGAGCGCGCAGCTGAAAATATGTCACATGGTATCTCCTGGAAGATGACTGCATTGCTTGCAATCCTCACTTTCATGGCAAGACAACAATATCCCTAAAGAAACCATTTATCTGTAAGAACAGACTGACTTTATTGTTTGAAAATATACTATGTTTCTCATACAAGACTTGAGGAGGGGAGTTTGGACTAGTCTCTTTGGGAGAGAGGCAGTCAGATCAGCTTTCCCCCTTGGGCACGGCAGCCGGAGACTACCATCCCTTATGCCCTGGCAGCAGCCGTTTATGGGAAATGTCACTCCTGGGAACTAGCAAGGCTGGAAGCAGGCAAAGGACTGCTCCCTCACCTGGCTCCTGCCTGGCAGAGAGGCAGGGCTTGGAGTCTGCCCCGCTGCCTGCCGTGACAACTTCACGCATCCCTTCGGGATACTCAAGTCCCTTCACAATGGTGTTTTCTGATCTTGCAAAATTTCTAATTAGACATTAACCCTTTAATACCAAGCTGTACTTGATCCTGCCTAGAGAACTGTAAGATTTCCAGCAAATGCAAAACATGTAGGTGAAAACATGGCCTATTGAAATTAAAATTGTAGGAAATTTTTATGTCAGTACAAGTATTCCTGCTTATACTTTTGATTTCTGAGAACTGTTCACCTATTTTCAAAAGCAGTATCTTTGTGGTTTTTCTTTTTTCGTATTTTTGTTTATTTGGAAATATCATCGGTTTTTTACACACCACCTGGAGAAAATGTTTCCTGTTTTCCAAACGCCTCTTATTGGTGCATATCAGTTCTGAAAAACCAAAAGTGCTTCAGATCCTTCAGGGATCCTTGTTACGTTAATACTTCATAGACTTACAGAATAGCAGAGGCAGGGACCCCTGGAGATCATCTAGGCCCACCCCCCTGCACAAGCAGGTTGCTCAGGACTGTGTCCAGTCAGCTTTTGAAAATCTCCACAGATGGAGACTGCACAATGCTCTGAGCAAACTGTTCCACGGTGCAATCACCCCTATAGTAAAAAAAAAAAAAAAAAAAAAAAAAAGGAAAATTTAAAAAAATTCTTATGTTTGAACAAAACGTCTTGTATTTCAGTTTCTGTCCATTGCTTCTTGTCCTGTCACTGGAAATCACTGAGAAGAGTCTGGCTCCTTCTTCTTTACTCCCTGCCATCAGGTATTTATACACATTAATAAGATCCCCTAAGCCCTCTCTTCTCCAGATTGAACAGTCCCACCTCTCTCAGCCTGCCCTCATGTGAAAGATGCTCCAGTCACTTAATCGCCTCTGTGGCCCTTTGCTGGACTCTCTCCAGTATGCCCACATCTTTCTTGTACTGGGGAGCCCAACACTGGACACAGTACTCCAGGTGTGGCCTCACCAGTGCCTTTCCCTCAGCAGAGGGAAAGGATCACCTCCCTTGACTTACTGGCAACGTTCTGCCTAACACAGCCCACAATACTGCTGGCCGCCTTTGCCGCAAGGGCACGTTGAAGGTTCATGTTCACCTTGGTGTCCACCAGGACCCCCAGGGCCTTTTCTGCCAATCTACTTTCCAGCTGGGTGCCCCAGCCTGTGCTGGTGGATAGGGCTGTTTCTCCCCAGGTGCAGGGCTTTGCACTCCCTTTTGTTGAACGGCATGACATTCCTGTTTGCCCAATTCTCCAGCCAATCGACGTCCCCCTGGAAGGCAGCACAACCATCCAGTGTATCATCCACCCCTCCCTGTTTTGTATCATCTGCAAAGCTGAGGGCACACTCTGTCCCATCATCCAGGTCATTAACGAAGATGCTGAACAGCACTGGACCCAGATCCAGGTGTTGGATGCACAGTGCATTTGAACACAATCCCATGAAGGAACAGCGCATCAGAGTTAAAAAGCAGATTTTTATGTGTGCATTTGGCTGCCATCTCACCAACGAGCCTCACTGTCATGCTGTTATCCATGCTTTTGTCAGCATGAGCTTGAACTACTGCAAAAGCACAGCCAGCTGCTTTGAAGCTCTGCAGTAATACCAGGTGGCACAGCGACTGAAGCTATTGCCTTCCTGTCTGAAAGAAACAGTCATGTTACAGTGGCACCAGCAGATAGGATACAGCCTGCTGGTTTTAACTCAAAAACTCTTAGATGGTTTGGGACTTGTTTACGTAAGAGGCCACTGTTTCCCACTCACGTACCGATTTCACTAGCTAGAGCATTTACACATGTTGACCATCTAGTAGAAAAGGAGTATCTGCTAGCAGGCAAGTTTCTGTGAAAAAGCCTCAACAGCTGAATTTGCTGCAATGTGGGCCCTGTGTGGATTTGGGTTGCTTCTGGCAAAACTATTTAAGAAACAATTTGGGGCAGAGCTGGATTGAGGATCTTATTTGAAAGACCCAGGAGATTTTTTTACATGATTACATGCTGTAGTAAAAGAGGTATGTTTGATTCCTTGCATAAATTATGACTATTAATAACTGAATTATAAATTTGAATATTAATTATTATAATGAATCCTTTAGTACCTAACAATTATAGAGTGTTACAAACTCTGAAATAAACACTAGAAGTCTCTAAATAAACAACATATTTGTGGCCTGAAACTGGCATTTTTTCTTCCGTTGTAGGAGACCTCAGGGCAATAGACTTCAAAGCTCTGGATTTTCATTTACTCCCAAGGAAAGCAAACAAGCGTCAGAGTAAGTAAGAATCAGACCTTGAATCCCATTAGATTTGGCCCCCTCTGATGGACTTTCCACCCTTCTGTCATGCGTTCTTCTGCTTCATTCTTCTCATTCAAATTCTTCTTCAAGATCCTATGTGCTGGTGCACTTTTAGACCTCTCCTACATCTGATCTCTCTTATCTGACTTGCATTTTGTGAACTAGCAGTACGCTATATTTCCTTTCTTACCGTTTCAACAAGAGGCTCCAACATATAGAAGGGCTAACCTCACAGTCCTCAAAAGTGTATCCATAAGTCTCATTCTATTTCTGTACGTAATTCTATATTCAACACCTCTTTTTTTATATATATATTTGTCTTTGATCCTGCTCAAGGCTCTCAGTCTGTTTTACTTGGCTGTGAAGAACCATGTCCATATGTAGCATTAAGGCTGAAAGAAACTACAGAGCTGTAGCTAGAGTGGGGCTAGAAAGGGGCTGCCAAAGCAAACACAGGGCTGCCAAAACAGTTCTCCTCTGAAGAATACTGTGTTTCTCAATAGGGCCTGGCTCATAGCTCAAACTAGGGTTAGCATTAGCACTAGCACTCAGAGAACAAGAAAGCCTGAAATGCAGCTGAGATGGGGCTGGAAAAGGGCTGACAAAGGAGAAATAGGGCTGCCAAAATAATTCTTCTCCCAGTAATATTAAGGCTCTGGACTGAGCCATGTCACAAGCCTTTGGCTCAGCCTAGGCTTAAGGTGAGGGCTCATGGAAAGAAGATGGATCTCCAGTTAGAGTTGAGCTGCCACAGGAAATGAAGGGCTGCAAAAAGAATATCCCCCTGAGGAATTGATAGTCCAGGGAAGTGCTGCTGTGTCTTTCCCAGGGCTCAGTTTAAGGTTGGGGTTAAGCTTGGAGAAAAGCTCAGAGCTCCAGTTGGAGTGAGGCTGGAAAGCAGCTGCCAATAGAGAATTAGTTTAGCCAAAAAGGGAGTGTTTACACCCTGGAACAGCTGGAGTGCCCTTGCAAGGCTCTGCGCAGGGCAAGGTTAGGATTAGGGCTGGAAGCATCCATTTCTGTAGTTTATGTACACAACAGTATATTTTGTGTTTATCTGGCATGCGGGTACCTGCCTTGAAGCAGGTAATATATCCACATGGAAGAGAGGTATAACTCCAAGAGAAGCTAACAAGGGGGGAGATTTATCTCCCAGTTCAGACTAGACTGCTCGGCCATAAAGGGAAGGAAATGGAGAGGTCTGGAACTTTCTTACACCCTGAGAAGGGCAAGACTTAAGTTCACATACAGCGAGTGGCACAGGTGACAAAAAGGCCACGAGCACAGCCCACAGACACCAGCAGCGGTCTGGCATTGACCGCCATGCTGGAGCCACTGTGGCCACCGCAGCCCGCTTGGATGTACTCGCTGCCAAACCGCTCCTCCCTGCCATTTTAAACTCTGCGTCAGCAAACAGAGCGGCTGACAAAATGGAGGGGGAAAGTGCAGAGAACAAGATGGATTGTTTTACTCCTTGGAGGTGAAGTTAATTTTGGAGGCCTCGCTCGGGTATTTTCACAGAGCTCGTGCCACCTGCTGGCAAGCAGGAGCAGCTGCCTCGCAGGCCGGGAGGCACGCAGACCCCGCGGCCCAGGCCAGCCAAGCCGCCTCCGGGCTGGCGAGGCAGCCCTCCCTGACAGTGAGCGGCGACCCCACGACCCGGGTATCTCTCTCTGTACTTGCGTGCACCGAGGGCACGGCGGTTAACATCTGCGGAGCAGCTGGGACTTCGAGACCGTTATCTGCACAGGCCAGGCCGGCCCGCTGCCAGCTGCAGCTCGCCCCGCGGGGGGCGGCCTCGCCGCTCCTCCCCTGCCCTCTCCTCCGCTGCCCGCTCCTGCCGCGGGGGCGCGGGCGGCACGGGGGCTGTGATCCCGCCGGCCCCAGCGCCCGGCGGCGCCCCCGCTCGAAATGGCGCCGTGGGGGTCCGCGGCGGCGGGTGAAATGGCTGCTGGTCAGCACTGTTCGCCCGGTGGCGAGGGTGGCGGCTCTCCTCCGCCTCCCGGTGGGAGCGGCAGCTGCGCCGCGGGCAGCGCCTGATTTACGGTCTGCGACATGCAGAGTTGCGTAAGGCAGAGCCCGGCTTGAGGTGGCTTCCAGAAGCTTCCCTGCCCTTATTAAAGATGGCTTCCGCGCCCGTCCCGGGGACTGCAGGGCGTCACTTCACCCGGCCTCCTCGAGCCAATGGCGCTTGCATGCTCTGGAGTCACGTGGGGTGAGCGAGCCAGTCACCGAGAGCGCGCGGAGCAGCCTGACGTCACTTCTGCTCCTGAGGCGTCGTTCCGGGTTTGCGCGTGCGGTGCCGGAGCGGGGTCGGTCGGGGTGAGCGGGCAAGAAGCACCCACGCAGGTGCGCGGGGACAGGCGTGGGGTGGCTGCGGGACGGGGCGGCCGGGGCTGCGGGTGCCATGCTGGGGCGCAGCGGCGGGCCCCCGGGGGGCGAGAACAGGGTCCAGGCCCGGCCGAAAGCGAGTGAGGGCCGCGGCCCGGCTCAGGCCTAGGCCTGAGGCGGGGGCTGGCCGCCTCCCTGCCCCTTCAGGCGTTCTCGCTGCCCTGCCTAAGCTGGAATGGGTTTCCTCATGCTTTGGTGCAGCAGTGACTTCGCAGTGTTTCCTTACTGCTGTATTTGCCAGTTAATATGCTGGAACGTTGATGGTGTTGTGTTTTCTCGTTAACAGTCGGCTGTCGTTCGTCCTTTTTGTTAATCTAATGCTTGAAGGTGTCTTGCTTTGAATATCGGTTTCAACAAAATAAAACTCAGGATCATAGACTTGCCACTGTAAGTTCCTGCGAACTGTATCATCCCAGTGGAAGAGTGGAGTTTAGTAGTGGAAACAGGATGTGTCTCTGAAAGTGCTTCCACTGATAAAAGCAGGATTTCATAACTGATTTTCAAAGCAAAGTGACTTCTTCTAGCAGCAGGATTATCTTCTCACTTTTACTTCTTTGTGGTTAATGCTGGCTGTCCAATGCTGCGGGTGCTTGTTTCTCATGCATGTTTAAAGTTACCTTTATTTGGAATGCTTTTAAATTATATTGGACACTGTACATGTAAGCTATAAACAGTTGTTTGAAAAAATGTATTTGTAGTTGGGGTGTCTTGTGGTATCAGAGGTTGTATATAGTCATAATTAAAGTATGTGTAACTACAAGGACACGAGGGTTTTATGTGTAACGTGTGCACTATTTGTGGAAGTAAGCTAGCAGTTTTAGTACTACCTATAGAATGCATAGGCTGCTGTCTGCTTATGCCGTCAATTGGTGTCATCATCTTCTGGTCAAAACTGCACAAGATGACGTGAACTTGTGTTCTCGGCTGTGACCTTGACTGAATGCCGTGTCCATAAACTTAACTAATTCTTCAAAGAATAGTTTAAAACCTCTCTAAAACTTTTTCTGCCACATATGTTATGCTATTTATTCATTTGGGTTTATACTTAGCTGAAGTTTATGTAAATTTGGAGCACCTTTTTGAACATTTATGTGGAGGGCAGAGTGCTCATGCAGTGTTATGTCTCAAAATGAAAGTTAGTTACCAAAGTAATTTAAACATAAGTACGTAAAGGGTCTTGATGTAATTGATATGTATGAGAAAGCGGTATGTTCTTCTGTTGTCAGGTAAGTTGTGAGAGAGAAGTCTCTGATGGAAATGGGAGACAAACATAGATAGAACTGCATATTTAAGAAGGTTCTGGCTCTTACTACAGTACTCTAGTGATGGTACCATTTTTATTATAGGCTGTAGTGTAGTTGAGAATAAGTAGTAAGTGTACCTTGTTGTCTGAAAACCACGTAACAAAATAGTAAAGCATATTTTCTCGTGCACTTGCAGGAACACAGTGCATTAAATTATCTAAGCAACCATGCTGGCTGCAAGGCTGGTATGCCTGAGGGCATTATCATGCCACACTATCCGCCCCACCATTACTCAGGCTTCCCCAGCTTTGAGGAACTCCAATATAAAAGCCTACAGGCTGTGGCAGCCTAACCAGGTAAGGTAATTCTCTTTCTAATGGTTCTGACTGCTGATATTTTAAAGGATTAAGTATTTTGCCAAAAGAATCGCCTTGCATGGAGAACCTGTTTTGAATGATCATGAGCCTTCTGCTTGTTTGAGGTGCCTGCTCTAATTTACTGAAAGAGCGTTACTGAATCAAAAAAAAAAGTTTTTAAGAGCAGTTGAAATAATGTCTTCTGTTCCAATGACTATTTCCTCAATGAAATTATTGGAAAAAAGAACTTAAAGGAGGTAGGTAGTGATGAACAAGCCTCACTATGTAAGGTGGGAGGAGCAGAAATTCTTGTGTGACCTTCTCCTAGCTCCCTGTCTCTTAAGAGTTTTAACTATAATATTGAAGTAAAAACTTTCTTTTCAAAGACTTTAGTCCCAATATGTGTTTAGAGCTGTAGATCACGTTAGAGCAATTTCTGAACTATGGCAGGGCTATCTGGGTCTTACCAGCAGTTTTAGAAACTGGGCTGTCATTAGTTTAAGACACTGTCTGTTTATTCTTCATTGAGAGAAGATGTTTCATTTTTGCTTTCTGCCTGGGTAACACAACTGTTAGGAGGCATTGCTCTTTTGTCATCATCTTGGTGGAAGTGCCCATGGCGTATTCTTCACCTCCTTTGTGTTTTCTTCTTAAGCCTTAGAAAACTGTTTTAAGCATCCTAAGTTTGTAGGTATGTTGGGGTTGTGGGGTGTGTGTGTGTCTTGTTGGATTTTTTTTTTTGTGTGGTGTTTTTATTTCTGTGGTGTGTGCTACACAATTACAGTGTAGGGCTAGATTTCCTTAGATGCAAAACACAACAAAACTGAAGTGCTATGGTAAACTGCCTGAATTTTATTGCTCTAATGGCTGATGATAGTATTGGTTGTAGATTTTGGGTTTTAGTGTTAAAACAAACTCACAGCTTTGAGTGAGCCCTTGGTTGCTCAGGTGCCTGTATAATAATTCAGAAATTCCTGGAAAAAATGGTAAGGAAACTTCAGAAGTTGTTTCTGAACATAAATAAGAGTTTATTCTGTGTTGCTCTTGCAGCTTACTAAGACTTTGAGCAGCATGCTGTATTTATTTGGAGCTTGTCAGCCTTAAAAATCTTTAAGTTTATAGGCCTTCACTCAAGGTTTGTTCTCTAAATCAAGTCTAGAGTTGAAAGCAAATAATTCATGCTGCTTTTCCAAATTTAGTGTCTGTAAAGTATAAGTATTGTGGAAGAATATTTTTTTACATAAGTGTTTACATAAAGAGTGTTTTTACATAGAAACTGAAATAATTTTTTTACAAAATAAAGAAGTAAAGAGTATGTTTTTATATTTTGAAAAAAAGCCTTATGCCCCTGTTTAGAAGAAATGCAAACTGAACTTCAGCTTCTGAAATTCACTGCATTGGTTCTGTACTTCTAGAATGTATGAATGTTATTCACAAAGCTTCCTAAACTTTAATGTTCAGTTTTTTTCCTTGAGCACAGTTGCTTCATGTCTTTGGGAGGTAAGCATAGCTAAATAAGAGACTATGTAGCAATTCTAAGTGTAGCAAGTACATTGATAAGAAATGTCTTCTGTTTTATTTCCTTGAATCTTTCTTATGTTATTTCTGAATCTAACAGTGTTATGCCACCAGAGTAAGAACGGGTGTGAGGCGTGGAAAAATTGGCCAGGAAATTAAAGAAGCAGCATTTGAGCCATCTGCAGAAACGGCACTTAAAGGTAGAGTAGCTCTGCTTTAAATACTGAGAATCTTTGAAGCCGAATTTAAAACTTCCTCGAAGGAATTGGTTTCCTTCAAACCATTAAAGAGACTGAGAATATTGTTACATATGAAAGTTTGCTTAGTGGTCTCCCTCAAAGGACTGGAGGCAGTTTCTCTGCTTGTCTTTTCTTGTGAAGTTTAAAGCTGCAAATATGTCACAGTATAGAGAAATTTCTTGCTGTCTCTACTTTAAGATGCTGTTGAGAACTGTGAAGTCAAAAATTATTGTCTTTTAATGGAGACTTGGTTGCAGATATTAAAAAGAAATATGCTAACTCTTGCTTTGCTACATCTACTTTGTATACTGTTTAAAGGAAAGATTTTTCTACAATGTGTACAGTTTGCAGAAAAAGTTTATGGTACTAGCAAGCACAGTAAGCAATGCCTTACATGACTGTAGTACATCTAGTGTGGATCGTAATTTCAGTGGATTACAAAGGGATTTTTTGATAGTGTTCAGCAGAACAGACTTGTAAATGTGCTGTAATAGTATTGAACTGACAAATGGAACACATGTAGATTGGCCAGACAGTGTCTTGGCTGTAACATGTTAGAAAAAAGTGTAGCCTTAGAATTATACAACTGAAGGTATTTGGTCTCAGCTGCTCTTACTTCAGTTATAACAATATTTTATGATTGATATTTATATTTGTAGCAGTAATCTGATATGTTTATCAGATATACTACCAGTTTCTACTGTCTGATTTTTAGACATACTGCCAGTGTGTCTGGCAGCATGTCTAAAAGTCAGACAGTAGAAACTGGTAGTATGTCATGTGTTGTTGCCTGTGAGTTTTGGAAATCCTTTTTTAAACTGATTTGGATCTAATTGCTACCAAAGAGCTCTTGAAGGAGCAAGCATTAAGGGCAGATGAATGAGAGGAAAGGACACAATGGCTAGTTTTTCTCCTGGTTTATAGTGAGTTGATTAGTGAAATGGTATACTAAATCAGCAGACAGGTGAACTCTTCTGTTGGAGAACCTGTTAACTGGTTTTGTGTTGGAATTCCTGTCACTGTAATGAAGGTCAGTAAACCTGGCATGTTACTAGCTGGTCTCTTATTTCTTACTCTGTTTTATGAAGCTATATTGTGTTGGTAGGCTGAAGACAGAGTTGTTCACATGTAGCTCAATGAGAACTGGTAACGCAGTGACTTGAAGTTAAGTGGAGCTTTAAGAAAGAAGCCTGACATGAATCAGCTATTAGACATACAACAAAACTCATGTGAGGATGATGTTAACTATCTGAGAAAAAACATTCATGAGAGTGTGGATTTTTTTCTTTATACAGCTGATCGCCTGGGGAAATTTATTGTTGCTGGAGGGGCTGCTGTTGGCCTGGGGGCCCTCTGTTACTATGGAATGGGCATGTCCAGTGAGATTGGAGCTATTGAAAGAGCTGTGTAAGTAAGATGGCTTACAGTTTTAAGTAAAGAGTACGTCAAGTGAATCTCCTTCCTCTTTATATCCATCCCTTCTTTAGCTGGTATCACCCAGTGTACACATAGCTTACATTTTTTTTTTTAAGCTCTGAACAGAAAGCCCTTGCCTCTGCAAGATTTTAAAGCATATAACGGAAAGCAAAATTTGAATTATCCAAGCTTAAATAGATATTGACTTAAGTGAGTTCCTTCATTTTGCTAAATTTGAAATTTATTTGTGAAGAGTATATAAATATGTCTTATGAGGTGTGCCACAGGTAATTTATGGTTAGTCTTCTGTAAAACATATTGTTAAGACCACTTTGCCTGGTGTTCCTATGAGACTGTTCATTAAATCTTAATACAGCATGTTGGAAAGAGAGTCTCCTTTGAACACACCACTTACCTTGATGTAAGCCCTGCTCTAATAAATACGTTTTGCTTAAAACTTTGGTGTATTGCTTTTTGGCCAACAAAAACCTGACTGTGATAGCAAAACCATATAGTTACTTAGACTTAAAAGATGGTTAGTGATAAGCATGGGCTTGGGAGAAATGAGTGCTGGAGACATTTTGCTTTACTTACTCTTCATTTATATTTGGAAGTGACCATCAGCATTCATATTGAATGTTCGCTAGTTGTATCTATGAGAAGCTTTTCATTCATACAGCTGTCTGTATTTTTTTCTCCACGAGCCTTGAAGTAATGGGTCAAAAGAGTAAAATGGGAGAAAATGTGTGTACTGTGTTTAAGTTTGGTATTAGCAGGGAAAGCTTCCTGTCCATAGTATGACCAAATCATGCTGCAGAAACTCATTCAAGTCTAGGTCTATTGCTGTTAGAGCTCTCAAAATGAAGTTTGTGTCTTTTGATGGCAGATAATCATGTGCACGGTGACTCAGCAATTTGTGAGCTGCTCAGCAGGCTACTTAGTGCCCAGTACACATTCTGCAGACATTTCTCCCTAAACCAGTCTGTTATATATACACCATTCTCTATTTTTCCATAGTTAAAAAGCATTTGTTACTCTGTTTCCCATGTATGCTTCCTCCTTAGAATTGAACTATAATTAGTGTTATTTGTAATTTTCAGTGTTTCTAGAGAGTTATGTTACATTAGACCAGCAAGATTTAAAAGTTCAGCCCCCTGTTATAAGGTAAACTCATGGCAGAAGTTGCTAGACCACACCATGATTATGAAACCTCCCTTATATCTATAGCTGTTAATACACTTAACAACTTGTGTTTTTAGTTGGTCTTCATTCTGATACTGGTAATTGCACAGCTATGTATGACTGCTTATTTTTCAGTATTTGGCCACAGTATGTGAAAGACAGAATTCGCTCTACTTACATGTACTTTGCGGGAAGCATTGGCTTGACGGCACTGTCTGCTGTAGCAGTAAGCAGATCTCCAGCACTCATGAGCCTTATGACAAGAGGCTCCTGGCTGGTAAGATTATGTTATAAAAATAAAAATGTTTACTGAGAAAAGACCCCAAATGTGATGGTTGATACAAAAAATGTGAGATGTAAACTACTTGGTGAAAAGTAAGGCAAAACTTCACTTAGACTAGTGTCCTTATCCATAAAGACTACTTAAGTATTGTAATGATACTTTATGATTTAAGATTTGGTGATTCTAATTACATGCTGGCATGCACCTTCTATACTGCTTTGATAGTTTGTCAAAGATAAACTACATAAAAAAACGCTATGCTATCCTTACCAGCTATATGCAAGTAAGAACCTGTTACAAACAGCCATCTGAGGCTAATGACACTATTTCTGTCGCTTTCTAAAAATGGTAACTGAGGTCCCTATACATTCTTACTCCTCCCTGTGTTCTTCTGTATAGCTCTTTGAAAGCTGCCTCCTGTTTGCCAAGGCTGAAACAATACTGGTAGGCAAATCATCCAGGCAAACTGCTAACAAAATGCATCTGCTTAGTACATATTCAGTGCGTTAAGTGGAGTGGAACGATAATAGTTAAATGCCAACACCTACATAATTTTATAGAGATTAATTTAATAATGCATCCTTGGTGATGAACCAAAGTTGTACATTTCTGACTAGTTTGCTACCTGCTGGATGTTTCTGCTTGGAATCATCAGTAAAAGGAGGCAATGAGGTTTAAAAATCATTGGTAGCAAAAGCATGTGAACCGAGTATTGGCTTTGGGTGGAGAAATGTACAAGAAAAAAGTACGGGTAACATTTCAGGTACCTTAATGAGGATTAGAGTGAGGGGCGGAACCATATGTTTTCCTTCTCTTACACAACTAAGAGATTTGTTGCCATCTTACTTCTAAACTTGGATTCCTAGAAGACTGAGTAAAAGTAAAATGGGAATTACTGCAAGCTAGGATCTGCAAAGATTTGACTGTAACCTTACAGGAATAAAATTGATAAATGTTCCAGTTATGAATTAGGTTGGTGTTTTGAGAATTACACTATTGACTTTTAGAGTAGGAGGTTAGAACAGAGACCGAATGTCCTAATGCTAACTTGAGCTCTGTAATACTGTTTTTACAGGCAATAGGTGCAACTTTTGCAGCTATGATTGGTGCTGGAATGTTGGTCAGGTCCATATCCTATGAAAATAGTCCAGGAGCTAAGCATTTGGCTTGGATGATGCATTCGGGTATGTGATTTTAGTGTTCATTGTAGAGATGTCTGTGCTTCAGTGTGACCAGATTCTTACTTTAACAAAACTTTGACTTTAAGGTAAATTTTTATATACTGCTGTAGGAGAGTTAAGATTTTTCAGAGAGCAATTAGAACACCTGAACGTCAGGAATATTTCTTATGTGTCCTTAACAGAACTCTGTATTTTTCATAATCTTCTAAAAGTCATGCTCAAATTAAACTTGAGATGTGTGTATGCTACATTGGCTAGAACTAATTGGTTTCATAGCTGTTTTGGTTTTGTGACTGCTTTCTGGCACTATAGCTTCTGTAAGCACTATTGCCTACGCTTACCATTCTTCAGCTGTACAGGATAGGAAAGTATTTGAAAACTTGACGAGAAAAATGAGATTTTTAGTATTAAACTGCAGCTTCTTAGGTACGTGTTCCTATCAGGTACGTAAGCTGTGAGTACAGATAAGTTTCTCACTAATGATACCTACTTCAAATACAATGGCTATCATTTTTCACAACTGTTTTGCCAGAAATAATTTATGGTTCAGGAAAGACATGTGGATCTTGGGCACTGGAATCATATTTGCCTCTCAAGAGCTAACGTTTCTACCAAGAAGAAATTGTGTTTATTTTAGTGATTGTTATTAAGTTAAACAACTTAATGTGATATTAATGGACTAGATAGAGGTTTCATACAAGACTCTAGCAAAAAGTCTGACTTGTTTGTCTAAATAATTACTGTAGCAGAAATTTGTCTTGCTTTTCAATGTTGAGTGCTCCTGTGGCTAATTATGTAGTTGATTAGTCTATGCTAAGTATCTGTTACCAGCTCTGTTTTGAACAGATCAATATGTTGGCTTTTGTTAGTCTTTCTTCCAAAGACCAGCTCCTTGAAATACTCTCCAGAGGTAGATAAAAGGTCACAGAATTTAAGGTTGCTAATTTATTGTGCTCCCTTCTAGATAGGTGCACAATCAAGTGTGTTGGTATTTTGTTGTGTAAGTAGATTAGTTTAAGCCATGTTATCTCACTGGGAAAAAAAAAAATTGTTTTGGCAGGTGGTGTTTCTACCAGAACTGTTCCAAATCTTATGATTGGTGTGGGTTTTTTTCCTTTGGATAGGTGTCATGGGTGCAGTGGTGGCTCCTCTTGCTTTCTTGGGTGGTCCTTTGCTGATCAGAGCTGCCTGGTATACTGCTGGAATCGTCGGAGGGCTCTCCACTGTGGCCATGTGTGCTCCGAGTGAAAAATTTCTGAACATGGGAGGACCACTTGGAATAGGCTTAGGCTTTGTTCTTGCCTCTTCAATTGGTAAAATAATGTTTTAATACTGTCAGATAAAGTAGGTTATAAACTTAAGCTGCTAAGATGCAGCTCACATTTAATTGCAGACTGGTCTGTCTAGTTAAGATTTGCTGTAAATAGCCCTTGCAACTCTAGCACAGCAGAAAATACTCTGTTAAATTTGTTCTTGAAAACAAACGTGAGGTTACAGTGCTGGCAAGTGTTAATCTGACAAATGGCTGATAGTGCTGGCTTGTATTTTTTGTTACTGCCAATAACTAGGGAAGCCAGTAAACGTGATCATAGTTCTTGATCCACTTGTTCTTCTCCCTTATGTGTTTCTAGGCATTGTTGCAGTCCTAGGGACAGAGGTACTTTCATGTGAGGAAAAGTATGCTATTCCCTAGGGTGTTCACAATTATTGGATCAGGTTGTATATGTGACATCTTCAGCTCATGTGTTAAAGCTCTTGGTATCAAAATGCACCACGAATTCAGAATTGAATATTCATTGAAAAACATGCACCTACAGTAACTGAAGTTTGACCCGACTCAGAGTAGCAGATGCACAGAGTAGCTTTCTTTAACACTGTTGTACATTCCCCTCCAGGATCCATGTTCTTGCCTCCTACTTCTGCTTTTGGTGCGGGCTTGTATTCGGTAGCTGTTTATGGTGGACTGGTACTGTTTGGTATGTTCCTGCTCTACGATACACAGCATGTTATCAAGCGTGCAGAAACTATTCCGTATTATGGAGTAACAAAATATGATCCAATCAACGCGTAAGTATTCTGTGTTAACACAGCTGATCTTGATGTCTGTGTAAGAATTTGCTTCAAGCTATATTGAAGTATGTTTTAAAAACAGCCAGACCTTTTGTTTACCATTCAAAAGTGTATTGCTGTTAAATGCGAAGAATCACAGGGTTTAAAAATACAATGTGAAAATAGCTAGTGGAGTTAAAACTGAAACCGTCTGCCTGAAATGAGAGAAACAGGGTTGAATGTGTGGTGTCACATGCTTCCAGCAGTACTTCCTAAAAAGTATTTTTGTTTTCTAAAGCATTGCTGGGAGACTTTATAGCTGCTTTCTGAAAATATCTGTCAGTATCAGCTGAGACAAAAAATGTTAATTCTTTCATAGTCACTTAATATTCACTAGTCTTTGTCACTAAATAAAAAAGCTTCAACAGCGTGATAGATAGGGAAAGAAGGATTAACTGATTCTCAGTAAAGACCAAGTCTGACTAACAAGTAACTTGCTTGTAAATGTTGTCTGTCTGATCTTAGGTGAATTGTTTACCTCCTTGATTTTGGTTTCTTATACTTGAAATAGAATAATATTGACCTTCTTCAAAATCCTTGGAGATAAACAGATAAAAGTACAGCATACAAGCAGAGAGCTACTGTATGAGAACAGTATGCTGTCTGTTAAGACTTCTGTAAATAGTTCCTGCCAGCAGAGATGGTAGAACAAAAAAAGAGGGGTTTTTTGACATATCAAGCACTGAGGACAATCATAGTTGGGTTTTGTTACAGATGCTTCATGAAGGCTTTTAAAAATGAAGTATAATGGTGTGAAACACCAAATACTACTTGTGTTCAACAGTATTAACTTCAATTTCCTGTTTCCTAGGTGCATGGGTATCTACACAGATACACTGAACATCTTCATTCGGGTGGCCACCATGCTTGCGGGTGGTGGAGGTGGCAGGAGAAAGTAAACCAAGACTCCTCTTTGCAGCTGTCTGACAGCCTACCTAGTGCACATACTAAATAAAAATTCATGGTTACAACCAGTTTTGCTGCAAGTCAGAAGTTCAAAGCATTTCAGCATATCGTTTCAGTGCAATGTAATTCAGACTTGATAGTTTTTCTTCAAACACCTTCCAGCTCTGTGTTTAAAATAGTGTGAACTGCTTCTAATTGTACATTATTTTGGGAAAGTAAATTATTTTTAATATATGAGTAAAATAGTCTATCTGCTTTTTAATGGGTTTGACAGCAGTTCAACTCTTACATTCTTTTTTTTACTGTTACTGCTTAGTAAGGGAAGTAATTTCTAAACTGATATCCCATATGCAGATAGAAACACAAGCTACTTCATGAAATGCTGTTGAGATGCATCCATTTTCAGTTAAAATTGTATAAATGGTATTTTGGTGACACATTAAGAAGAACTGAACAAATTGGATATGGCACTAAATGCAGTAATGACTTCTACCTGGGCAGAAATTTCAGGAAGGTTTAAGCAATTGTCAGAAATGCATTGGATTTGACAGGTGAGGTGACCAATAAGTGTAAAGGAGACAAGATGAAGAAACTATGCGGCATTTGTCCTATATGAACTTCAGTCTCTTTCTGGAGTACACGTGAGAACTCCTTGCTTTAATGTTCACGGGATATAATGCCTAGGTTCTTTTGATACTAGATTTATCAAACTGTTGAATAGCAGTAGAGGTGTGCCTTTCTTCCAGTGACTAAACTTCAGTATTGCAGATGAAGCCCCATCCTTCAGAAGAGCTCCTAGTGCTCATCTCTTACAAGCTTGTACAATTGGCACTGAAAGAGGGAATTGAGGATGGCCTGCTGTAAACTCAAGTATCATAAATTTACCATACTGTTGTATGCTTTAGTCTGTTTCTAACTCTTCTCCAAATTGGTGTGTTCAGCTTGGTCTAAAAGAAATATTCCCTATCAGTGAAATTGATTTAACGTTAAGAAATTTATGCTTACGAAATTCTATTGCTATATGTTGGAATAAAAGGTGAGTTCTTGGGCACAAGAAAGTTTTGAGCTAATGTCAACAACTCAGACTTTCAATTTCTGGTAAATATGCTATGTTTATGTATGGACTTACAGAACAATAAAATTCTAGCCTCACAAGTTGACTACTCTCACTTCCCTGTGTTAATAGAAATATTTTAGTACCCCTGCACTAATAACGCAATGAAGAGTACTATAAATATTTTTTTGTCTACAATTTCCTTTGTAAGAGAGTGCGTATTCCTCAAAATCTGCAAAGACGATTTCCAGTTTCACTGGCTAGCGTCTTTTTGGGGATGTTTCCCAGATGAAAGATGCTGATCTACACTTGCTTCAAGTGGTTCTGTTAGTGTAACCTGTTGGCTGCTGACTACAGCCAGTGCTGCTTTTATGTCTGTCAGATACTGTAGTATGTTTAGTCTCTTCAATCATAGGGAAGAAACAGTGGATTGTGAAGAACCTTGTTGGAACTCCTTTGTGCCCAAAGGTTATATGGCACAATCTAGTTCCTGGCACGATTACAGCTGAAGGAAAATCAAGTATTTAGATGGAAGAAATCTCTGGACTGTGTAAAGTCTAAGTAGCCTGTTGAGAGGATTTTATCTTTTTTAAGCAATTTCATATGCTTAATCAATTTCTACATGCTGTTGCTGAAGACAGCACTGTGTTTGTCCTCAAATTCTGAAATCTACAGAGAGCTGTCTTACAACAAAATTCTAATACTTGTGCCTGTAATAAAACTCAGGCAAAACTGCTTTTGTCTAGATTCTGAGGACAAAGTTTTAGAGGTTGACTGTGAACCAAGAGAGGGATCCTGGATTGTTTGAAACAGTAAGGTGCAGAACGCAACACCCTACTTAAGGGAGGTGTTTCCATGGAAAGTGAGACCAACAGGAAGGACTAATAACCTTTTAAGAAAAAACAGGCCAAATAGTGTCTCGGGAAGCATGAGCACTCATTTGTGCTCAGTCTTCTGGAAAGATGTGGCTTGACTCTTCTGGGTGAGATTGTATCAGTAGGAAAATACTCTGTTAGTGCTGTCTAGTGTGGGTCTCCAGAAAGACAACAAGATTAAGAGTTGATCCTTTACATTTGAAGTCCTAAGTGAAGAATTAAGATTTATCTTAATTAAGACAGCTCTAATTTGGGGAGGGATGAAAATCTAAAATGTGGTAGTTTGACAGACACAAGAACAGGTGCCCATTTTTTCAGGGAGAGCATCTGTCTGAAAGCTTGTGCTGGCTTACTGTCAGGCTACTCTTGGAATGCAAATGGACAACTTGAAAACTTTCTAGAACTAAAAAAATTGTTTAGATGTATCAATAGAACTTATTAGGGTGATGTTACTGTAAGGTATTTTGGGGTTTTTTTTCCTCAATTGAGAGGTCTAATTGTAAAACTTGAGATTCTTTTAAGTAGGTATTAAGGTCCATTAAGTATGTCTTGCTCAGCAGCTTTGAGACCAAATACAGCTGAGGAAGAATTTTTTTTTGTCTCCCCCTAAACACTGAACACTTTCAGAAGGAAATTAGATGCTTTATATCCTAAATTTCAGATCTGTAAAAGCTGATCAACACTGTGGTTAGACCCTCTAATTCTTAATGCCCTGTTTTACACACTTCTGTAAACTAGGAAGGGAAAATGGTTATCATCAGCAGGGTATAAAGTCAGAGAAATCCAAAACTAGCTGGGGACTAAAGCTTAATTTTTTTTCTTGAATAGGGAATGTTACTTAATTTATTTCGCTGACTTTATTTTGCCCTCTCCTTAGGGGGCTCTTGTTCATGACATTTTTGACGGTTATAAAGTCATAAGAATTTCTTTTTTTCCTCTTTTGATTCATTGTTGGGTCAGGTTGAAGAGGGTTATACATAATTGTATTCCCTTACTGACTTTTACTAAAGACACTTATTACAGAATTTTGCTGGATGTTTTTAAATAACTACTTTTAAGCTTTAAGGGGAGTGAGAGAAATCAGTCACAAAAGCAAGCAAGATCAGGTATTTTCATGGTTTCCTCTTTCAAGTAAATAAACTCGTGTTTAAGGAAAACACAGTTTTCATGTTTTAGAGTAAGACTTTAGTATTCTTTAGTGAGAAGAAGCTTAAGCAGCCATTTAACTGACAACAAATACAGGAGAAATACATATTTGTGTGTAAGCATGGCAGGAAAATAAAGGGAATCGTAAGTTTCATTAGCCAGAAACAAGACTGTATTAGCATCATGATAAAATAGGGTAGAACCCAAGAACACAGTTCACGGGGGAAAATTTCAAAACTTGCCACAGGTTATTGGGGGTTGTGGTTGGTTCTCTTGAAGTCTTCAAGTGAATTTTGGATCTCATGCTATAGTGCAGTGGTTACTGGGAGCACCATTTTGGTAGAAATTATGCAGAAGGTTGGGCTGGATGGTCAAGTTATGGCCTTTTTTAGGCTTGAGATGTAAAAGTCTGTTTAGTAATCACACAGTAGTGGCACTTGAGAGTCTATTTCATCAGTTAACTGAAACAAGTCTGTCAAGGACACTATTCACTTGGACTATAGTTGCATCCATGAATTGCAAAGGAAGAAAGTGGGGGTGAGGTGGACAAAGTTTTCTGTTTCTTGTTTTGTTTTACAGACAGTAAAATTGAGAATCTACAGTTTGGTGGCTGCAGTGGATTCAATCACACTGGTAGCTCATACCGATAAAGGTGGACAAAGATGTGTGCCATGTTTCCAGGTTGGTTAGTCAGGTAGTCCAGGGCAGCAAGAATTGCTTCAAGAGCAACATGGTTGATCTTTTGCTCCCGGGCCCTTTCACATTGCGCTGTGTGTGTTGGTGGCACCTAACTGGGGCAATGGGGCAGACATGGGTGTTGGGTGGGAGTAGTACTTTCCTTGGCACAGAGTGTGTAAGTACAACGGAGACAAAGAGCTCCACCAAAAGCCAGCTGAAAAGCGTAGTATTTCCAGGAGGCATGGGGATTAAAAAGCTAAGAGCTCCTTCCTCCTCAGGTTCCACCTGTGGTTCAGGGAATTAGCTAAAGTTCATTGTAAATGCCACCTAAGATACAGTGGGAGAAGTGGGAAGGCAGAAAATGTTCTTGAGCAAACTGGAAATGGAAGACCAGAAGCAATGAACTAGGGTCATCTTCAGAATCGCCCAGAAGAAGGAAAAATCTTTTAACAAATAAGGTCAAAGAATATACAAAATTGTAAGACAGAATTGTGTCGGGGAGTGGTTGGAGACAGGAGATGGAATGAAAACACGGATTACTATATAGCCTGCTAACCTGTGACTAGAATCTGTCAGTTGGAAGTTTGAGGCATTTGTACAAGCCTTTTTTAAGGCATTGATTTTATTAAAGGAGCAGCAAGCATTGTATTATGTCTTTGCAGTTGCAAAAAGGCTGTTGCTGTTTGCCAAGGTGAGTTGGGGGCTGGGAAAGAAAATGAGTGCAGAGGTAAGTATTTCTGAATCATCCAGGGGAATAAGGGACGCATCCTTAGATTTGCATTACTAACACTTCACGTTCAAAAGCCACAAAGGATGTGTCTCAAAATCCTGAAAAAAGTAGTTTGAGTTCTTACCGTTAAGGCATGCTCCAGAGTGTCTCTTTACACTTGCCAAAAAGAAACTAGATAAACTCTTAAAATTACAGTCTTCATAGAGTCATCATTTCTGGAGGTGATATGCTAATATATTATAAGATTCATTAATATTTTGTTCAAAGCTCATGCCATTCTAAGAAGCATCTGCATTTTGTATATGAGAATTTCTTCTAACCACGTTGAAGCAGCTGCTTGTGGCCTAAGGAGAATAAAACCATTGGAGCAAGTGGTCTTGTTAAATTTAGAGATAAATGACACTAGCTTTTGAGCTGTGAGAAGGCAGGGAGCATTAAGAACTTTCAGGATACAAAGTTAATTGACTCAACTTAGACTAGTTATGGTGAGCCAACGTAGTTCTCTGGGAGTGTGTGCTGGCCTCTGTTTTCAAAGGGGAAGGGTATGTAGTGTAGAAACTGCAGGCTGTAGTTGTAGTCACTGTATTAGAGGCAGTAATGACAGGGTCTGGCATATAGTAACTAGCAAAGACCAGAATGAAGAGCAAGACTGAGATTATCATTTCTCCTAATAGTTTATGGTGAGTTGATAGTCACTTAGGAGACTGTCCTGGAGCAGGGTTTAAAACACCTTTCACAGAGCTTTTTCAGCAAGTGTCCTGCCACTCCTCAGTGTGTGCCCTGCAAGTAAAGCCACTGCAGAGCTGGCAGCTGACGTGCCTGAGAGTCCCCCGTGGTGTCCATGGCCCCTAAGCTCTGTGTGTTCGCTCTTCTGTCTCTTCACAGGTCACTCTTCTGGATAGCCTTGCTCTGTTAAGGTGGGGCTTGTGGCTGTATTTATTTTGCTTGTTTTTAACACTTCCTGCAGCTTGTTTTCCTGCAGGTAACATGGAATAACAGATGTGTCCCCTTCCCCCTTTTCTTACATGATTTCTGTTCTCTCTCGAGTCTTTTAAGGCCTTAGATGTGATGGGGGCCAGTTTGCCTGGTAAGTGTAGGCTTCTAAACAGAGAGCGTACTGAAACGAGGCAAGGCTTCATTCCAAAAACATTTACATTGGATGCAATGCTACGTGTGCTATGCATGAGGGAAACATTTTCTTCTTGCGGTAGTCCGGTCCTCTAGTTCAAGCAAGATGTGATTTAGGAAACTGTTTTTGACAGCTAATCTGCCAGAGCTCACACCTCAGGGATGAGGTGATGAGAGGAGCTCATTATGGAAGCAGATCTGTCACTTCTTCCCCTAGAGTGGGGAAAAACACAGGTGCCTGCACGGGGGGTGTTGTCCCTCTTGCCATTTACTATGGCTCTAGAAGATTCGTCCTTCTTTCGCTCTCGGCTGCTGCTTGGGAAAGCACTTTCTTTGCTTTTTCCTTCTTTCAGAAAGATTATCGAATACAAGACGCTATCGGGTCTTTCATACAACATAAGTAGTCTGGTTGCCCAATGCTTAGTTCCAGAAAACTTAGTATGAGGAAATGAAGTGGTACAATGACAAATGTCTGGGCAGCGTCTCCCTCGTCTTCTTCCTGAATAGATAAGGCGTGTAATTCAGCTGGCAGGCCTCCAAAGCAGAAAATACTGTGCAGCTGTCAGCCTCTAGGGCTTCTGGAAGGATTTTGTGATTGATCTGCATATTGATCTCTTTCTTAAAAACATAGATAAACCTTGTCTGTACTGATCTGACAGGAGGTGATTTCAGGGATAGCGGAGGGAGTTTGTCCTTCTGAGTGGGTATAAATGCTGTTACTTGGCCACTGTAGCCTCTTCCTGGTTCTTCTGTACCTTGTGGATATGCTGATCATTTAACACAGCCAAAATAAGTTGGTAATATGAAGTCCAGAACTTGAACGAAGGTACTTGGGGGCTAAGGCTGTCTTCATTTCTATAATGGTGTGAGTTTCAACTTCTCTTCTTCCTGCCAGCTCCTACAGAGAGACATTTGTCTGAGGAGAACGTTCGATCATTTGATCTAGTATCAGCTACTTGTGTCAGCTTGCATGAGCTAAAGTCCCATGATCCAGTTCACTGGGCACCATTTCAATGCAATGAACACAGTCTGTCCCCCGAAACATTTATGGTCACCTCAGTTGTATTTATGTGACTAGGAAGGAGTGGAAGAAAAAAACACATACTTACTCAACAATGGTTTTACTTTTAGCTAGAAATTTGATGGGATAGGAGAAGTCTGCTGAAGCTTTTATTAAGAGCCCAAGTTTTCTCTGAATCCATCTCTGTAAGAGACATCAATGATAGGAGACTAAGCTTTTTGCATTTCAGCTCAGCTTGTATTTCTTCTCATTCCCTTGGGGCTCAATATAATTTGCAAACATATCTGTAATTTTGTTTCCTTAGATTGTCTTGGGCAGGGGCAGGAATCTGATCAGTTACTCTTGTTCTTACAAGTTCTTCAGAAATCCTGAAGGGATGTATTGCTTTAAGAAATGCAGTTGTTCTTGTTTGGTTTTGCAGTTCAGTTTGGTTTTGGGTTTTTTTGTGTTTCGCTTTTTTTGTGGCATCATTTTTCTTAGACAAGATGGTGATGGATGAGGATGTATTGTACTGCTTAGGAGGAAAAAGTGATCTCCATCTCTGGATGGACTCCATCACTGCAGTCAGGAATAAGGTGAATTGGCAGTGATGGTAGATACGTACCATCCTGTATCCAGTCTAGGTGGGATGGTGCAGTGATTTTAGGCTCAGACTCAGTAAATGAAGACCTATAACTCAAAAGCCATTACCATGATACAAGTAAATTGTTCCTCTGCTATCTCACCATTGCAGTGGTGGTGAGTTAGTGTCTAGGAAGAAGTCCAGTACTTCGTAGATACCGAGACCACTGTACAATTTATAGAAGTGTCTAACTAGTATTTTTATGGAAGTTACATTTAATCTTTGATTTTCCAGTTAAATATTTCATTCTATTTTTTCCCTGATAGTGGTCGGAAGCTTCCCCCCCGACCCCCGCCCCAGGCAAATTCCTTCTTGTCCAACTCAGTTTCCAAGAAGATGATGTTGTCATGCTATTTCTATAAATGAAACTGTGGTAATTAAAAACACATTTCCAGTAATTCTTTTTGGTGTTAGGACCACTAGCAAGAAGTGGGAATACATAATATATTACAAGATTGCTCATTCATACAAAAAAAAAAAAAAACCCACCCCAAAAACCACTACCTCTCAGTTAAAGCTTAGCTCCTGTGTACAAGTTAGTAAAAAGAAATGCCTTACAGTAGTGCTAAAGACTTGTTCAGAAGCTTAATGACGATGTCTACAAGAGCAGACCAAATGGCATCAAAACTGAGTGAAGGAATTAGCAAAGAAAGCATGTCTTTCTGAACCTATTCCCATTCATCACTGGCAAAAGAGAGGTTGTTAGATCTAAAAGTCATTACTCTGAGACATGTTGGGTATGTGTGAGACATTTGTGTTTCTAGAGCGTGTCAGTTCTGTGTTGCAGTTGTGTTCAGAGGCTGATCTTCCTTGGTAAAATGCGGGTGGGTGAATGCTGCGTTAGTGACTGATCTTAGAGCCTTGTGCCAGCAGTTTACTTGCCTTTGTAGCAGCTGGCTTTACAGTGCCAGATTACAGGTCTGAACAGCCATCCTCAATCTGCGGCAACCCTCAGTGATGTACTCTGCTTCCTGTGTTGTAAGAGCCCGTCTCCACTTTATTACGATGACTAAAGGTCACTGAGATGGAATGCAGTTCTTACTTAAATACTACGTGGAAGGGTTATTTAAATGCATTATTCTTTTTTTTTTCAAAATGAGTCTATTTCAAAATTTGAAGTGAACTTATGGCAACCACTTCTAAATTCTAAGTTTGCTATAAACTGAAAATCATTTATCAAAGAAAAAATGGGCTGCCTTACCAAATCCTTTTCAAATATTGAAGAGTTAAAAAAATTGTCCTGCTCTTTAATGTCAGCAGAAATAGGGACGAATCATCCTTGACTTTTGCAGAGCAATTCAAGTTGTGTAAAGGCACCAGGCATACCAAGTGTTATTGGTTTATAGGTGTACTATTATATAGGTTTCAGGAAACCCCGTGCATATTACCTTACACCTTCCAGCAGTGTTAGAAGTGGGGCAAGTCGGATGAAAATTGCAAAGCTAATCACCTTAAATATCTTCATAAGGTGATATCTAAATTTCATCTTGTATTCTGCTGTGCAAACTGAAAATGGGTACATGAGTCAGGTCTGGCCTTCTTGCTTATACCAGCTGACTGTGAAGAACGCTTTCTTAGGAAAATAACCGATTTATAGGCTTGTTAAAAAAAGTTGAAGTAAATTATTAAAAATTGTGCAGATTCTTATTTAGATCATGATTTAAAGTAGAATTACTTGAAACATCGTGGAAATCCTTCAAAACATGAGCTGTAGTCAATATTTAGGATCAGATTTTAATTCACTTGCAGGATAAACATATGCCTTGTCTTTAATGTTCTTTGGCACACGTAACAAAATATGGAATTCCTGCGAAAGGTGGGGAGTTTTTAGCCATATTCTGTTTACATATCATTGAGTCATGCCTGGACCTGCAAAAAATCCCACGGAGTTTTATGGTCAAAATTAGGTGTGCCAGTTGTCCTTTTTGTATACATATAAATAACAACAGAGAAGCACTGGCTGCAGTGCTGAAAAGGAAGGAAATGGAAAATTAGCCGGTGTGAGCTGAATGTGCTTTCAAGAACAGCAGTTACAGGACTAGGCAGAGCGTGTTTGATAGCCAACTAAATGTGTGCCCTTTGGGAAAGAAGGCAACGTAGTCAGGGGCATACGGCAGAAGAAGAGCTCTGACAAAGATGCAGTCAAGAACCCCCCTGCTACCGCTATTCTATGACTTAGGAAGGAGCAGCAGGGATAAAAATTGGAAGGAAGAAAAATCAGCTCTTCTGGTAAAGGCAGGCGTTTATCCTAGCCTAGGTAACGGAGAACCAACACCTGCATAGGATCTTAGCAGTGGAGGGAGGAAGGAAGGGTAGAGCTGGTGGCATCAAAGAATAACTCGGAATAACTCATCCTACCACCACAGCAAGGAATTCATGAATGCCAGGGAAACGGGGAGACTGTCAGCTGTATAGGCAGGAGTTAAGTGAGCAGAGCCTTGCAAAAATCACAAGTTAAAAACTTACCTAATTCTCTAGTAGGTGAATCTAGTCTATTAAAATTGTGAATATTCAAAGCAGAATAAGCATGTACTGAGCTCTGCGAATGTGGAAAGAAGTGTTTGTACCTCTTCAGGTAAGCAAAAAGTGGTAGTGCCTTGTAGGCAAAGGCCATATTTTGTAAAAATTCATGTGACGGTTATGGTTATATCAACCGATTTTGATCAACCTTTCCTTAGGGAAATAATGAATGCGTACAAACGTGAAACAAGATTAGGAGTGGATATTAAAATCTGCTTTTTTAAATCATAATTTAAAATTTATTATTTGAAGCACTTTAAATCAATGTCTTCCATAGTGCATCGGGGCATACTACAGTCCATTGTAGTCCCAGTCTGCGAGATGCTAATTTAATTACAGGCTCAACTTTTGCCATAGCTGTATTGTTCCTTAGTGTATTTGTCATACTGAAAGTCCCCTTGAAAAGCAGGGGATTTTAACAAACACTTGAGTAGATGGCAACAAAAAACGCCCCACCAACAAATAAACCAAACCCCACATTATCTTGAGCCACTTTTGGCCTTCCAGCCATAATTAGGCATGTCACTCTGAAGCATGTGGACGTATTTGTTGGTGTATACAGAACACAAGGCTCGCTTATACAAAAAAAGGAAAGGAATGGAAAACTGCAGTCATGAGGAGGGACGGGAAAGTAGCCTTGGAATACGTGGGTTTTGGGAAGGCAGTTGGTGGGAGCTGGCATGGCTGCGGCAAGGTGAATGTTGTGCTGAATAGGCCAGGTAGCAAGGGTGTGCTGTGAATCCGAAACAGGGCTGCTGCTGCGGCCGGCGAGGGCATGGGCTTCCTGGCAGCAGGCGAGAGCGGCTTCGGCTCGGTGGGGAGACTGGTGATGGCGGGACAAACCTTTCTGTCCCGCAATGGAGAGCTCCGACTTCTTACAAGATTTCAAAAGCTAACTTGTTTCAGCTGGGTGTATGCGGCAGCAGGTTTCTAGCCACAACGTATTACGCGAGATTATCCTGAATGGACAATTTAGCCCACGTGGTGAGTGGGAAACTTTATGCTTGAACTTTCTCTATGAGGAATGATGGTAGAGTCTAAGCGTGTATATGAGTTGAGACTGGTTAAAAAAAGAACAACACTTAGGTTTTCATGCACTTGTATTTTATTGAAAAGTCAAAATAGTTCTGCCAAAAAGCAGACTCGTGCCTTGGAAAAAAAACAGCTTAAGTGGGGGGGGGGAGTCAGTTAAACAGTTGCAACAAAAAATATCGTTCACCTATTACCAGGTCATAGTAAAGGAAAAAGGAGACTGGGGCAGAACTGGATGACGGAGAGAGAAACAGGCAGGGGAGTGGCAGAAGGGAAGAAAGTATGAAAAGAGAAGACTCGAGGGCAGAAACTGGAGGTGACTATGAACACCAGGTGAGGAGATATTTAAAATCTAACGTAAATGAGCGTAATTACTGGCACAGACATGCTGAGTAGGGGATGCGGGCAGCCAGCAATGGCAAAGGTTATGGGCAGATTATGTGAAATAAAGATGAAGAATCAAAGAACATAAGACTAAGGATGGTTTCTCTTATAGAAGGTGATGTGTCTTCAGCAGAATGGATGAGAGTATCTAGGCTGTAGATGCTGTACACATTGGAGAAGAGAAAATACAGAAACTGACTGTTCTGCCATGCTCTGGAGTAGCGATCACTGATCCTCTCTGGTCTGAGGGCCAAAAACACTTTGCAGGTAACATCTTTCTATTTGCTCAACCAAAGCTGTGGAGATAGTGGTGGCCTCCCTTGGCAGCAAGCAGGCTTGGAGCTTTGCGGGCAATATTTCAGACTCATCCGGCGAAGTCCTTGGTACTCTTTTTGGCACAATAGCTTTCAAGCAAGCGGTTGGTTTGGCTTCTCCAAACTCAGAATGAGAAATACAAGAGCAGGCTGAAAGGCAGAAGTGCAAACCATTTAAAACTGTTCTCCTGGGCAGAGAGCAGTGCTTCCCACCACCTGCTCCGTTTCCCCTCGGTGGGGTGTTTGGGCGTGCAGTGATAAGCATAGAGGTTTGCCTCATTTCCCATCACAGTAGCTGGAAGGCTTGGATTGTTGCAACAGAGGAGACCGAGTAGCAGCCTGCCTCTTCCAAGCAGAAAACAACTGAGGCATCCAAGTAGCACGTGCTTTCTTGCTTAGGGTGGATGGTAAAGTTACAGTGTGGTTATCTATATTTACAAAAACAAGTCTTTGTAAACACTCCTGTTGCCAATATTCTGTTGTAAATATTCCAGAAGAAAAATGTTTCCCTTTTTGAGGTAGGTGTTGGCAGCAGCTGTAGTGCATTTAACATTCCAGCACTTTTCCAGATTAATTAAATGAACATAGCTGGAAATAACAGTAGCCATCACGTGATGAGGTTCTCTTATGCAACTCATTTCCCATCTTACCTGGTTACCTTCCTCTTCTGTATTCATTTTTTTATTTCTTATCATGCACACAGGAAGAGAAGGTGATGGTTCTATTCAATGCTAGAAATACATGCAAAATTCTTTGGGTATAAAGTCTCCGTAGGTTTGAGTTAATATGTGCCTTTTATGAGGGAGGTTGTTTGGTGGGTTTTTTTCTTTTTTTCATTTCTAGTTCACCTTTATGTTTAAGGAAGAAAGCCAGTTGGGTGAGGCAGCTGCCATTTTAAGAGGCAGAGCTGAGATGCACTCAGTGATGTGATTTTCCTTTTTTATTTTTCTGTTATTGACAAAGATATGCAAATATCCACAGAGTCATTCTTGGGGTGGGGAGAGATGGTAGTTCTTGAAGAGAAGCATGAGAAGACCTTGAGTGTAAGATTGAGAAATAACCACTTTAAAATAGTGAAATGAAAATTGTTTTGGGGAGCAAAAAGCATTAAAACAGTCAGAATAAGTAACAAGATTTTTTTGCATGAGAGCTTTAACCATTTATCGTTAGAGAGACTACGTCTTTTGATTACAAACCTTTTTTTTTTTTTCTGGGTTACCATTAAAACATTCTGTTCACATGGTTGCTACCTATATGTAGTTATGTTAAGTCACAAAATTGACTTGTCAGTAAAGCAAGACTTTTCCTTTCTTTTTCCTCCAGGAAAACCAAAGCAATACAGCTTTTGGAAAAAATCGTTCAGTCATGTGTTCAGTGTACAATTTTTGTCTGTAAAAAAGCCAAATGAATTCAACTAGAAGCATATGTAGTGATACATCTTAAAACACATATAGGACCTGGGATTCCAAACAAAAAAAACAAACAAAAAAACCCCACAAAAAAAAAAGCCAAACCACCCCACAAAACAACAACAACAACAACAACAAAAACCATCAAAAACATAATGGAGAATTTGGCTTGGAGTCAACTTGGTAGAAAAAGCCTCGCTGACTTTAACAAGACTAAAATTTAGGATATCGTAATTCCCTACGATTTCACAGGCTTAAATACATAAAACAATTAAAGGCTTCAAGATTTAAGTGATATTTGATTCAAGATTTAAAAGTGCAGTGGGTTGAGTTCTGTGGAATTAGGCATACATAGTTTTTTACTTTCGTAATTATCGGAGCCATACTGAGAATCTCTAACTGCTTGTATCTAGTCTCCCTTTGTGATGATGATTATTGTCCTGTATGTGCAATGTCATCATGTATACATGAGTTTGCCTAGAACTTTCTCAGAAAGTGTAATGGAGATAAAATACTGTAGTCACTAAGTGAGATACGTACTTGCTTCAGCGCTACCACTATTCAGCCAGCCTGAATTGAATGTTGCAGAAAAATGACTCTCCTACCTATCCTTTCGTGAGCCTTATTGACATTTCGGGTCTTCTGCAAACCTTAGCAAGTAGGCTGGCTAGCCCATGAAATTTCCCAGCTCTGTTTTACATGCTCAGTTTAGTTGGTTGTTGGTTTTTTTCACTTGAAAAAGATCGTGTCTCCTTGTTCTCTGCTATCTCTGCAGATATTTGGTATATGCAGTGAGATTGTCATTGCTCAAAATCTCTCACTGGATATTTTGAAAGAAAAGATGTTACAAAACCAGCAGAAAACCATCTTGTTTCTGTCCTTTTTAGTCACCAGTAAGGAGATAATTGCAAGGGCTGCATGCTGTGCTAGACCTTCAGCATGACTTGCTGCCTGCCTGTACCTTTCCTTCTTGTGTTTTGCAGTAGCTTTGCTGACAGTGAACTACCATCTAGTCTGTTTTTCTTCTGTTTAATTAATAAAATTTTACTTAAGATGTGGAAGAATGAAAATAGTTTGTAAAGTCACATGTCCTATCTAAAAATCTCATTTTCTTCCCCATGCCCCCTCTCATCCTCAGCTTTGATGTCGGGTGGTACAGGAGTTAAGGGGTAACTACCACATCTTTACAAGAGTATCACTTAGCCTAGAAAACGGAGAATTTCCATCTTGAGATCTTGGTGTAGGTTAACACCCTATACAGGAAAGTCACTTGCCATGTCGTTAAAATGAAGTGAGTGCTTTCCTGAGCAAGACTGGACAGAAATACAGTCAAAGGTTTTCCTGAATTGGAGGGGGATGGGCTGTGCCATGTAACTAGCACAAATGCAAGTCTGAAATTCTTTGGTAACAAATCAACCTTGGTCTGCTAAAATGGAAGACTGCTGACTGAATGGAAGAGATTATTTCAGGAAAGCTAGGCTGAAGAAATTCTGCTGTTACCAGCTTAGATTTCATTCTGTGCTCAAAGCTCTATGGGCCACACTTTCTTCTCTATTTAGAGTTCATCCAAAGCAATGTAATATTTCTGTTGGTACACTGAAGCTGTAAATTTGATTCATTTAATAAAATGTACTGCAGAGATGTTTCCATGTCAAAAAGTCCTTCCTATAATGCTTCCAGTTTACATAACTAGTTCGAGTTTATATATTTTATGTAACTAGTTCGTTTTACAAAGTGCTTAACTGACAAAATCTACTTTGGTAATAGTAATGACTGTTGCCCTTTTAGAGGGGAGTATAGAACTTCTCTACAAATTAAAGGATTGATTCTGTGTTAACCAGCAAAAATGTTGATTTTAAAAGTACAAGATGAGGGCTCGCATCCGTATGTTTCAACTATTCAAAAGAAGCCTGAGATCCTAAAAACAACATTGATGAGCTCTCTTGTCCCATTCATTTTTCTCTGCATCGACTGAACTGTAAAAGTACTTTCTGAGAAGTTTAGTAGAGACGTGAACTAAAAACCTTACTACAGTCTGAACTATTGAGGTGTGCCAATGGTGAGGCAGGGCTGTTCATAAGCACTTTGAAGATAATACTATCTGTAGCAAGTGTTGTTAGTGATTTGATCCTAGAGTCTTGCTAATGTCAGCCTGGGCAAAAAAAGACTGTCAGGCATTAGCGATCTTCGGAATATTTGGATATTGCTAGGTAGGAATGTAGAAATTTAGCTTTTTCAGCTAAAATTGGTAGATAAAGGGGTGACCGGATTTGGAAGGCTGCTGATCCGGTGCAAGAAACAAGCCAAATTCAAAACCTGAAATATGAAACCTTTGAAACTTGGGATCGGAGGGGAGAGGGCAATGTATGTGCACCAGAGTGAAGCCTTCTGTCCTGCTGCAATTCCAAGGCCAAGCGGCTTGCAGGTACCGCTCCCAGCATTGAAGGCTACATAGCTCATAGTATGTTCTGGTATTCGAGACCCAAATCTCATCAGAATAAGCTGGGAGAATCAGATGCGGCCAAACCTAAACTTTTGCCTTACTTAAGAGACTCAGCTCTGCAGTTGATCCCTGCTTGAAGTACTTTTTTTTTTTTTTTTTTTAATGCGTGGTCTCTGAACCTTGATACTGTGTTGAATTTGATGGACTTCTTAATCTTGATTGTTAACTGTGATCTCTGCAACAGACTTAATTATCAAGATATAACAGATACTGAGAAGTTAATAATAAACTCAGAAATCTGCTGCTTAACCAGCTGTCTTGTTAATTATGTTAACAACACATCAGCAATTGCTTTGATTTAAACACTGTGGTTTTGGTTTGCCTTTTCAGTTCCAGTTCACTGTCCACACAGCTTCATTTCAGCTGAGCTCTCTGCCTTTCCAAAGCACGTAAAGGAGCACGTGAGGTCACCTAAGGAGGTTCACCTGCTGTGAACCACAGGACAAACACTCTGCACCACAGCATCCCTGCATACTCTAATACTCACAGCCAGGTGCTCCTTTTTAACTGGTAGGACACTCTAATGCAGGTAACTGCTGCCCGATTTTGAGTAAACTGCTTCTTGTAATAGGAAGGGCTGTTTCTTTTCATCGCTTGAAGTGCAATACAAAGGCCAAATCTCCACCCATTCTGAACACCGCATTCCTTTCGATCTACCTTATAAAAAGGTACGGCTGCACCGGAGGCAGACCAGAACTCTCCTTCAGCCTCCTTGAAAACATCTTGTGGCTAGTTGGAAGGATGAAGCTCCTGGCGCTTTATGGCTTTTTGTTTGTCTTTCTTTTGTGCCTCAACGCCTTTACCGCAGAAGGTACAGTATATTCTTCTAACGCAACTGTCTCTTGCTCTTCTTTCCTTTTGTGATATAAAATGCTTATTCTCTGTTGAGTTTAATTAAAGAAAACGAACAGCTTGACAACTGGAAAGGAGAGAATGAATTTAGGAAAGGACTTGAACAGCAGAATGTGGCTGCATAGCAATGCTTTGGTTTGTACAGTAGTGTTTCCTCTCTGTTATTGCCTGTTGCATGTAGTACAGCATGATTAATTTTACCTTAATCTGTGTTCTGAAACCTGCTCCTCTGGAAAAAATTCCTGTTATATTTTTCCAGTGGATAACCATCTGCAATATAAAAATAATGTATTTTCTGACTAGGGAGAAACACTTTAATGGAAAGTTTCTACCCTTATGGAACAAGGGAATATGAAACAGGTCACCAGAACTGGAGTAAATGAGGAGTTCTTTATAGAACAGTGAAACAGGTGAGAGTAGCTCTTCTGACCTTCAATTAGTCTTGGCCTTTTTTTTTTCTACTAACCACTGATATTCCACATTTTAATTGCCGTATTACCTTGTGGCACCCAGTTACCATTTTGCAGTATTCCAAAGCATGCAAATTCACAGAGTAGTTTTAATCTTAAAAACAGAGGGTTTTCTCTCTGTCTATAGCTACATCTCTGGAGATGTCATTCTGGGTTTGCAGGGAGATAATTTAGTAGGGTTTTTAAATGGAAAGGTGTAACTTTTAGAGTTACCTGTTCAGATTTGATGTTTGATATTGTAAATCTGAGACCCGCCATGATTGTTTCATAGTGTTTATTTTACACAAGACATAGAGAATGAATATAAGATAAGGAAAAACACACAAGCTAAATCCAAAGGTCAGGAGCAGCAGATTTGCCATGCTTCACATTTTCTAGAAACCACATAAGAATCATGTTACGTCTAAATACGAGTGCGGAGAAACGTGTGGAAGCTGTCTTTCAAACTAGTCAAGTCAGCTGCCCAGTTTTCTCATTTACGAGAGTCTGTTCTGAGTGGCAGAGCTGTTTGCCAGAGCTGTGGTACCTGAAGTCCTTCTGCTCCCTTTGCATTTTCTACTTCTATTCATTCAGGCTTCCTAGGCCTCTTGAGGGAAACTTAAGGAACAGTGCAAAGGGAGTTGGAGAATTTCTAGATGTGTCTTCAGGAGCATAGCAGAAGCCTGTCCAGGAAGGACAAGAGGCAGCAATACCCAATAAAACCCAAATGAATACACACAGGATCCTGTAATAACCTTCCCTTTTTGTTAATGTGCATCCTAGGGGGTTGGGGCTTCACTGGGGCAGAGGGTGGGGAGGAAGCGTAAAAAGGGCACTGTTCCTTATCCACAAACACACTGATGGGAAAGTAGGAGTGCCTGGGTGTGCAAGATGAATGTACTTTTTATGTAAAACCTGTTACATCAGAATGAAACGATGGTGACAAGACACCTCAAACCTCTTGCATGCTAGAGCAGCCATCATGACTAGCCTTGGCTGTGGAACTGTGCCACGGGGATTTCCAGAAACATTGAGCATATGTGAGATTTTGTTGATGACAAATCACCTACCTCGTCCTTTCTGCTCCAGCCCTGCTCTAGAGTTAACCTTTCTTCTGCCTTTAATGTGTCCAGCACATAATGTGTCAAGTGCAATCAACAGCTCACTTATTTAGGTCTAGGAGGGAGGGAATAATTAAACGGCTTTGCCCAACTAGAACAATTTATTCTACACTCCTGTGCATGTGGATACAGAGATACCCTTTTTTCCTCTTGGTAGTCTTTTATGTTTTCATTAAGTGATGTAACTATAAAAAGAGTGCAGAGTCTCTTTCTGAGGTTAAAACAGCTAGAATTTGCTGCTTGTATTGCCTGCCAATATGTGACACTTCAAAGGCTAAAAAATCTTCACAACGTATCTGGTGTATCTACTAGTAATGATGGAAACAAAGAAATTAATTCCTGTTCCATGCTAGGGACAAAGCTATGCACAGATGTAAAAATCAGTCATGATGATCCTTTGTTTCACAGATCTCTCTGTTCAAGGATTTCAATGGTAAACACGGTAGTCAAAATGTTTGTGGACTCTAACCCGTTTAATGTATATGCACAGCTATTTGCATTATCTGTCTCCAGTGATAATGTATTATTTTTCACCCTTAGGTCAGAAAGTTAAAAAAGTCTGCTGCTCAAAACTACCCAAAGTCAACAAAAGAGCACATAAAGGTAATAAGATTTACAGTTTTGTTACATTAATTAGGTAATCATTATAGATAAATCACAGCACTTAGAGGTTTTTTCATCTGCAAACTTTGCAGAATTTTCCATGCAGGTGAGTATTATCTTCATTGTACCACTGAGAAATTTTCTCTTTTCTCAATCAACTTATTGTGTGTTTGAATTGGGAAGAAATAAGAGTAGAAGAGACTCCATTTAATGCTCACAGTGTAAAACAATCAAGAGAAATACGATCTAGTCTGATCAAAGCACAAAGTGTTCGTATCAGATCCTGCTTCGTAGAAGGTCTTACTCTTGAGGGCAGGAAGAATAGCAGCATAGCATAGTTCCTCACTGATAAGAACAGAGGCTGCGGAAGTGAAGTTTTATGGGGGATTTGCCTTGCTGTATTCCGTCACCACCTATCTGTGGCTGCATTCATCTCTGTGTTTTGAGAGATCAACCAAAGTGTGATTCTGTAAATTCCTAAAAATTCAATTTTTGAACCCACAGCCCTACCAGGAACAAGATTTACCCGAGATGGAATTTGTCCTAAATATGGGTGTCTAAAGACTGCAGAAGTAAAAGTGTACTTGCATTGAAGTACTTGGAAGTCTTTTCTAGCCAAATGCGTTCCCTGCCTAGAGCAAGTGGAAGGGGAGGGCCACCCTCTAGTCTTTTGAGACCATGTATTCTAAGGGGGAATACAGAAAAGCCATAGCCTTCAAAGTGAGGGCAAAGGATTTTGTTGCTTTTTAAAGTAGCCGCATTCTGGATGGGAGTTTCAAATGGTACAATTGTCCTTTCAGAAAACCAATCTCTACCGTTGGTTGGTGTTTTTTCTTTTTTCTTTCCTTGTTTTCTGGCTGGCTGGTGCCTCGCTGTGAACTGGTAGTCAGTTGCAAATACGGCCAGCTACAAGCTCAGCATTCCCTGCCTGTGTATCTTTTTGTTTACTTAAAACACCCTGTGTACCTGCACAAGGCTGCCACCAGCTTCCTTTGCTTGGCTCTGGAACAAGAAAATGCAAGGAGGGAGTAAGTCAGCTGGGAGTTAACTTAGCTTCTTGTTCAGATGCACAATGGCAGAATTAGATCTAATTTTCCAGTTCTAGTTAGAGCTACTTTTGATAGCAAAAGGAAGATTTCCTGCAGAAAGAATCAGTGTTTTTTAAAGCAGTTATTGGAATTTCTGCCATCATATCAGTGCTTTCACTGTATGAATACGATAGTTTTAGCAATCTTGTCCGCTTTCATTTATCCTTACTATGGTGATTCGGTACCATCACTAGTCCGAAAACACTCAGTTTGCTTCTTTCTGTATGTCCATAGTGTCCCTGGTTTCAGTGAGACCCCAGTAAAAAAAGCTGAACCATGAACAAGTCTAGGATAAAAGGATTAGGTATACTCTTTACAATAACATTTTAAATCTTAAAGCTTCTAAATTCATTAAAATGGCTAGCTGATAACTTTCATTAAAGGTACAGAATTTGATCTAAAATAGTCCATTTCCTATTTGCTCATTTACCCTCTTCTAATCTTTTCGTCATAAAATTACTAATTTGAAGTTCGCAGCAAATTCATTCCAGCTCACAAAGTACCTTAAATGATTTATTCCTTTTTGTATTTAGGTAACCTAGGTGGAAATCCTTGTTTTTCTCTGCAGGTTTCCTTTAGCTGGCGCCTTTCCTTTCTTTCCGGTCTCCCAGTGCTGAATCGTGTTTGTATTATAGGCAGAGTCCCGTTGGCATCAGGGGCGGTGAAGACATTGCAGATCTATGCCTGTGGGTCAGGGGTTTATAGCTGCCTGGGGCTCCTTTCTTATTTAATTGGCAGTGTAGTAGCAACTGAGGGCTTCAGCTATAAATGATCCACAGCAACAACAGGGGGTTCCCAGCCCATCCAGAAGGACTGGAGAGTGCGATGCTGAACGCACAGAGGCGGCTCTCCTCTCTCTTGGCCTGAGACAGATCATGTGTCCTACCTGGCTGAACCTACAACCTTTCCAAAGTACTGAGATTTCATGCGATGAGCATAGCTATTACTTTTCAATCTGAGCTACCTTCTGCTATCTGACAAAACAGCAGGTGTTTCAGGCTTTTTTTTCATGCAACAGGCATGAAATCTCTCTGATAAAAAGTGCTTCCAAAGAGAATATTCCTTTGAAAGCAGGCTGCTGTTTCCCATGGGCAAAATACTTGTCTCGCAGAGCAATAGAAAGTACTATGCTGAGAGGGAGAAAGAAGTACAAAGGAAGCACTCCATTAAAACCTGTAAATTCACCACAAAGATCTCCTACAAAGGGAATCTGAAATGCCTTTCTCTTGCAGACCCAATAATAGTCGATGATCGTTGCTTCCCCCTGTTGGACTCTTCCCTGGTTCTCCGAGCACTCCAGCCTGTAACCCTCTCCTCTCCCCAGCGGCAGCCAGACCTCTTTTCGGTCCGGCATTGCTCTTTGTTTGCTTTCATACAGGGCACGCCTGCCTGCTGCACGTGACCGCTTCTCTCTCACAAATCTGCTTATGTGAAAAAGCTTGATCAGAACCCCTTTCGACTCTTACTGCAGATGCAAAAGCTTAGGCCTAACGCAGCAACCGCCCAAAGCCAAACGCAGCGTTTTGTTTCAGATGCAGTTCTGGACCGGAACCGCGCGACGTTGGTATCGCTGTTACAAGATTTCCGCGTGATCTGGTGCTTCCACGTTGCTGTCTGTCCGAGGGGGCTGTGGCCCGCTTCAAACAGCGCGCGGGCAGAGCGCGCCGGCCGCCCCTCTCTGTCGCTCCCCGCTGCTCTTTGGCTGGGCGCGTGCAGGGGGAAGCTGCAAAGCCCCTCGGAGGCTAACTCGGTGTGGCTTAAGGCGGGGGATAATTTAACCGTACTGGCTACTTCTTTTGCAGCAAAACCACTGCTTTCCGAGAACTTTGTTCTTCCATCGGAAACGATTACTGTTTCAAGCCAATGTTTCAAGCCAATGTCAGCCTGCGGCTTCTTTCCAGGAAAGATGGTGAATGGGATGATAGTAAGGGGAAGATATTCTGTAATGTGTTGACTGCGGGACTTGAGCTCTGGAGGGAGAGAGTACTGCCCCTGGGCCTGCGAAGACTTTCGTCTGACTGTGGAAACTTCCCGCAGCAGCAATCGTACTTTCAGTGATTGTGCACCCTTGGTACAGGGGAAAAAAAGCTGCTGGGAATGGGTGATCTCCAGCAATCTAACGGAGAGAAAAAAACCCCTAAACTGCCATCACATTCCTTTTTATTTTCAGATCACTGAAGATCTAAGCCTGCCCATACAAACACAGCTCAGCTTCAGATATTAAAGTTTTGTGCCACTCTTCACACTCCCAATTAAACATCTCTCTCCATTTTTTCTCCTTTCCATCTTTGTTTTACAGGTATACATTTCAAAATGACCCCGATGGAAATAAGGAAATACTGCAAGCCTTGTCCTCGGCCAACCCATCTGATGGTTCCTGGACCCCTTCCACAGTTGAAATGAGCAGACTGAGAGCAGGGTGAAGAGCATCTGCCTGCCAGCGCTTTACTTGGTTGAGGGCCCTCCTTTCACAGATAGGACATGAGTGTATATTACTTTATTTTTTGTTTGGGAAAGGCTTCAGTCAGTACTGTTTATTCACTCACTCAGGCTCCTTCATCTTGTTAACATTAGCCTGGCAGCTAAAGAGTCCGGCAAAGCTGTCTGGCTGCCACTGGGCTTCGTGTCACTTGCATATTCCTCTACACTAAACAGGGATTTAGCTCCTCGGATAGGAGAAAGAGGAGAGCTGGCTGAAGAGCTGGCTGAAGCACATTGGTTTGCATTTTTGGATTGCCTAAAAGGTGGGAAAGGGCTGGTGTTATTGTTGCTAGTTATCAGTATATATGCATATTTACCCTTTTCTATGAATGATTTATTTTATGTTGACAAAAGGATTTTGTTTGTAGTTAGGCACATGATGATTTTTCCTGCAGCCTTTGCTCTCAGTGCTTGAAATCCACTTGGAAGTGAATTTCTAGCAAGTGAGAAAGAGCTCATCATTTAGAAGGGGCTGAGAAACTAGATAAGCAGGTTGTTAAAATAGTGGTGAAGGACCAAATTCAAGTACAGTGGTAAGCTTTTCAATATCTCCTCTAGGGGTTTAAATCTGGCTTTAAAAGTGAAGGGGCCTGTTCTTTAACTTCCCAGAAGAATGCCTTCAGGTGGTTATTAAACAGCATACTGAAAAGGTGTTAAAGCTAATCAGATTAAATCTCTTCCTCCTGGAGCCAGAAGGCAGCTGTTCTTTTAAGACACCTGCGTTGTGCCATCACCTTAATAAATAAAACTTACTGGAGCTTGAAATAAATGCTAAGAGTAATATCAAAGGGCTGAATAACAGAAACTGAAGCACCCTCTACTGACATCACTAGCAGTGATTGGGGTCTTCGCTCATGTATCTGCTGTCCTTCCCGAACCGTCCCCTGCATATGCTGCTATTTCTCTGCCTGGGGTGAGTCCTTAAACCAGAATAACTTGGATGTTCATAAATTCGGTTTTCCCTCTAGTGCGTATGAGGAGTAGAAAGCTTTTCTGCTGTTGGGCAAATTGCAAATAGTAGTTTTTCCCTCAGTACTCATAGTACTGCTGTTTCTCTTAACATAATTTTCCATATGATGGAAATGGTCTCGGTGCCCTTCAGAATTTGGGGGAGTTGAGTGGGGACTGTCAGAGGCCTATTATAACCCACACAGGCAAATGCAATTCCCAAGGGTCAAGTTTATGGGCACTTGCATATGGCCATGCTCTCTTATTGGCAATGTTTCCTTTGTACTGAGCAATTGAACCTATTTCTGGGTCTTCTGTGTGCTTGTTATTACTTTATTTTTGGATTGGTTTTGAGATTAGATAGATCTGACTCTCAGCTTCCAATTTTTGAAGAGCTGACCATGCATAGCATTTTTATATCAAGGATAAAGGAGCTGCCAGTCCTTCTCACAAGATCTGAGTCAGGAGGTTGGTGAAGGAGCTGTGTTTGATTGTTCTGCTGCTGATCACTGGGCAAACATATTTTATTCCTATTTTGTCTTTTTTAGCTCGCAGAAGGAATCTGTAGAATACAAATGACAAGTAAATGTAAAAAGCATTTTTGGTATTAAATGTATTTGCAGCAGGGTTTTACTCTAAAATATGGTCGTGTGTGTTTACAGCTCTGTATAAAGCATTGCTAACAGGTATGAAGATTCTGTTCTCTAATGTGAGCTTAAGCCCATTTCTTTTCTCTGAAAAATGCTGTATGATTTTTTCTCTTTGCCCCACACGCTCCAACCACTGTGGTCCACACTCTCCGATCCTCCTTCAGGCAAAATGTTCTCTCTGAGAGCAAAAACATAAGCCCCAAAGACCATTAGCACAATTGGAGAAATACTCTGGGTCTCTGGAGGGATGCAGGGACATCATCCAATGCACTTGAGTATTTTTACTCACTGGCCTCCACCAAAGGTTGAGGGCTATTCAAGTTAAAAATGTTACTTGTGTGAGTCTTGACTGAACAAACTAAAGCAGGAATCTTCAAATTATTTCAGCAGGAATTGTGACTGCTGCCCAAACATGCTTTTTTGCCTTGTCTAGGGGTATCAGGAGGTCATGTGTCAGCCTCTGAAGATGATTCCTCAACAGACTTTGACTCTTATGTACCAGGCCATTTTCCCCATGTGGTAGAACAGACCTACCATCTGATTGTGGCTTCACTTACAGGCATCTGTTGTTCCTTTTGTTTTCCTTTCATTTCTATGTATATTTGTTTGGCATTACCTGAGGAGAAACGTATTTGCTCAGTGGCTTTTCAAAGTACACAAGTTGTATGCTTATATAAAGTAGTAAATTTAGCTTTTCCAAGCTGGCAAATGCATTTGTTTGTATCTTGTGTTTTTGTGAGCATTCGGCTGTCAAGCATGGAAATTGCACAGCCTTCAAGTTCTAATAAAGATGTTTCTTGTTGCAATAAAGATGGTACATATCCCATGTATGTCTGTGGTTCCCAGTAGCCCTTCAGTATTATAAGACTTATGGCAGCCATTGGATGACCTATGTTGTTTTTGAATACACAACTGCCTCGTCATGCTTTGTCTTTTGATCTTAGAGCAGGGCTATCGGCACAGAAGGAATTCCCCAACATTACTTCTGTTTTTAATGTCTCAGTGGTGGGAGTCTCTGCTAGAAAAGTTCAGTGTCTGGGTATGGATTTGTCCAAGTTGTCATTTAACCTTTGTGCCAACGTTTGTTTGCGTGTTTGAGATGCAGTGACTGTGAATATCTTCAGGTGTGGGGATTTAATTCCACATTTTCAGGCTGATGCTCCACAGGGGAGTGGCAGAGGCCAGAGATTTGCCTGCAGGATAAGCACCTTATGTTCACAATGCCATCTGGTCAGCCTCTGAAAGCATTATCAGCAAAATCAGGTCACTGTGTGCCTATGAGAGATCCTAAACTGAACATGACTGACTGTCTTCTGCAGCCTGACACAATCACAAAAATTTCTGTAGTCGCAACAAGCTGTCCTACCGAGCCCAGTTTCTGCCAGAGACTCAAACTGCACCCAGGGTGTTAGTTCAAGAGCTGGTTAGTTCAAGCTGGTTAGTCCCAGCTGGCAGTACAGCACAGGTGCTCACGGGTGATGGTTTAAACCTCATATAGGAGGCTTCAAGCCCAAGCATTCAAAAGTTCAGCGCACACAGAAATGTGTGTTCGATGGATGGTTCTGATTAACCGCCTGCTAGGCACTTGTACAACGTCTTAACTATATTTACGTGCACATGCATTTGTGATTAAGTGTAGTGCAGTCAAAGCAACTAATGTATCCTGGCTAATAGGATCTCCAAGTCCAAAAGCTAAACAGCAGCAGGGTTTCCCTCACCTGACAGGCAAGACGGCACTTAGAACTTAGGTCAGTGAAGAAGAGTGGTTTTCTGCTGGGTTCTGTGATGTTGTTTGGTAATCAGCACTGATCCCACCATCAGGGGGAAAAAAGACATGTTCCTGAGGCACCATTTGGTTAGTCTGTAGCCAACACAGCTTGCCTGGTCTCTGAAAATCAAATCTCTGTAGCATGCTCTTAAAATTGGTTCCCCAAAGTGAAGTGCACTGGAAAATGCCATCTTTGCTAGGTGGGTTCTCAAGACAAAACTTCCTGTTTGCATTGTCGCAGAGCCCTGGGTCACAGTCAGTGCCGGCTGTGTGGCCTGTTCACTCAGCAATGCCAAAACCTATCTGCCCCAGAATTTTCCCCAAGAGATCAGCGTGCCTAGGAAGAAAGATGTTTTCATACAAAAAAAGTGTGAAGTCCATCTGTTTACAAATGCTATCAGAGAACAGTGAGATAGTTGAAAACAAGGTTCTGAATGAGATGAGATAATGCAGCAGTGGCTGCAAGTCCCTCTTTCTTTAAAGAGTTCTTTTCTCGCTGGCTTTCCAGTTGTTAACTTTTCATTACCTGGGAAACAATAAACGATGGCAATTGTCACTGGGCTCTTATCTTGAAGTTGTTTGAATGTACCAAGGTTAAACAATTCAGCATTATCCTTTGACTTAGTTTAAATATATACCAATACTACTGTATTCTTTAGCAAAAATCTTGAGGTGAGTAGTTGATGAAAAGAGAGACTAAAGAAAAATCTGAGCTGACGTTATGGCTAGCAAAGCACTATGTGCGTGGTTGACCTTAACCTCGTAAGCTCCACCTTTGATGATCTTTGAAAGGAACTCCCCTGGATTTCCACCAATTTGAGTCAAGACTCAACAGTTTTGAAAACAGATCCTTAACTAGAAAAGTTATCTTTTGTCTCTTGGTGTGATGGTCCCCCACCCATTCTTTGTCTATGTGGGATCTTATCTCAAAGAAATTCTTCTGCTGTCTGAATTTCCTCAAGTTTTTCTCCTTGTGCTGAACTACTTTAATTTGACTCCATGAATTTCTGTCCATAAGACTGACTGGAGTGCACATTGTCAAAAAGACGTGGTATAAAATGGTGCTGCATTGCATTCAGTGTTTCCAGACATCATTTTTGTACCAAGGACAGTTTCAGTTACAGGATTTGAGCATCTCTGTTTCAAGGCACCATATAATCATCTTAAAGTCACAGTATGAGTAGGGATTTTTCTGACATTTAATTTGTATTTCAGCCTTCACTGCAATAACTTTGGATCACGTTATCTCAGTTACCAGATGTGGAAGTCTGTTCCCAGATATTTTAGTCATTCCTCAAATTAACATCTATTGTTGAGATTCTGACTATATAGTTCTATTGATTTATTTTATTGACAGATCGTTGTAAAAAAAAATTCAAATAAGCACAGTACTTTGAGATAAAGTACTTGAAGGTGTGGGAGGAGACGTTAAGAGCACAGCGCTCACAAGTAGAGCTGGTAGGCATGAAGAGCCAACCTCTGGGCTCTAGCCACATTAAACTACTTGTTTGAGAACCAACATACATACATACATAGAGGACTATTGAATTGACTGTAGAAATCTCTTCAGGCAAAGGCTAGATAGTTGCTGGGAAGTGTATGTGGGAATAGAGTGATAGTCCTACATGTTTTTGAGGTAAGATAAATTACCTCAAAGATGAGTATTTAGGCCTCTGGTTATAAATAGAAAATTTGTTGAAATATACCTTGCTTTCTAGGTTAAGGACAAGCACTGCTTTGGTGCAAGGCTGCCTGGATACTCAGATTTCCCCTTGCTACAGCAATCGAAGGCAAAGGCTGAGGTATGCCCCAGCCAGCTGGATCTCCCGGATCCTAACAAGGTAAGTACCTCAGCACTTAGTCCAGTTTGAGAGGATTCCCTTCTGAGAATGGTTAAGGCACATGCCTGCATTCCCAACAAGGGAGGTCACAGGAAGACCCAACTGCAACCGCGGTGCCACGCGTTTACCTGAGTAAAATCCAGGGACTGGATTTTACTGTGGCTGAAGTGCTGGTGTGGTCTAGCGCTGACCTCTGGCAAGGGCTTTAGTTCACCTGTAGTCTTTGCATTCATGCCGTTCCTGTGCCGAACAGCTGAGTGTGGTTATACGTGGCAGTAAAAGGAGCATGCTTAATTTTCATGTGTACTCTGGTTCAACAAGTCATATCACCACCTTGTAAGCAGGGCATCTATACAGCGAAGTCCATGGCACGCGTGCCAGCCAGAAGATTTATGGGGAGAACACAAGCATTTCCTTGCTCTGCCTTGACAAGTCTTGTTATTTTTCTCAGCCGCACCGAGTAAACTATAAAATCTTGATTCATTCGTTATTCACACCCCAACTCTGAGTTATATGTACAATTTTTACAGGCAAAACAATGAACAATACTAGTTCTTCCATAAATAACTTGGACTGTCTGCTGCTAAATGGCATCCTTCACACGGATCTGTGTCATGCTCCGTGGCACCACATCCATCAGAGATCATGCTGCCAAAGTGAATGTAGGCTATCTAAATATACCTGGATATTCTAGGGACTATTTGTTCTTTTTCTATCCCTGTCAAAACAAAATGAGGAGAGTGATATGTAGCTTCCAAAGAAGCAAGGTTACTGAATTGTAAATGGATTTTGCAGTGGTCTTTAAAAACCTCTAAGCTAATAAAATGGCTTAGCAGGAACTTTAATTACTTAGCAGCTGTGGCAAATGCTCTCCTTTCCCCAGTTACCTGCAGCGCCTTTTTTGCAAGCACTATAAAACACTCTTTGGCAGACTACAACCAGGAGGAGCCGTATCTGAGATGAAGCACTGGGAGAGTTACTTCTTTTTCCCAGGAATTCCCCAAGCCTTCTCTGCTGCCACCCACAGTGAATGACAATAACTCATGATAAATCATGAAGGCAAGTGCTCTGAGATTTTTGTTTTGCAGACTAGCATTTTTTCTAAGGGGATGAAAGCACTGTCTCTTTACCTATCTGGAAAAAAAAAAAATCATAGTTTGTGGGAAGCACTTTGACATCTGTTTGAAAGTCACTGTGGAAATGCTAAAATTGCTAGATGTTTGGTGTCTGCTCTCCCTCTATTTTGCTCCCATTGTCATTTCTTAATTCCTTTGGAGATAAGGACATCATAGCTGTGGTTCCCTCATGGCAGCATTGTATAAAACTGCAGCATGGCATTACATGTATTGTGGTATGCGAGATAACCGCTGTCTGACCACACCGAATGGTGTTACTCAGTTTTTAAGCCCACTTTGTCCTGCGTACTTCCCTGGTACTTCCCGTTCCTAGACCATTACCTTGGCGCGTTCGCTCTGCTACCTGGGCGACTTCTCTTGGTTCCTGATGCAGCACAGTGAGTCATTTCTCACAGTTTGTGCCTAGCAGAAATACTATCAGAAGTCCACTAAACTGGGGCCCACAGAGAATGAAAATTGGTTTTGTTTAGATATATGTGTGGAGTTTGGCGTTTAAAATACTCCCCCGGCAAGAGAAGATTCTGGTCTGACTCAATTATATCAGGCTGCTGGAGTTAGGGAGAGGCAAATCTGCCCTTACGTTGTGCCTTATGAAGTACTGACCATACATACCTCCATAACCTGGTCTCGGTCTGTGCATGCTTAAACAATAAAGTGAGTATTTCCTCCTTCAAGGTCTGTCCTGTAACCTCACGACAACACTTCGCTACCAGTTACTGGAACAAGGCTTCTGACTTCCTTCTAGCTTTTCATGGCAGTGGGAGTGAACACAGGTTTTTACTGCAGGTAGAATTCCAGTTTTGGTTGATTTTCTTAAAAAGCTCTCGCCCTCAGATTTGGTCATGATTATAAAAGGGCATTTTCACAGGTATGAGATTGTGTACGGATATGATTGTGTACCTGCTCTCTTAGAAAGCCTTGCTATCTGTTTGGAAAACATGACAAGTTTCTTGCTATATTTATTGCTTTGTATATCAAGTGTATATGGGATACAAGAAAGTAACCTAAAAGAAATTTAAAACCTAGCGTGAGGATGTTGCCTATATCTAGAGATGTGAGTACCTATCCCATGTTCAGCAATGGGACTACTCCAAAACAGTTGGGGGCAGAAGAATTACGATTATTCAGGGACGTATTTTCTTTCTGTTAATTTATTCAGTAATCCTTCATCAGTGTCTGACAGTACGAAGCTTTCTTGGCCTATGGAGAGCTGGGTACGGTGCTGAAAAGACAGCCGTGGGTGCCTGGGCTGGGGACGGCGTGCCTGTGGAAGGGAAGCTGGCGTGACACCTCTGCAGCTCCTCCTGCCAGAGGTTTCTGCGTGATCGTGCTTGACCAGGTGCGTTCAGGCTGTGACAGTGCCTCATCAGAGGGGCAAGGGGGAAGGTGCTTGCCACGAGAAAAAAGGTGCATCCCGAAGGATGACGGAGACTAGATTTGCTCCGGATCAAATATGAGATCGGGCTCTGAGGTGGGAGGGTATGTGCGGAGTGAAACGTGCGATACAAACAGGAGACTGCAGAGCTGGGAGAAGATCTGTGATCTTGATTTCTCTGGCTTTCCTGCTTACTCCCAATGAAGTTACCCCCTTCTCTCTTTCCTCCTCTGCTTCCACTGCAACAAAGAGCAGACCCACTCCTCACAAATGGCTGGAGCAGGGGCTTCTGCCAGTAAGAGCCAGTACCGCAGGATGGGAAACAGAGGTTTTCTCCCTGGGAAGGGCTGGAGGGGATCCATGTTTGTCTTCCCCCTGAAATTTTGAGTTTCTCTGTGAAATAATATTAAGCACAATATTTATGTAAAAAAATAAAATATTTCCAATCAGAATATGGTTTTACTGCAATATGAACATTTTCCAAAGAAAGAAGATGAAAATGTTTAAGGTTAAAAACTTTCCATATTAGAAAAACTGATGATGAATGGAAATTTTTTACAGATCCTAATAACTAAGATACTTTGTCAAAGCCCAAGACAAAAGTTGCTAATTTTAACGTGTGAGTCTTAATTTATACTCTCTGCAATTTATTTATAGACACAAGGGAGCAAAAGTAGATCATATACAGTCTAAAAGTGTATGCAATTCTTAAAAATGACGAATAAGCCAAACCAAAAACTTGCCTTCCGACACTGAGAAGTAACCAAGTACCAGAAAACCTATCTCTGGAAAGGAAGTTAAACCTTCTGGTTACATGGCTTTTGCAAAGATTTTCTGCGTCAAGGAGGAAGATAACGTGCTACACCTTGCCCAAAGAAACTGCAGTTTGTGTGCAAGCTTTAATTATTTGTTTGCCCAAACTTTGTCCCAGAATTTCAAAAGCAGGCAGCCACGTTGGCTGCTTCTGTTCTTGTTATCCAATTTAGGACACTCCAAGGAGGTTCAGGTTGACATAATGCTTGTGGTCAGATGCTTGTAGTCACCTTTCTAAATCTTGGTTTTCCTTTCCATGAATGAGGAATTTTTTTCTTCTGTTTTGTGGGGACTATCTTCCTAATCAGTTGAGTTACCAGTTTTCTTCATGGTGTGTGTTTTATCAGAGTAGATATAAGGAAGACATTTTTTACAATGAGGGTGGTGAAACACTGGCACGGGTTGCCCAGAGAGGTGGTAGAGGCCCCATCCCTGGAAACATTCAAGGTCAGGTTGGACGGGGCTCTGAGCAACCTGATCTAGTTGAAGATGTCCCTGCTCTTGCAGGGGGATTGGACTAGCTGACCTGTAGAGGTCCCTTCCAACCCAAACCATTCTATGATTCTATCCAGGGTTTTACCATTCTCCGGTACACTGCTGAGGTTTAGCATAGCTGCTAAGTGGAGCTGCCATATAAAAAGAATGTGTAGACAGCTGAGTTACAACTCACATTCTTTAAACTCCTCAAACCAAACAGTACAGTATTGCTTTCAGCTTTCTATTACTGAGCTGAGAGAGGTTTATCTAAACTTGACAAAGATCATTAATGATCACATCACTATCTTTTGATTACTTTAATGTGAATTTAATGATCTTGGGCTAATTATTTATAGACTGCCTGTGGTAGAGATGAAAACTGAACTTAGACCCCTGTGAGTCAGAACTGTAACAATGAGATCATTTTCCTTTCAGATGTAAAAGTGTTAAACTCATTCAATTAATAACAAGAGAATAACACAGTGAGAGGGAGAAAAGAGGTGTTTATTGGCTTGCATTTGAATCTTGCAGGACTATAAGAAATTCCAAGTCATTTTAATTTGCATATCCCAAGTGATGGGAGTGGGCTGTGGAGAGATGCATAAACTCTTATATAGGAGGTGGCATATTTGTTCTGGCAACAGGGAGGATCAGAGTTTGGTGATCACGGCCAAAGGCTCAAGCATGCGTCTCTAATTAGATTTAACCACCAAAAACATGGAACTGTTTCTCTTTTGCTGTTCCTACTGTGCAATGGTATTGTGAGTCTGCTTCCCTCTTATAGTTGGTAATTCAAAACATAGCGATGGATGGTGAAGGCATCTGAGGGACTTTAGGCTCTTCTCTCCTGCCATCAGACTGGCTCAGGTTCCTGCAGATCCCCCAGCACTTCCCATAGTTTCTTTCAGCAGCCAGACAGAAGCTATGGTGCTGTGCTAGGAAAATGCAAAGGATAGCTTGTATAAAATTCTTCACCACCAAAACCAGTCATCTGAAATGGTCATCAACAGTTGTTCCTGAATTTTCACCATCGTTTGTACTCTGTATTCATGGAATACAGAGAGTGGTGGAGTTGGTGGAGAGTGATGATGTGCCCCAATATAACTCTTCTCTCAGTCCTTTGGGGGAAGATTTTGAGGGGGAGGAATGATGTGATTTGGACAGGCAAGAGTGTTGTGTTGTGTTGTGTTTTATTTTGTTTTGTTTGTGGTGGGAACTGCGCATTTAACTTTGTCTCAAATCTCTGCTTATACTGACTCAGCTCTGCTGAAACAAAGAGCACTATGACCCCCCCGGGTCCCAGGCAGAGAGCAAACATCCAAGCAACTAGTGCATTTGTTACATTTAGCACCTCAGCACCTCCTGCTGCTGTTAAGATGTTTGGAGAACAGCTTGGACAATTCTTGCTCGTGCCATGCTGTGGGACTTGCTACTGAACTGACCCTTCGGTGTGCAAGGAGCGGTCCAGCTGTGGTTACAGCTGTGTCAGACTCAGGGTTGTTAGGGTGTCTGTCTTACCTGTGGTGTAAGTCGCAGGCCCACCCTGCTCCCCTTCCTTTGCTTTCAAAGCTAAATAAGAACTTCCCTATCACGTTCGAAGATGTGAGAACAGGGAGAGTTTTGGGAAGGGTCTTGAAGATGGCTGAGGCTCTCCTCCACTTGCCTCCTTCGTGACTATTGCATCGAGCAATTCTGAGTGAACTGCTCTATGCAGAATGCCTCCAGGTATCGATGGTAATTCCCACAGCCCCTCTTAGCATGTGATTTAGAAAGGGAAAGCCAGAGTATAATTTGCACTCTTTCTGCACATGCTAAGGTTTATATAAAGTGTGCAGCCCTTTTTACGTTGAATTTATTTACACACACAAATGCACACACAAAAAATGCCAAATATTCCTTTCCAAGGTGCGCTGGTTTTGGCTGCTGTAGAGTTAATTTTCTTCATAGCAGCTAGTATGGGGCTATGGTTTGGATTTGTGCTGGAGACAGTGTTGATAACACAGGGATGTTTTAGTGACTGCTGAGCAGTGCTCACACAGAGTCAAGGCCTTTTCTGCTCCTCACCCCACCCCACCAGCGAGGAGGCTGGGGCTGCACAAGAAGCTGGGAGGGGACACGGCTGGGACAGCTGACCCCAGCTGACCAAAGGGCTATTCCATACCATATGGAATCATGCTCAGCATACAAAGCTGGAGGAAGAAGAAGGAAGGGGAGAACGTTCAGAGTGATGGCGTTTGTCTTCCCAAGTAACCATTACGGGTGATGGAGCCCTGCTTTCCTGGAGATGGCTGAACACCTGCCTGCCCATGGGAAGGAGTGAATGAATTCCTTGTTTTGCTTTGCTTGCGTGCACGGCTTTTGCTTTCCCTATTAAACTGTCTTTATCTCAACCCACGAGTTTTCTCACTTTTACCCTTCTGATTCTCTCCCCCATCCCACCGGGGGGAGTGAGCAAGCGGCTCTGTGGGGCTTCGTTGCTGGCTGGGCTTAAACCACGACACAAGGTAACGCTTAATGTCATATGCACCCAGAATTGGAGGACGAGCATAGGAAAAAGAGTAGCTTGAGCTGTTATATGAATGTGAACTTCATTACTTATCACTACTGTCCAGAGTCTAGAACAGAGGGGTTTTTAACTCAGATGGGAGCAGGCATAAAACCCGAAGATTGTACATAGCTAATATAAAGCAAAGCAGGAGAGTGGAAGATAATTTAATCTCTGTTATTTCTTTTTATTTCTTTAATTTTATTTTTTTCTCTATTTTTAGATTGCGAATACATGTAAGCATCCAAAAACTGATTGAAATGCAACTCATGAAAACCTCACATTTATATGCCAAGCAGGCATTCCCCAGGTAGGCAGCTCTAATGTGCTTGCCCTGAGGTGGAAGGGCCACCCACAAAGTGGAAAGAGTAATTTATCTCTGTGCCAGCTCAGTCTTTGCCCTCTCTGCTCAGACTGCCAGCACGGGTGGCAGTGAGTGCCAGCTGGGATGCTAGTGACTGAACAGGGGCACTTGCTCATTGCCAGCTCTAAACAGGCCTCCTCCACCCCCAAAAAGAGGAAACCCTGAGCTCATATCGGTATCGCGGCGTAGTGTGAGGGGCTGTAGTCTTGTGGCATTTTATGTGCCATTTTAGTGTTAGCATCTGTTGCCAGTTCTAGCCTGGCCTACCTTTTGGGTTGGGCTTGCGGATTGGGCTCAAGAAGAGCAATTCCCATAGTCAGGGATGTGGAAAGAGAGAAAGGGCAGCTCTCAGTGTGGGTGGAAGTCCATTTCTTGTCAGCCATGCTTGGTTAAGGAAGACTGCTGGTCTTAGGCTTAAATTGGGATTTAGGGCTAAGAAAAGTAAACATGTTGGGGCCCGGGTTTTTCCAAGATTCTCAAAGGCTCAGAGAGAGAAGAGGGCAGGAGCTGGCAGGGGCCTGTGCGTGGTTAGTTTTGTGTCTGGCCCCTGTGCCCTGGAAGGTTCTGGTTTTGGTTTGGGGTATGGGTTTGTGATGGGGGAAGAGAAGCCTCCATGGCTCAGGGCATCCCAGGGGGCTTCACAGTGCACAACCAGCAGTTACAAACCGGCTGCACTGGTACCGGTACACCCAGGCTGCGGTCAGAAGGGGTGAGGTCTGCAAAAATATTCATTAATTATTGTAGCATCCTTCAACGTTTAAACTTCTATTTTATAAAAATTCAGGTTGTCTAACAAACTCTAGTAGATATTGCTAACCAGTGACCCAAACCCAGAACTTTTGTTCTGAAAATATTGGATCTTTCTAGGTTCGTTTTCATACTGAATAGTAAACAAACAGAACACCCTGGGAAATGAACTGGTTCAGATCAGATGGGTATATTTCATTCTTCTTTTATATTTCTTGCTACTTGATATGCTAAAAATATATGAAATAGCAAGTATCTTCTACATAGAGAGAGGGATCCCTCCATACCACAAAACTGTTGGGGCAGAATATATTGCTTTCCTGAAACCCCCTCCTGCCCCTTTTCTTCCCAAGGAGAAAATTCATCAAAATCAGCCTGGCTCCATGAGCTGTATTAGCTTTGATCAAAGCATATCTTCCGACAGAAAAAAATACTCTGTCAGAATGTTGCTGTGCTAGGTATGTATGTGAGTGAGCATAGATGCATATTAGCTAGGTTTTCAAACTCTAAGGGGATTAAGAGCTCAAACTCATTGAAATTCAGGAGGAGTGAGACATTTTGCTTCCTTGGAGATGCAGGCCCTAGAGATTTAGATCCCCAGGGGATGCAACCAGGGGAACAGACAGCTATTAACTTTGACAAGAGCTCTCCATCACTTTTTCTAGGAAAATACTCTGCAGAAAAAAGTGTGGTGTTAGTTCCAGATTGAAGAGGCAGGTGAGGACATTTAGATGCTATTTATGTTTCCTTTTGGGCACCATGCAGGTACATTTCTGTGATTTTATCAGTGGTTTAATATTACTGTTGACAGTGGTGGCATGGTTAAATCTCTAACAGGAATTACATCTATATCAGTCTTCTATATGTGTATCCCTTCACAATTTTCAGCTTTGGATCCCCATATTGTGAATTTAAATGCACTAAAAATACATTTGTTTTTCTTAGTTGCCTTCTGCAGGTTCCCCTGAGCTTTACAGGCCACGCTGGAGGCACACGTTGGTTCGATGTGGAGCCTTTGCAAACACTGCTCTACAAGAACAGTCATAGAGCCACACCAAAGGTCTGCTCCTGTAGGAGATGGTTAGAAAAAGATCAAGATGACAAAGAGCCTTCCCCTGGCTTAACTTTTGAGCTTCTGGCAGGTGGTAATTTAGTGCTTTACTGAGGGTTTGCATCTGTATCATCACATTTGCTAGTCACCGATGAACCTAATCTTCATTAATTTGTCTAGTCTGTTTTGGACCCCTTTGAGGCTTTTGCTCTTTGTACCATTCTCTGGCAAGCACCACGACGGATGGTGAGTTTTGTTAATATTGTGCACAAAGAGTTTCACTTCTGCCCTTCTGGGAGCCTTACAGCTGATGTGTTCTGCAGGCAGAGGTGTCCTCCCAGCAGCACCGTAGGTCCAGGGGAACCCGAAGGTGCGGAAATGCCGTGTCTGCAGCACGGGAGCATCGCTGCATCGCGTCTGCAGCAAAGCCTGCTCTCCCACGGCCTCCTCCATCGTTCGTTCACCCCGCGGTTTCAGCAGCTGGTGGGTAAGGTATGCTATAAACACGCGGCAGGATCTCACTGCCGGCTCCCTCTGTAGGAAAAGTACATGGAAAGTGCCCAGCCTTGCGCTCCCCTGCGCTCGATGAAGGCTAGCCTGGGAGCGCTGCCCACCTTCCGCTCCGCACCCCGCGGGCAGGTGCTGGGAAGGGAGACGCTGTCTGTAGGGTTGTGTCCAAGGAACGCTTACCTCCTCTCTTCCGAAACAAATGATGATAAAACACGTGGATGAACGAGGGAGCCCAAAATCTCCGCTGTTGCCCAGCCTGAGGCTGCTTCTGGGCTCGGCGTTGGCTTCCCGTGCCCCGGGCGCGTTCCCGCGGCGCCCGGCGCCTCTGCCCGGCAGGAAGCGTCGCTTCTGCCCCGTCCTAAAGCACCGCACGGGAGAACGCTTTGGCTGATGCATTTCTTAAGCATTTCTTTAACGCAGGCTGTTAATTAAGAAGCGGAAAACTCCATTAACACATCCTTAAAGGGCAAGTGCTTTGCCTCAGGGCAAGTTTAAACAGCTAAGCCACTAGGTAAACATCTCCGAGATTGGAAGCGAGCTATTACCACTGATGAAGTTGTTTCCAAGCAGCCGAAAGCTTTGGCTGTGAACAACTTCCAGAGGGGCTGGTTTTTTAACCCTGTAATTTATTGGATGATATATATTTTAAATTAGTGCAAACACCTTTTACGTGCAGAAAACCAAAACAGGCAATGAAAAAAAGCTGCTTTGTTAACTTTTTGTCTGTGTGTTGGTGGTTAGACACACTTTTTAGTATGTTGGTTAAAAATTACCTGCTGAATGTAAAAGATGCTTTCAGAAATTCACGTAGTTTGAGAAGTAAATGATCAGGCCAGCTCATGAACAGAACATTTTGACTTCTGCAGGTTTAGTGTGCAATTTTGTGTATTTTTTGCTATCATAAATGTGATTGTTTCTTTTAAAACAGTAACAATGACGTTTACTGTTTGTTGCTAATGTTAGATTTTCTTCCTATGTAGTTTCTCAAGATTCCCAAAGCTAAAATAAAGAAAAACTTCTTTTAGCTCTCAAAAATAGAGGACTGGCTTAGAGAATTAAAGATAGAGTTCAGAAAGAAAACAACTTTCTACTTTACCTTCTCTCTGACAGCAGAAGTGTGTTTAGACAGCACAAATACAGTACTAACATCAGAACCTATGAGAGTTCCACTGATTCCTCCAAATCTTGTCTCCAAATGAGTCCTACAGCTCCCTGCAAAGTAATTGGTCTAATTAGGTGGTAGGAAGGAGCTTCTTTAAATTCCTCAGAAATTAAGACGTGTCATCCGCTTAACATCTTAGCATCTGTTACTGCCTCTTGCACATTTCTCCACTGCATCAGTCTGAAGGACACTTTCCTGGACCTTTCAGAGAGAAAAAAAAAACAACAACAAAACAAGCCCTTGAAACAGAGAAGGAATTGGCCCTTTCTTCAGTGGGATGAAGCATGTAAGGCATTTCACCCCCCCCTTATTTCTCAGTTTGGTGCACGTTTGCCTGGGTGAGTACAATAATCACTTTGTTCAGTAAAAACATAGGAGGATACAAGCATAACGTTAAATCCTGTAGTAATCCTTACTGATGTGTAATGTTGTTCTGAAATATTTTCCTTGGCAACTGATCCCTGTGCAAATGTTACCCTCTGTGTTTACGTATTTGGAGTTTTGTTTCAAATGGGCTATTTTGAATCTCTAACAGTCAGTCAGTAGAATGACAACTAATTTGTTGTTTCTTGTTTTTTTTTAACTTTGCTGTTGTCTGGCAGCAAGTAAGTAACTATTTAATTATGGCTAATTGCTTATGCAGTAGGCATAATTTTAAGACAGAATGTGCTTAGAATACTGGGTAAGGTATGGAGGCACTGGGAAAGTTTCAGACTTGCATGTGGAGAGTAGAGGAGAGGTGTACGGTCATTGCAAGCCGAAAAGGTTACTTTTGCAATGAAGCTGTCTGGAACTGATTGAGATTTTTTAGAGAGATCCTGCTGCTTGATTTGTTTCTGTTGGGGTTTTTTTTCCATATACTCTCTTTCTCTATTTGCTGCTGTGTGAATACTGGCACAGTGGCATGTAGAAGTAATTTTATGTAAAATACCTGTACAGATATAGTTCTGAAAGCCCATTGCAGCAACTGGGTATGTTACGCACTCATAGTATTGCCAAAACAGCTGATGTTTACTGGGAGTCAGGTAACAAATCCAAATAACTGCCACCTACAAAATGCTTTTCTTTGGCTTCTGTTTCGTTTTAATTGCAGTTCAGGCAAATTATGCCCCCTATTTCTTTGATAATGGAGCCAGAAGCACAAACGGGAACATGGCACTTCTCAGCCTTTCGGAGGACACGCCTGTTGGTCAGTATTAAAATTAGTATGGTTAAATTGTGAAACTGGAGCTGCTTGCTCTTTTGATTAGCAGCATACATTTTGTTGTAGGTTGTCGTGGTCTTACATGTTTTTCTCTCAAGCTTTTAATTGGCCTCAATTTAAAATGACATGTTTGAATTGTAGCTGTAATTTAAAACATGAATTTTAGCTCCCCTTTTCTTGGTCCACCAATCTATTCACAGCATCAGAGCACAGACCTTTGGGGTCAGAAATAAATTCGTGGTGGTGAGGGACTTCTTACCAATTCTGTAAATGCTTATGAGAAGAAAGCCTAGTTGCTAGTAATTTTACCAGCCTTGGTAAAAGCAAGCTGTACATTGAAAAGTAACAGGGGCATGATTTTCTTTAAGCAGTTATCACATTTTTCATGTTTACAGTACAAATGGTAGAAAATGTTTCTACTTGGAGTGAAAATTGCTTTGTCTAAATAACTGATGTTCTTTAAAAAGGTTTAGTTTTGGTTTATTGAAAAATTCAAAAATGGATGCATTTTTCAGCTTTCGGCATTTTGAGGCAGGTCTATTTATGCTTCTTTTAACTGTAGTTGCATTAAGAAAAAACAAATAAGAAGAGAAAGGTAATTTATCATCAATATTTTCCATGGGGGAAGAATAATTTCCTAACATTTAAAAAATTTTACGTCAAATATATTACAGTGATGAACACCACCTTTTCTTCACACATTGCACTGAGGTTTTGTTTAGGATTTGCTCCTGTTCGTCTGTAGCTTTTACAGGCTAAATCAGAACAGTATTTAGCTATTGCATATTAAGTACCAGAGCACCCATTTATTAGCTGCCTGGTGCACAGAGGAGAGAGACGGCTGTGCGGAGGGGTGCACCCAAAGCCCTCCCTTCCCAGGACTTAGGCGGCTGGGGGGGGCGAGGGTGAGGGACGGATCCAGAGGGCACAGCCTCCTCTGGAAGACCATCGCTGCCACCTTTGCCTTCCTAAACGTGACCAGGGTCACTCACTGCTTTGGGAAGCAGCTGCCTGGGGTTTGCTCAAAGTCTCCGTTTCTGGCCCAATGGTGTTGATGCCAGCCCAGATCCACACCAGGCATGCTAGGGGGTGGGGAGAGGGTGGTTGGTGACTTCTCCTTTGCCTGCTCAACCAGAGAAGGGGGGGGGAAGGCAACACATAGCCTAGAGGTGACGCATCTAGCCGATGAACTTAAAAAGAGCTTGCTTATGATGCAGCAGGGATTTGCTATAAGCTCAGTCAAGCTTAAGTGGAGACCTCAGCTGAAGGCCAACAGTAATGCACTGGCACTTGCAAAAGCCAGAGGTAGACCAAGGAGCTGTGATTTTTGCTGTACTTCTGCCCGGATTCACACTTGCTCAGCCGTGGGGATCTGGGCAGCTCTGCTGAGTGCTGGAGTAAGACTAGCCAGTGGAATCACCTGTCCAATAGTGTAGATAAGGCTCGTAATGCCAGATAGCCACAAAATGGGACCCTGACTCAGTGTCGGAGGTGGTGTTTGCCAACTCCACCACTCAAACTGCAGGCAGTACAACTCACTCGCTTGCCATCAGACTCCCATCCCCTGGTGTGGTGCCAGCTCGCAGACATTTACAGAGCATCAGCCTCTCCCTGCCACCGCTGGGAGCCTCCAGCCACCTGCGTGGGGATGGGGAGCTAAAGATGGCACAGGGCCGCAACACAGTCAAAAACGTCCTTCCTATCAGGACTGCAGCACCACACGGTCTCTCAGATGACAGCACTCCCTGCAGCAGCAAAGTACAGCAGTAATTTTCCAGCACGGGGACCCAGTGCATCTGACTGGGGCTGCAGGCATGCAAAAAAGGAGAGTGTGCGTGCCTCGACAGCAAAACAGCAGTGTGAGGGATCAGAGCCTGTCTTAGCATTCTTGTAACCAGCGTGAGTAAGAATAGTGACAAATATGTGATGGGCTTTCGCGTGTGCTTTTGTAACATTAGCAACCAGACTAGGTACACAGAGGTCCCTGGAGAGCTTATGCTTTGGTTGCAGTGGTGATAAAGCCCAAGCTGCTCCGTCTTCAGTGCTGCTGTGCCTCATGCCTGCTGGCTTCATCCAGAATGTGTTTACATGTGTTTACATTGGCTGGCTTGTACTTCAATTTGCTGTATAAATGTGCTTTAAAAGACAAGAGAGAAGCAGCTTCTGGCTTACAGCTCCAAAGGTGCCACCAAAAGCATTTCTCTGAGGTGAAAGTTTAGGATGTGTTGAGTTTAGGCTTTTGCAAAGGGCCTCGAGAAACCCTTGGGAAAGGGAGGTGAGAGCTTACTTTTGAGAAGGCCAAATGCGGTATCTTTGCCACGCAGCTGCCAGTGCTTCTTTGGACTAATTCCCAGAACACCTTGACTAAAAGCTGTAAGTACTGCAGGGTCCTCTCTTTTGAAAGCACTTTGGGAAGTTCCCTCGAGATGTGCCTGCTTGGGGTTTGCTCAATGCAAACTGCTGCTGCTACCCGCTGCCCACGTCAGCACAGCCGCTCCTCGGGATGATTTGGCAGGGAGGCTCCCAGAGGAGGGCACAAACAACACCCGCGCTTCGGTGCCAGGTGTGTGTTCAGCTTCGCACAGGGCGAGAGGACCAGTGTTCGCATCAGACCACAGTCGGAGCTTCATGCCAGAGCTCACTGAGGGCTCACACACTGCCCGTGCTAAATGGCTGCCAGGCTGGCCCTTTTCTGTGGCCCCAGTGAGGGGTCTCGCACCGCAGAGGAGGCTATTACTCTTCATCCCTCTGCCCCGATCTCCTCCAGAAGAAGGAGAAGGAATCTGGTCTCCCGTGTCCGCGTGCAGTCCTGAGCATGCACGCTCCAGCAGCCATCTTTCAGTTTGAGCAGGATGATCAGTGACAAAACAGGGGAATTAAAACTTCCATATGTTTGATTCTGGATGGCTTCACTCAGGCTTAGGTGCTGCAAAAATGGGCGGGTTGCCATTCGGTTTTCCCTGTGCTTACATAAAGTTTGGAGCCATAGGCAGGATGCTTTTCTTGGCAGCAGCCAGTGTCTGATCTGAGCAATGCCATGAACAGCAACTTTAATAAACCTCCAGGGGTTTTACAGTCTCTGGCCCCACTGAGATTACAAGCAGTAGGCAAAGTGGTGTGTGCTAGTTATATTCCCCGGCATCTGTAGGCAACAGACATGCAAAATTTTGGAGCACTGAAAGGAGGTGATGGATTCTCTATGTGACTGTAGAAAGAGAAATTGCAGTGCTGCAGCTGCATGAACACATCAAATTCAAGAAAATCACATTATCATGCTCATAGCATCCTTAACATGACCTTCTCTTCCCTTGTGCAATTGTGCTTACTTACAGATAGTTGTGATCTACCAAGTTACGTACATTGTGACATAAGTTATCATAAAAACAGCAAACGCTATTTCTCTGTGAAAGCTTGAAAGTGTCTGCAGATTCCCATTTATTGCTGCAGAGCATGAGACCCCTTGAGGTAAGAAGGGCCAGAACAGCAGCCTCTTCCAGTGCCAGATTTAAGAATAACGGGAAAAGTTATGAACTGAAATAGCAGTTGCAGTTTGTGTGGCTGTTTGGCGGGGCATGTGGGTGCTTAGCTCTTTGCAAAAAGTTGCCTGTGTACATACAAAATGTACGTGTGTGTTCCTAATCCAGGTCTTAAGGCATGTGTGGGATGCTATTTCAGGTTGGTTGTTTCATCTTACCTCATCAGTCCCTGTAAGCCCTCATAGTGGGGACAGAGTGGGACTGAGAACAGCTGCAGAGCAAGGGATTGAAGCATACCGAGAAGGCCTAAGTTCATTACTCTCAAAGCCCAAGCATCGTCAGTGCTCTGGAGATCTTTGCATGCCTCTCATCCTTGCATTTTTCCTTTCTGTTTTTCCCCATGTCCCCAGGTATGCCCTCCCCCCCCATTAAAAGCCAGTTTGCAGTAGCAGTTCTTCTTTGATCAAAGCTACAGCTGCCAGCTTCCTACCACTGGCTAACTGACCACGTCAGGTCCCTCCATCTTCAAGCTTCCCCATTGTTCCTGCGTGCTCCTGGTCTTGTTTCTTCTCCTTATTCACAGCTGGCTGTGGAAAGTTCTCTTGTCCTCTCTGGTATCCGTTGTTCCTTCTCCGTTTCTGTCACCCTGCTGCTCCCCAGACTGGTGAGGCTCCCTGCTAATGTGTTTCCTGGTCCATCCGTCAGTGCCCAGCGATCCCACCCTGGCATTCTGCCCTCTCTCTGTATGCGTTTCTGTATGTCATCCAGCACAGACAGAGTAGCTGAACCTGCAAGGAATTTTTTCTGCCCACAATTTATTTCCAGCCCTCCCTGTTACAAAAAAATATCTGAGTGAAAGAATTAATGTGCTTCTCTTTTAAATTATAATTCCTTTCTGACTAGAAAGGACACAGTCATGGACAATTTAGCCCGAGCTGTGTCTTGGAATCTAGAGACCCACCGATACCTCACATTCAGACAACTCCAGAAAGGCTAAATTATTTGAAGATGCAAAAATATTCAACTTTTTGCAGAAACTACAATCTCCTCCCTAGGAAAGCTAGGAGCTACCAGAACAAAACTGTGCATCACTGCAGCAGAGCTAACGCTGTGCAAAATGGAGCCCCCCTGCAAAGCAGAGCACTGCACAGAGATGCACTGGGGACTCGCAGGTGTCACAGCCTTCGCTTTTGTTTTTGTGCCTCTAACAGAAACTGCAGATACATCAGAAAATTGCCCTCACATGGCTTCTCCTTGGAGTTGGTTGCTGTGGGTGCCGTGGGGACACACTGCTGCTGTCCGTGGGGTGGTGTTTCAGGCCCCGTGATAAGCGCTTGCCGACGACCCCCCCGCTCCCCACCGCAGGGGCTTGCGGCTGCTGCTGTAGCAGCCATGGCTTTTGGGCTGCCGACCCTGGCCGTGTCTCTCTCCGCTTTGCCAGCCAGCGTGGTGTGGTGGGGTGTGGGGAGGGAGCAGGAGGCGCCCGGGCACGCTCAGGAAGAGCGGTAGCTGGCAGTGAATGGGAAAGGAGCCATTTTTGAGGTAGTCTTGGTGTACGGTCCACGTCCTCCAGGAGCCTGAGCTCCCCTTGCAGTGTAAAACAGCCGTCTGTAGGCTGCGTGTGAACTGTCCGTCGCCTTTCCTGGGGGGAAACAGGCCTTTGGCCGAGACAGGTGGAGAGCAGGCGCTAACCCCGGGTGAGACGGTATGTGCTGTGGCATCGGGACCAGAGGTGTCCTGTCCTGGGAGCATGGCCATGGATGTCCCGCTCAGCATCTTGTTAACAGATGTCAGCTGTGGTGGCAAAGGACAACAGGGGAATGAGCGTAGTCCAAAATGTGCTTGGCTTGTTTGACTTGGCAGGGAGGGAATTTGATGGCTGAGTGTCACACAGCAGAGAGGGAAAGCGTGCCTCCAGTGAGAAGGCAAAACCAGCCCCAGAGCACATGGACAGAGGCTGGCCATGAATAAATTTAAGTCAGAAATGAAGTAAAATGGAGCAACGGCATCATGGGACAGCCATTCAGCCTGAGTGACAGGAGCAAAGAGCAAATGACTTTTAAGATGGAATAGGAAAACAGTGAGAGCCTGGCGTGGCTCCTGGGAAGCAGCTGTAGCAGGGAGCAGCGTGCAGCTCCCCAGGACTGCCCATCCCAGCCTGCTGCGCCATCCCCTAGGTACCCAGAGCATCCAGCTCCTCCGAACGGGGCCCTTACACGGCATTTGCTATATCCCCAGGTAAAGAATCTTCTATTCCCTTATCTTTCTGACAGGGAGAGGCTGTTTACTTGGTACTCACTGGTAAGATTTTAGCTGTTTTTTTCATTTATTTCCTTTCCAGCAAGTGGAGGCAGCACACTGAGAGGAGATTTTCAACTGGCATTAACACTGTGCTGAGAAGTGTTCCTGGGGTGTTAATGATATGGAGAGTATAGTGCAGTGAAATTACAATTCAGACAAAATCAGGAATTATAATGAGCTAGAAAAGAAATTTTGATCCACCATCCAATTTAAAAGGCACACAAGTGTCCTGTATTATGAAAAATGAAGAAGTATCAGCTTTAGCTAGGAAGTAAACAGTCCAGTGTAAAGATCAATGATGTCCTTCATTACTTGCTCAGAAAACTTAGTAATCTCAGTCTGTACCAATATCAGCTTTTCTTCTCATGTTTAGCAGCAAGAAAATTCCTGTTTTCCTTATAAGAAAATTCCTAGAAAATGTAGGAGAGAAAATTGTGAGATTAGAAGAAAAAGCCCGGGTTCAAATGTATTCACCTGAACTTTCCCAGCCTATTCTTCTCTAGCACATGCCCTGCGATCCCCGAGGAGTGGTTTGCAGTCCATGTACTACCGGCCTTGGTGGGTCAGGGCAGCCCCAGTCACAGCACTAGGCTGCGTGCCTGGTTGTTGCCCGCGGGCTCCGAGAGACCCCAGACACCGGTTGTAGGGTCCATCCTGTTTCTCCGCTGCTCAGCAGCTGCTGCAGACAGCCAGGCATGCTAGAAACAGGCAGGAGAGCCAGTGGTGTGTAAAGTGGAAGGGACAGGAAAAATGAAGAAGGAGGGCAGAAAAGTAACTGAGAAGTAAAAACTTCTAATGAGTGAAAGAGGCTGAAGAAAAGCACTGTATTGATAATGATGTCAGTGACATGCTGACAATTGACACCTGAATTCTTCATTTGGCCCCAGCTGTGATATTAAGACAAAGCTTTTGAAAAACAAGAATAAGTGCAGCCAGTACTGCTGCTGCCGAACCTTCAACAGGCTTGAAATTTCTGTCTCTTATGTAGCTATATCAGGAGGCATGTGTCCTTTCAGGACACTATTTTATATCAGCCCCAGTTTATTCCTCTCCTTGCATATCTTTGTACTTGCACAGTTCAGTTGTTACAATCAGAGAAGTGTCTCATCATACTGCTCATTGTCATTCCCTAATAATTTTGGGGGATCTCGTTACAGATGTTGTCCTGGTTTTGGCTGGGATAGAGTTAATTTTCTTCCAAGTAGCTGGTATAGTGCTGTGTTTTGGATTTAGGATGAGAATAACGTTGATAACACCGGGATGTTTTAGTTGTTGCTAAGTAGTGCTTATACTAAATCAAGGACTTTTCAGCTTCCCATGCTCTGCCAGGGGCACAAGAAGCTGGGAGGGGACACAGCTGGGACAGCTGACCCCCACTGGCCAAAGGGCTATTCCATACCATATGACGTCATGCTTGGTATAGAAACTGGGGGGAGCTGGCTGGGGCGTAGCAATCACTGCTTGGGGATGGGCTGGGCAATGGTCGCTGGGTGGTGAGTGACTGCATCACTTGGTTTTTTTGTTTTTCCCTGGGTTTTGTTCCTCTCTCTCTCTCTCGTTATTTTCCTTTTCATTACTATTACTATTATTATTATTATTATTATTATTATTATTATTATTATTATTATTATATTTCAATTATTAAAATGTTCTTATCACAGCCCACGAGATTTCTTACTTGTGCTTTTCCGATTCTCTCCCCATCCCCCCGGGAGGGGGGAGGGTGAGCGAGCGGCTGCGTGGTGCTTAGTTGCCGACGGGGGTTAAACCACGACAGTCCTTTTTGGCGCCCAGCGTGGGACCAAAAATAACAGCTGGGGCCAAAGTTGTTATTTTCTGCTCTGTTTTGTGGGAAAAGTCCAAGAAAAATGTGGAAAGTGTTTTGTAGTTTTGTGAACCTGTTTTGCAAATCTTGACTATTTGTTGGCTGGCTGAGCCAGCTTGTAACAGGGTCGGTTGTTTATGTTCCTGTGGGCCCGTTGGTTTTTGCAATGTGAACATTCTTCTGTACAAAGTTGCCCAAATATTGCCCTGGTAATTATCATAAGAGAGTTTACTCAGAAGTGAACACAGATCCCACATGGCTTGGCATAATCGCTTGCTATGCAAAGAAGACAGCCATGTTTTCTAAGTATCACCGCTGATGCCTGGGCATTGCATGTCCATTAAGCCCACTGATCTGTTTGCTTCATATTTTGCATGCCAAGGAATAAGCAAATGAGGAGTGAAAGGTTGTATTGCAAAACTGAGGAAACATTTGAGAAGCTGACCTGTCAGCGCTCACCTCAACCAAGGCTCTAGAGTTAAACAGAAGCTTATGGATCAGGTCAGTGAAAAACTCCACTGCCACTGCAGAGAGGATGTGAGAAAAAGATTACGACTTCTGAGTACAGAATTAAAAATCTCTCAAACCAGAGAGTAGTTTAAAACTGGAGCCAGAGTAGTTTAAAACTGGCCAGAGTAGTTTAAAACTGGAGCCTTCTGGGTTCCCTTTAACAGCGTTCTTCCGTAACTTTATGCTAACTTTCTTAGCAGGGATCCTTCCATCGTATCTTTGTGTCCCATGCACAAGCAAAACTCACTACCAGTGAGTCACTTGGCTACGGTATTTCCAGAGCAGAGAACTTTGTTAGATGTAAAGCAGAGTTTCTGTTCCAAACCTCTGCAACTTGGATATCTCAGGTAACTTACTCAGGGCACAGCTGATTGGAAGGAAACGACAACAGTGTTTTATATTTCAGGCTCAGTTAACTGGTATTTGTAAAGTGCTTGAAGTTATTTGCATGAAGATATTAATGCACAGTAGAATGACAGACATGTAAATTTAAAAAAATAATACTAATAAACCCTCACCACGTTTTGAAAACGTGGGTGTTATAACTCCCCCAGGAAGTATCACTTCTGATAAACAAAGTCAGTTTACTGGAAAAACTGACACCAACTTCTCAAACGTTTAAAAATAGAAATAATCTCTCTTTCCCCAGCTTGTGAAAGAAAGGCATTGATGAGTTTAGAGAATTTATTCATTGGTATGAGCGTGAGTCGGTGTGTTAAGTAGATAATTTAATGAGAGGGAGCTAATGAGGGCGAGCAAAGAAGGAAAGAAGACTTCTTCATCTATTAGTTCTGAAAGTGGAAAAGTCTGCAAATGTCCTTGCATCTCCTGAGCTTCAGAGCCTGGGCCCAGTCCTGCAGGAGCACTGCCTTCAGCTGCCGGATCCTCTGCCTGCTAGTTTGCAATTGCATTGTTCCCGTAGGGCAGAGGTGTGTGAGGGCCTTTCGGTACTGCTGAGGTTGTCACGCAGTCGTACAATAGCATCGCTTCTGACTCACCCGGGGTGAGAGTTAGTCAAGAGCTTGTCATCCATGTAAACACTATGGTGTGAATGGTATCGATCTAGGCGTGGTCCCACAGGAAAGGGCCTGAAGCGAGAGAAACCAGCACTGATAAACTCGGTTTAACCAGGAGGCTAAAAAGTGCCAATCGGGACTATTGAACTGTCTGCTTATCCATATTTCCCAGTGAGGGGGTTTGATTCACAAAAGCTTTGCCTGCCACAGAGGAGCTAAGTTCCTAAGGAGCAGACCGGTGAAATATTCACTGATTGAAGTAATGAAGTAAGAAGTAATTGAAGTAAGAAATGCTGTTGAATGTCAATTTTTCAGGTACCCACGTGTACACTCTGAATGGAACTGATCCAGAAGGGGATCCCGTGACGTACGGCCTGGCCTATGAAGCTGGATCAAGACGCTACTTTTCTGTTGACAAGAACCTTGGAAACGTTACGCTGATCGAGGAGCTTGACAGAGAGGTACAGGAAAATGGCACCACTCCGTGTGTTCGTGGAATTTCCTTCCGTTTAACTTGATCCGTGGCTTTGAGGGACAATGCCAACTTATTTGCCCCTGAAACATGTAATCTACTTTGAGACATTATACTTCACCCATCACGTTGTTTTCCAGTTGACTTGCGCCACTGACGCTGCTATCAAATTGTTTGGCAGCTGTCTGTCCAGCTTTTGCCAGAAGAGAATTTTACTCTTTACTCCTATCTTTCCCCACCTGCACCCCATCAAGAGCTTTGGGGCAGTTACGGTCCTCTAACCCTCAGACAGGGGACTCTCCTGTCATTAGGAGGAAGCAGAGATTTGCGTAAGCGGTGTTCCAAGACACTTCTCTAGTGACATCACAGCCCTTTAGCCCACATGTAACCACACAGGTTAAGGACGATCCCAGCAACAGTGGCCTAAAGGCAGCCGTATTCTGGGAACACAGGCACTGAACCCTTCATGTCTCCTTCGCAGGGCAGGGTACGCAGGACTTAGTAAACCCTTCAAAATACTGTATACTGAGACAGAAGAATTTTGAACCAATCGTGCCTTTTTTAGGGAGTGTTTCTTCAAAAAGATGACTGATTTTTCACTAGCACTTTACAGGACAACAGGGATTCCCAGACCAGCCATCTCTTGACAGTAGCCAGAGAAAGTCCAAGGAACCCCGCAGCTGGAGCCTCTCAGGGGTCTTCCTAGCCTCTGCTGTGATTGCTCTGTGGTATTAGTTGTTACTTTCATCTACCTGCTGAGACACATTTAAATCTGCAGTCCTTTTCCCAACCAATTGTTTGATAAACAATCCTTTGTTTATCAAAACACCATCTCTCTAACAAAGGAATTTTCTTGGGTTACAGAAGGAAGATGAGATTGAAGTTATTGTCAGTATCTCAGATGGCCTGAGTACAGTAAGTATTTAATTATGCTGTAGCTTGTCAAACTGTCTGTCCCCACGTACCTCCTCCTATTAAATTACCTTACAGGGACTATCTCATTTTATCAGAAAACATAATCTCATTAGAATCTTACCTCCTGTTTCAAGAGCCACCAAACTCCCAGTAACTCAAGTCTCACTCCAGCTCGTTGCTCAGCTATTTGAGGATAATTACAATGTAGTGTGAGCTGAAAGACTGACTTAGTGGCCTGCAGAATTACAGCAGCTTCCTTTGAAGTTTCACTGTCAGCTCAGTAGGACTCATACCTAACAAAGATCTGGAGGCTTTTTGGAGAAATGTGTAACATTATAGGAACTATTGTTGGACACCCAAGAGCTGACGGTCCCTCCACCCCCATGATGTTCCTCTAGCATGACATTGAGAAGATTTGCTTAGGCTAAGGTGGTGGGGGTTTTCTTGTCCTCTGCTGAATAAAGCTTTGATCACATCTAATCATTAAGGACTTATCTGAGGCATTGCACGAGCATCCAATCCTAGTTCTATAAATTTCCTTGGCATTTTCAGTTTACGGACGGATGCTGTCACAGCCAGGATATTAGTCTGCCAATAAGAGGACCTAGGCTTCATCCCTAGAGGTGCCACAAAAGTGTGACCCTCTTACTATCCACAAGACTAGATAACTCTAGAGCTCTTCCTTATCTCAAACAAATTAATTGAGATTACTACAACAAATGTTTGGGTGGTGCCAGCGTCCTACAGGCACAGCTGCCCCGGCAACCTCTGTAAATAGGAAATAATGGGATCACATCCACATGTCCACCTGCAAACATCTGGGAAGTTTTGTTGGTCAAATATGTTTGCTTCTGTATTTTTAGAAAGAGAACACACATTTTGTTCAAGATGGATTGTTATGTATTGGTAGCATGTATTTGTACATCCAAATTATGCATGCTATTAACCTAGTATCATGATATCAAATGAGGGATTAATGAATGCGCTTGGCTGTCAGGTACCAACTTCTACAGACTTTTATGTATTCTCGTAAAATAAATCATGATATCTTGAATGCCGTAAAGAAGAAGAAAGACTTTTGAAAGTCAGCCTTGGTCTGTAATTTATAAAGTACTCTGAGGCTCCTTATTTAGTTTGGGGATATCTGGGTGTTTTCTACAAAGCAAATTCTTCTGGATTATGGTATTTTCTGTATTTTCTTTTATGTGCTCAGTTTTGGTAGTGCAAAGATATTCTATTACAAGATAATTTTTCATTGCCTTTGACTACACCTTAGTAGGCAAATGAACAGGTACATGTTGAAAATCAGCTTGAGCCATAATATGTTCTTCACATTCTACTCCAGGTTTCTGAAAAAGTCAGGATCCTTGTAATGGATGCTAATGATGAGAGCCCGGAGTTCATCAATACACCTTACATAGTCCAAGTCCCAGAGGTTGGTGAAGTTCCTTTGCCTACTGGAAGTATATTTCAATGGGATGTAAAGAGGAACTAGTATGTTTGCGGTAAAACAACAAGACGTGCAGGACTAACTTGCATTCTTTTGTTTTAGGGTTTGGGTAGATATTTAATATTCATTGCAAACTTAGGGAATAAGTCTGTAGGTACTTCAGGTGTGCTATTTTGTAGGTCAGCTCCAAGATGTGAGTCACTGGAGTTTTTAGAATTGACTTCAGCAGGAATAGGATGTGCTCTGTCTTAGCTGAGATTTCCTGTCATTTTTATTCCAAAAAGCTTTCTTCCTTCTTGTTCTTCTCCAGTTTCCTCCATTTTTAATCTCTTCCCTCTTTTCTTTCTGCTTTTTGGTTCCTTCAATGCATTTATATTTGCTCTACTATCACTCTCTTTTCTGCCTCCTTGCATGCTCATTTTTCATTTCTTCTAACTCAACCGGTTTTCCACCTCTCTGTGACTCTGGTAATTCTTTCTGGTCACAGAACGCTCCCTCCGGCAGCAGTATCTTTAAGATTGAGGCAGTGGACAAAGACACGGGTTCTGGAGGAAGTATCACCTACTTCTTGCAGGTAAGGTATTACCCGTACCTTCAAAAATCATCTCTCATTTACTGAGAGCTCAGAAATCAGGTTAAGAAAAGATTGAGTCTGGTACTGGTGTCTATAGGACCAATTCTGTAGCATGCACAAGAAAACAAGCATTGCCAAAATGGATATTGTCTGATTGAGAGCAGGCAGGTGCAGTCCAGCAGGCAGAAGGAGGAGCTGGAGCTTCCACTGTCACTCCTATGCTTGCCAGCAGGACTCCTCGCACCACAGCTCTTACTGGCCCTTTCTTTGGAGTGACGGGGAGAGCAAGTCTAACTTGTAATCTTGTATGTGTATGGGATTTCTAAAGCATGAAATAGCTTTCTTTAGAAAGCAAAATGCACTGGAAACCCAAATGTGGACTTTGGTGTAGCAGGCTGGTGCATCATTGAGACCTGGATCACAGTGTGAAATATGAGGTACTAAGTCTTCTCACTGGCAAAGCCGTGCCTGATGGAAACCAGCCTTTCAGGTATTGCCCACCGGTGAAGAACAGAAAGGGCTCCGTATTTAAAGCTGAATTTCTGTATTACAGACCTTCTGCATGCCAAAAGGGCAACTTTTTGCATTATATCTTTCAAATTCCTTCTTCCTACAAGCAGCTTCATCCAGATTAGCTGCAGTTCCCCGTTATTCAAGAGGCAACAGAAAAAACCCAAAACCAATTTGTTGCAATATTTACTTTTGATACAAATATGGAAACAAGTTGGAAGATACTTGCATAGCACTAAAGCTAATCCTGCTAAGAGCTTGGGCATACTGTGAAAGAACACCTTGAGTGCCTTGTTGAAATTTAGTTTTGATTTCACCAATTATGATCCATTTAAAATACAATATGTGCAGGTTTCAATTTTGCACAGGGCTTTTTCCAGTCAGCTGATAGACCATGAAGCCAAGGAACAGCAATTTCAAACTTCTATGTCTAGTTGATATATCTGTGTGGCAAAAAGGTTACTAAATACATGTATTTGTTGAAAAAATGTTGCCGTGTCTTTTGGCACAATCTCTGGGAATTCTCAAGTTGCACAGAAAAAAACCTCTCTGGAAGTCTGATGAGGGCAGGTGGTGACATCTACTGAAAAGGCCAAGATTATCCGACAGTGCCATTGTGTATGGATACCCAAATGGAAGTGTGTTTATAGATATCTCCAGTCCAGAAGAATGGAGAGAGACATTTTTCAGGCCTTTTTGGAAATCAGATGTCCTTTAGGTTTTATTTGTATATCACAAAAATCACTGAAACACCACTCTATTGACAATAATCTATGCATGCAAACTTCCTGGGTTTTTTTAAGCCAGTAGAACTTTGAAACACTAAGGGATAACACCTTTTTTCTTCTTCCTTTTCCCCTCATCTTTTTTTTCTGTTAAGACTCCATGCCTCTTTCCATGCAATGAACTGTGTTAACCAAAGTTTAAGATTTCACAACGAAATACTAAAAGATTACAAAAATCTACATTGCAGGTAACTGATTTATTCTGAATAATGAGAGACTCGTGGTTGGTTCATGAATTGTTCATAAACACACAGAGGTGAAATTCATCAAATACATTATTCACCCAAACCGTATCATTATTCTAGTCTTTTTCCTTAGCAGATGAAATAAAAGATGAATCCCTACGGCAATCTTACTTCCATACCTGTAATCTCTCGCTGTTTCTTCTTTTCTTTTCTTCTAGAACATCCATGCTAATAAGTTTACAATAGACCGTCACAGTGGTGTCCTGCGCATCAAAACAGGGGTCACCCTGGACTATGAGAAATCAAGAACACATTTCGTCGTCGTCGTAGCCAAGGTATAAAGCTTTTAGCTGAAACTAGAGGAGATAGGGGGGGATGTATTTGAGTAGGACTGACTAGTTCAAATACAAGTGTGACTTAAAGGGTTGCATAACTTTGAGGCCGCAGAGTCACTCCCTCTGTAACACCCACCCCACCGGGACGCCGGGGGCCCCTCCTCCACCCCTTTTATATTTTGGGGGGTAACATGGAAAAGTGAGGGAGGAAAGGTGACCAGTGTCTGCTGCTGAACAACATCTGGAGGCATTTGGGAGTGGGTTTCCCACCTTTCGCTCAGGCCCCAGTGCCAGCATAGTGAGCCCCGCTGCAGAAAGTCACCTGTGCGTTCTGAGAGTCACCTAGAAGTGAAGGGTTGGGGCGGGTTGGTGTATGCAGCCCCGGCTTCGAGAAGCGTCAGCCTTTGGGCAAACGCAGGTGCCCAGGGCTCCCTCGTGCTGCCCAGGGCACGGCCCTACGGCAACAGGGGCAAACCCCCGGCAGGCAGGCTGTGCAGGTTGCAGTCGTTAGCCACCGTAAGACACAGGGCACAGCTGGACCCCGCGCAGCGCAAGTGACGGACTTCTTTTCTGGAAATAGCTGGGGGTGCTTCTTTCTTTCAATTGTCTGCTGCCTTGTGGCAGGAGCTTATTCAAATCCTGCAAATACTGCTGCACATCCCTTCTTGCCACTGGCGTTGTCAGCGGTGCTGCGCCTGTGGCGCGGCTGAGGATTCGTAACAGGCATTAAAAGTTTACGGATTCTGAAGTACAGTCTCTCAGGATCCTGTGGGGAACCGTCACACGGACTCGCATGGGTGGAAAGAGGATGATTTTGCTGCTACTGATGGTGACTTTCAGTTTCTCATGTTTTATGAGAAACGTACAGATCTTTTTATGTATTTATTTAGCCAGGGTTCGTTTGAGGAGAAGTAACAAAATTTGGCTTAAATGCTGCCTTTGGGGCAGTAAGGAGGAAAAAAATGAGCATATCTTTTCCAAAAAATGGAATTTTTAGAATTGGTACAGCAGACATGCTGAACAATTCACACTCCTATACACCAGCATGACTACTGACCTCCAGCCGGTGCTCTGAGACTGAGGGTGTTAAAAGCTTCTGAAATTGCGAGTCGTCTTTCTAATTGGCTCTGCTGTATCAGTAGCACCGAGTTGATTGTAGTCAAGTCCCCAGAGGCTGTCTATACACTGTGGCTATCTAACAGTTCTTGGCTGCACAGCTCCTCCGTGCTTTCACTTTGTCACGTAGGAGTCCCCAGGAGACTTTGATCATGTGCACTGTTTAATTTCCCCCTAGAAATGCACTACCTGGCTCCTCCATGTTGTCTTGTGTTTATGACAAGACTATACGAGGGATGAAAAGCTGTAGAAGTTAGTCACTAGCTCTTTGCATCAGTTTCTAGCATTCTTTTTTCCTGCAAAAAACTTGAATTCCCTGTCCCCTGTGTTGTTGATAAAAGATCATATATGACTGCATATATTGACACAACCACTTTTAATATAAGAAATTACTTCTGAGACACTGCAAGCTGTCTTCCTAATCAGAGAGGGAGCAGAACAAATGGAAAAGAGAAGGGAATAGGGCAGCAGGGATTAATCTGTGTGCTGAGGGAGAGAAGGGATTCCTGGGACTGTGCTTCTGAAGGCTCGTGAGGTGCATACAATGCCATAAGCTGATTTGCAGACATGTTTCAGCAGGGGGATCTGATGATGACTTCTCTTCCAGGATGGTGGTGGGAAGCTCAGGGGAGACAACAAAGTGTTTTCAGCCACCACAACAGTTACTATCAATGTGGAGGATGTTCAGGACACTCCTCCCATGTTCATTGGGACTCCCTACTATGGATATGTCTATGAGGATACACTCATGGTAAGTGCTGGTTTTCGCCCGTAGGAGAACAAGCGCAATCTTTCACATCTCAGTCAAGATGGCCCTGTGGTTTCTAGCACAGGCTTTATTGGAAACTAGGACCTAAACTCCGATTTGACTCCTAGGTGAAATGAGCTGACCAAATCTCAGACTTGTTCGTATTTACATCCATTGCAAATTTGCCATGCGAGGCTTCCTGTTGCTGTCGTTAAAGTCAAAAAGGATTCTGCCCATTTATGTTGCTCTAAGCCCAGACAGTGACTAAGAGCTCTTCCGTAGCTGGGACCTGCAGAGGCACTTGGCTGAAGGCTTGAGCAGGTTGCCAGTTACCTCACCTGAACACATCATGCTAGAAGCCTTTGTGTGTTTGTGTGCTGTGTGGTCTCACGGTGCTTTTATTTTCTAGCTGATCTGTCTGGTACCAACAGCTGGTTTTGCAAGGTATGGGGAGAATTTATGACCAAATGCTCTAGATTCTTTGTGCTGTCCCATGGACATCACCTGAGGAGAAGCTATCCTGACATCCCCAAAATGCAGGATACGTCCTGCTCAGTGATGGCTAGATAGGCAGAATGGGCCAGGAAATCCTCCCAGGCCTAAACCCCACCAGATTATCAAGCAAGCAGGGACGTACTTAGGAGAACCACTTACAAGTGGGGACACTGCATTTGTCAGCACGTGTCTGCTGCTGAAGACACCACTTCGTATCTATCACGGACACAGAATCCAAGGACTACACTGAGCTCCTGGCTGTGCCATCACCTCGGAAATGCCTAATGGCACATTCGCTTAAAAGGGAGCATACAGCTTAGCAAATTAGGTTATTATATACACCATGATGCTTTCAGCCATGTATTATTCTTGAAGCTGCAAACTAATGAAGTTTCTCTATATCTAAGCAGTGGCATGATATTGTGTGTGGATCAGCTCTCACCCTGATACATAAGATTTAATTAAAATTTTCATCATCCATAGGACGAGAAATGGTATCTACTCATGAAATTACCCAGCATTAGACTATTGATCTCTTTGGCGGTGCGATTTCACACTGTTCACCTGATCTCCCCTTGAGTTTCAGGGAAGATCGGCTCTTTACTTTCTGTCTAGAACTCCAACATACGCTGCAGCCCTTGCATGACTGTATATTGCAATTCAGTGCATGGGCTGTTACATTTCAGCAGGGCAGAGAAGTAATGCTTGTGTACTTTGCAGATGTTTTGAATGAATGATATTATGTATATTGATTTATTCTGCATAGTTACGTACAGATCTTGAAATAACTATCAGGTGCACACAGGAGTTAATGTTTACCATGGAAATGGATGTCAGTAAATGTTAATTACATCCAGCCTGAGCTCATAACTTACACCATTATGATATTATAATGATGGAAGCACAAATCGGTCCTTCCCAGTGTAGGTTTTGCTCTTAGAATGAACTCCACAGAGAGAGACGTGCTAGCTGATTTTAGTGTTGTTTACACGTTTGGTGTTAATTTTGTAAACTTGCTTCTTTTCTCCTTGGTGGAGCTGTCGGGATTTACAAGTACTCTGTCACCTTCAAAGGGACCGCACTGCATTTTGCCCAGTAGGCAGATTTTATTGCAGCTTCCAGCACAAATGATAATAAATACAGTTCTGTATTTCCAGTTGCTCTAACAGAACCTTGCTCTTGTTTGAAAAATTCACTCAAGGGTTGTCATGAAAATGTTCCTTGTTGCATTTGTGATTAACTGATAGTTACTTCAATGTTCCCTGTTTTTGCAGCCCCAAACAGTAACACTTTAGTTCAGGGGCCTAAATTGCACAGCTCGTTGCCACTTGGGTGAGCATTTTAATGCTGACAGTCATCATCCCTGTGAGTTGATAGGAGCAGTCACACGAGCAAATGGTCTCCAGTACACAAGTTCTGTTCCTGTGGCCCACGGCAACGTTACTTGTGGGGAAAGACAGACAGTGAAGGTTTAAGGACAGTTAAATCACCGTAATTTTCACCACGATTTTATGCCCTAAATGTTCTGTGGGCCAAGTTGCTTTGTGATCCCCTGTTTGCTTTTGCTGCCTGTCTGAACTTAATTAGGTAGGACCAAAATGACCTGATGACTCCTCAGCAGCTGCCTGTGTCTCAGCACACATGGGGCACACAGCAATGCCGGGGGCCTACGCAGCAGCTACCAGAGGGCATCTTGGTGGTGACCCAGACTAAACCTTGGGTCTCAGGTTGGTTACTCCAAATCCTCTGCCCAAGTCTGTGGCTCAGGGCAGGTGTCCCTGGGCACAGCTCCCGATTGCTCCTGCGGCCAGCCAGCCCCTGGGCTGAGGCACCCATGGCCACAGGGGGTCTGCAGCCGTTTCACACCCGTGCCGTCGGCACTGCCACAGCAGTGGGCCCAGGGCAGCCCATGGGCAGCAGTGCAGTGCTTCTGCTGGTCCTCTGGTGCTCACCCAAAGCTGAGCTGCAAAAAAGGACAAGAGGGGAGGGTGCTGGGCGAACTGGCACCGGTCTCTTGGCAGGTGCGTGGCATGCCCCGAGGCTGCAGCAAGCCCTGGCCCTCCTGGAGCAAGCAGCTGAGGCCCACACAGCAAAGCAGGTTGCCCTGCCGTCGGCGCGGGCAGCGGCATGGCGCTGGCAGCAGGCTGGCGAGGGCAGGTCGCGCAGAGGCTCCGTAGGGAGCGAGCAGCAGCGGGGGCGTCCCCGCTTGGTATGGAGGTGCAGTCATGGGCTGTAGCGTACCTGGGAACAACTTTCGATGTAGGAACAACACAGAGTTGGTCCAAGGAGTAGCATCCAGCTCCTGCTCTGCAAAGCCAAGCACTGATTTTTTCTGGCTGGGAATCAATGGCCCTTGCTGTGTTCCCTGTACAGCACGAGCAAAAGTACCCGCTCTTCCCCCCGACACCTCACTGCAGAAAGACTTACAGAAGTTCAGTTTCTTAATACGCAGTGGCAATTTCACTGCTCTTTGATCTCAGCACACAGACTGTGATTTCCCATTTCTCCCCAGGGCTCTGAGGTCCTTACTGTTGTTGCTCTTGATGGAGACAGAGGAAAGCCTAACAGTATTCATTACTGCATCGTGAATGGTGAGTAGACTTGTCTTGTATGAAATCTGAAAGGCAGTCAAAACTAGGTTTGACATGAAATTAGAATGGGATATGCTAGGGTTTAATAAAGCTGAGACAAACTCTCATGAAATAATGTCAGGTACCTCGAACAATGCCAGGGCCCTGTCTACCAGAGAACAGCCAAGATACGATTCACTGAGTTTTAGTATCTCTTTCACAGAACTATGCTTGGAGTTCTTAATGTTGCTGATTTGTTAGGCATCGGTAGCCTGCTTGTCATTCAGAAAGCGTAAAGGGAGATGCGTTCACTGCTGCTGTGCATCTCTGTCATTTAATCTGGGAGGTGAGAGAATGCATTGGGAGACCCAGACATATTTAGAGGGATATTTTTATTAATATTGTGATTAAAGTGGCTAAACGGTCAAACCTCTTGTTTCTTGGAAGAAATTGTATTTACCAGTGAAGAGACACTGGCTGTACACTGCACTGGAAGAAAGTAGATGTTATCAGAAGATTAATGCTTTTCATCAGCTATTCTGAGAGTGTCTGTCGCACACCTTTTAACAGCATAAATGTGAGACTTAGCCGAATTGATGATTCATTAGCTGGTGAAGTCAACAACTTAGCTCAACTAAACTCCAAGCTACAACTTTAGTTTGGTTCTCTCTTCCTCCAAAACAAGACTTCCATGGCACCTGGGCACCCCAACTCCCAGGTGTGAGAGATCCCAAAATTTCATAAGAGAAATCTGAGGTGTAGTTGCAGAGCTATGCAGTAAGTTCTTCATTGTGTTACGTGATCTAAACAGCAAGGTCTAGAGAGGACAGAGAAGGTTGCAGCTGAGGTTTTGCCTTGATGTGGGATGGGACCCATGCTGAGGTTCCTTCTCCTCAATGCAAGAGAATAGATAGAAGAGGGTAAAAGGAAGGTAGAAACATTGAGGAAAAAAAAGTTGCAGAAGAGAATAGATGGAAAATGAGAAAAGGTAAAAAGAAAGGTGGAAAAAGAGGAGTCAAAACAAATAAATGGGATGAAAATATGCTAGACAAGGGAGAAATTGAGTAACAAGAATAAGCGAAGGCAGATGAACCAACAAAAATGTCAAAGGGGAATAGGATTAATGAGGAAAGATATTAGATTTCCAAAGAAAATAGAGGAGGACCAAGAAGATGCTATGGGATAAAAAAGGTAAGTGATTAGGAAAGAGTGGAAAATGAAGATGGAAGGGGATGACAGATAAGTAGCAGAAAATATGACTTAATGGAGAGGAGGCTTTCCTCATGCACATTAACACAGGATTTTGTTAACATGAAATGGAAAAGAGGGGAAGGGAATATGCTTTTAGTGCATAGAAAGTTTAAGAAATAGATAGAGAACAAAAGATTACAACAGGTTTCTGCCCCTCCACCTCAGACCCTGGCATTACTGCAACAAGCCATTTTTCCAATAACTGCAGGCTGAGTTGTCAAGGGGCAAGAAAATACTAACAGCAAATAGGAAATTATTTATTCTTTATAAGAATATTTTATCCAGGGAGTGTGGGATAATTTTAGAAAATACTCCAGTCCTCTGAATGTGCTATACGAAGGAACACACATAATGCTACATACCCTGAGTTACCAGTTTCCCTGTGATAACTAGACAATAACATGAAGTATGGTGGCTTGAAATCACTATTGACTTAAGCTTCTTCTCAGTCAGGATGTACTTTCCAGGCCAATGTATCTTAATAATTGACCATTGTATGAGTCGATATCTGTTCAATGTTGTGTCTAGTGTACTTTAATGAAGTTGCAGTTATTGCAGGTATTAGCAAAATGGGACGCTATCAGACGGTTTAAAAATCAGCGCTGGAACTGAGTTAGAGAAAAAGAAAAATGACTGGGCTTTCAGGTCATCATCCGTTATTTCTGAAGGCTCGATCTCCTTCATTGTAAGGGTTTTCCTCTCTTTTCCTTTCAATGGCAGGCTCTGCCACGAAGTGTAGATTGTGGCCAATACCATATGTGAGGTAGCACACGCAGGGGTGCCCATAGCTCCTTGGCAGAGCTGCCGGCTGGTCCCCTCCCCGGGCACCAGCCTGCTTTTGGCCGTGACGGCAAGATGTGATGAGAGGCCGCTGCCTCTCTGCAGGCTGGCAGTTGCTTCAGCACAAATTCACCAGGTCTCAAAGGATCACGGCCCTGCAACTGATCTTCTGCTCAGATCAATGGAAGTTAGGTCGGGGGTGGCAAAGTCAGCCTGCAGCCCTGTCTTGCCTGTGTCAGACTCTGCCTCAGTGAAGAAAGCCTGGGTTTTAACCCAGATCCTCCAAAATCCATTGTTGTTCAGGACAGCCTTGCGAGAGGCTGAGAGTTTTTTAACAACTGAACGTCTAAGGCGAGAAGGTGCTTCTCCAGAGAAGCTGTCTGCAGAAAGAGTGACTGCGTTTCTTTCAGACGGATTGTCAGACTTCTCACCTTAGCTGATATTAGTGAGAGAAATGTTCTTGTTCCTCAGAGACTTAATTATGCATTTGCTAATTAAAATAAGGAACATCTATTTTTGTCTAAACTAGCATATAAAGAAGACAACGTAATAGAAATGAATACCAAATTTGCATGCCTGGTTGCTGAGGCTTAAAGGGAACCTGACCAGGGTGGGAAGAGGAAAGTGAGGGCAGCTGCCCATAGGGGCAGAGCTCCACTGAGCTGTTCCTAGGGGAGGAAACCCTTTTTGGCTCTCATCTGTGTTTTCATCTCACTGTGACCAGGCATAGAAATGCTTCATTTTTGAAAAGCGGCTTCAGATCTACTCATAGATATGGATACGCATACGGACAAGGATATGTTTAATGAAGTGTATGGTTGATTGCTCATGCTTGTTCAGAAAAAGGAAGTGTGGCGTGTAACTAGAGCGTCTTGGTTTTATTGCAGGAAGTGAAGGTTCATTCGAAATCAGCAACACAACTGGAGCCATTTCTGTTATAAAAAGCCCAAATCAGCTCAAGAAAGAAGTGTATGAACTAAAAGTTCAGGTATGTTCTGTGGCCACTTGAAGACTGTTGGTCTAAAATGCCATGAGTAGGCATGATTGTCTAAAATAGCTCAATTTATAGCTGACTTTACCTTTTTTAGAAACTACCTCTTATATTTGAGCAGAGTGCCAGCTAGTATAAAAGAGAACAAACTTTCAAATTAAGTCATCTTGTCCTAATTTCATCTCTGAGTCTAGAGAATCAACATCCTTTACAATATGTAGATAACTGTTCTCTGTGTTTTCAGGTTTTATTGCTAAACTGGGAATTAATGTCTTGCAACCTCTATGTGATGAGATAGGTAACTGTCAAATCTATGATTAGTAATAAGACTGAGGTAATCATGCGATGTCATATCAGTATCCACTCCTGAAGCATTGATCAGCCACATACAAATACATGCTAACACCTTGATGAGCTAGTATCAGTGTGACAGGCTGCACTATTTTAAGCAGTTTCTAAAGACCAAGAGTATAAAAATGTAGAGTTAAATTGTGAAGACTATATCAGTTTTCTTCAAGCAAATGCATATTACAACCACGAGAGTTTGTCATCGTAAGGACAATATTGTCTAAAGGCAGCTTTGAGGCCTTGCACACTGCCAGAACCAGTGTAGCATCCCCAAGGGCACTTGCTTGCTAGTGGGCTCAACCAGCTTGGTGAACCTGGGAGGTCATCGAGTTCCCATTGTCCGAGTTAAACTCAGGCACCATTTCTTCCCCTAATCTCTCTGGTTTACTGCAGTCTGCTAGCGCTTCCCAGATACAGGATTAGTTAAGCCCTTGCAAGCTTTTCTGATCTCCTAGTTATATCTGTGGTGACCCAGAACTCGTGCAGGCTACAAAATCTGCCTGAGGAACCAAAAGGGTGTTGTACTACCCAGTGTAGGTAGTGACAGGCGCCTCAATTACCAGACTAGGATCTTCAGAGAAATTTAGCAGTCTAGTACCTTTGGGTTTGAGCCCTTTGAGCAAAAAAAGCATGCTAGAGAGAGCTGTTGTGTTACAAAAACACTAGCTGGAGTTTCTGTCCTGACAGAAGAAACATCTTAGGTTCAATCCAGTGAATCAGGCTGCACGTTGGAATTGTTGAAACCCAGACAGATTTGATCTTTCAGTTCAGAAAAATGCCAGCTAGGTTTGTTTGTCTGTCCAAACTACATCCAGCTTAAATTAAGCTAATCTAGACAGCAAAGCAGAATTGTAAATCAGAGACTAAATCTCAAAAAAACCCCACCAAACAAAAAAACCCCAAGTGTGTCAATTTTCTTTTTCAAATATTTGCCTAAATACCGCAAGTACAATTTTTCTTGCAGTTTTCAAGGCTGCAGTCTTTCCATGCAATGTGAAAATCAACTACCTGTGGTACCACAGCAAATTTAAAGATTGTCTTCCTTTTCTATTCTGCCAATACTTTAGGCAAGCAATTATCCTGCCTCTATTAGATTATCTGTCTTTAGAGAACTGTTTTCACCTAGGGTGAGGTGCTAAGCTCACAAAATGAGGAGGAGAGTTTTTTCACTGGGGCTTTATTGGGACTGGCTTTTTACCATAGTCTTCTAATCATCATAAACTTCAGTGTGAGATGGACTGAGATTTCTAGATAAACATAAGGCTGTGAATCTTTGTACAAGTTAGTGTGTTAGGGTGATTTCTACATGCAGAACAATACCTGAACACGGAACTGTGGAAAGAGAGTATACCCTCATCATTCTTCTCTCTCTCCTGCCTGCTGCAGGCATCAGAATTCAGCCAGGAAGGTGATGTCTCAGTGTACGCTTTTGCCATGGTGACTATACGGGTGGTCGACCTCAACAACCATCCACCAACGTTCTATGGAGAAAATGGTCCCCAGAACAGATTTGAACTGACCATGTACGAGCATCCCCCAGAGGGTGAAATCTTGAGGGGACTGAAGATTACAGTCAATGATTCAGATCAGGTAAGTGGAAACTATGTGGACTTTCAGTTTTCCTGTCCTATTTTCCCAAAGACTAGAAAGAGCTGAGAGCTGTCAGATGGGGAAATGTCATTTTAGGAACTCAACTATTTCACCTGCGTTCCCCAAAAGCCTAGGGCAGACAAAGTAGTTGTAGGGTCCATTACCACAGAGTTTGGAACCAGAAATATACTTAGTCTGTCATATACTGTTATGTTGATGAGAAGGGTGGTCCTAAAGCTGCAGCCCAGTTCTTGTGGTGACTAAAGTTGAACAGTCCTTATGAACTTCCCCTAACTACTGGTTACATTCAGTTGTTGTCAGTGTAATGTCTGAGAACGTACTCCCTTTGGAGATTTACTTAGAGCTTCCAATCACTTCAGTAACTTCAAGTGCAATTGCTATCTGTATCTTCTCAGGCCCTGCTGGAAACAATACAGTCCGTACACTTACATTGATTTTATTACAATATATTGTCCTTCTGGCCCTATGTTACAGCCAGAGTCTGCAGTGCATGCTTTGATAAATCATTCCCACTGGAGTGATATTTTTAGGTAATCTTAAAAATTATGCCAGAGCCAAACTAACTCTAACCAGATAAAGGAAAAGGAAAGAAGACTCCATCCATCTCAGCCTGCTATCTAACTGACCTGTGATGCCCGTCAGATACTATGGTGATGGTTGCTATGGGATCCCTAAGCTAAATACTGTATGAATGGCATCCATCTGAGTTAGCCTGAGGTTAGGTAGCGACAAGAGAAAAGCTTAATGCATCTGAGAACTGTATTCCTATTGGAAAGAGTGCTCTTATATAACTGTGCCCAGTATTGTGCTGTTTTGACTGTATTGTACGCTGTCAAACCCACCCGCTTCTTCCCGCTCCCTCCTGCTGCTCTGCAGCAAGCAGATAAATGACTGCTTTCAAAGCGGGGCTGCGTCTATCCTGCTATTGTCACAGGGGATGTTGCTGCAGAAGGAAAGACACAAAACCCATCTCTTCTATTTAGAGACAAAATATATACCTATCATATATAGGCTGACAAAATATTCGGTCTGCAAGGTAGGCTATAAAATAAGCAGAAAACATTGCGAAATACACTGTATAGATTTCTCAAGAAGCTTCCTAGTACAGCGTAAGACATCACTCTAGGGGGGCTGCGTTGCTTTTCTTTTAAGGCATAGAATGCAATGTTTTCCCTTCTGCGCAAGAGGACTATATAGAGAAGAAAACTAAACATATGTCTGTTTCTGTCACAGCCATTAGCGACTCTTTCTTTTGGCGGAGTGGATGGTACAGGTGAGGAGGAGGAAGCTGTGGGCAAGGTCTGTTTTAGGCCTACAGTTTGATGGAAATGCCATCTTTACTTGCAAGAACATTATGCAGAAATTTCTCCCTCAGCCCTCTTCATCTGACAGACACAGCTTAGGGCTCAGTGCTGTTGTTCCTGCAGTCATTCCTGTGTCCCATGGCTGTCTGCTTGGAGACATGCAGCAGCATGGCTTGCTCCGAGCAGATCTGGGTTCAGTGGACATCACTGTCAGAAATCACTCAGCTGCTGGAGGGAGGCGGTTCTCTCCCCGCCAATGCCACCGTCCCTGCAGTCATGTACAGTCCCAAGTGCAGAGGACTTTGTATGGTCAGACGGTCCACTTTCCCCCTCAGCACAGTTTTCCATAGTCCAGCAGCTCTGGCTTTGTGTGTTTGGCTTTGCTACCCAGCTTGTTGTCATCTCTGTAGCTGTGGGCGTTTGTATGACCAAACAACACAAACCACTGAGTTTGGATCCAAGATCATTCTGGTTCCCTTGGGGGACTACTGCTGAATACTTTTCGTCTTGACATGAGCTAGGGTTGCAGCAAGAACTCCTCATAACCAGTCCTCCAGGGATACAGCTGAAAGTAGAGTTATCCTGTCTGAAGGTTATTATTAGAAATTCTTCATCTCAAGATTCATGCTAGGGGAAGAACATGGCACCAGCCAGGCAGTCAATCTGACTGGTTGTCACAGTGTAACTGTGACATTGTTTGAGCAATTGATGAACTCAGAGAGTTGGTTAAATGGGTTCAGCTCATTTTCACGCCTCCCCGGTAAGGCAGAAATATGAGAATCCCCATTTCATCTTTTCTCTTCCATGCTCCAGTTTGGTTTAAAGGAATTGGTCTGTCCATCTGGCTCTGGCTCACTCTTCCCAACTCGCACGCAACAAGTGGTGGTAACCTTCTAGATCTTGCTGCTTCCCATGTCCTCTCTGGCTAGAAGGTTTATCTATATTATGGGATTTGGAGCCAGTCAGTGCAAACTGCGGAGTGCCACCTCTGTTTGGAAATTGCATATATTTGTGGCTCTGCATCATCATCCCAGTCTGTGAGCTCTTAGAACACAGGTTGGGTTTTTGAGGGGTCCATTGTCCGGACTCGGGCAGTTCAGTTGTGTTTCCCTGGCAGGAACCAGGAGGAGGCAGGACTTGTCTGCCAACGTGCACGTGGTGTCACCTCGGTCACCTGCACTAGCTCACGGTGTGTGGCGCGAAGCCCAGGGCTGCTCTCTTAGCCAGTCCTGCTGCAGGGTTTTTCCATTATGACTGGAAGAATAACCAAGCTTGTCAATCTATTTTAAGAAAAGCTGTGTCTGTCTTGTGACCAGGGCTGGAGGGATTATACAACTAAGCTTCTTAGCAGTCTCTTGCCCAGGGGATGGAGAGCAGAGGGCTCTAAGCAGTAAGACTCATTCTAATTTTATACAGTGCGAAGAAACAGAGCCAATCTAGGCTGTAAGAAATGCATCGTTCACTGAAAACAACGCCGTATCTGCTTTCACTCACAGGGAGCCAATGCTAAATTCAACCTCCGTCTTGTTGGACCTGGTGGCATCTTCCGAGTGGTTCCCCAAACTGTCCTGAATGAGGCTCAGGTTACAATAATAGTGGAAAATTCTGCTGCCATTGACTATGAAAAATTCAAGGTGTTAACCTTCAAGGTACTTCTGCTTTCCGGGTCCTCTCTGCCTGTGTATATGATATGTGTATGATGGTTTATGTATCTGATGGGATTTAGCTTCTTAATCCACCTGGAGCTGTCTGATGCATTGTCAGCGACATTATATTCCATGTAAGGGAAACTCATTTCTGCCCCTGGTTCATCAGCTTCCAAAGGTTTAATGGATGCATCTGTGGACTAATTTAGTCCAGTCAGTGCAAAATGTTGAGTATTATCTCTCTGTGGAAACTGCACATGTTGGTGGCTCTGAGTCATTCTAGACTGAACCCTAAGGGTGTTATTTCTGCTCTTACAATGATAAATTCACAGGATGAAATCCTAATTTCTCTGGAGCCAGAACTTCACCTGCTTAGTCCTAAGTAATTTGTTTCATGATCATCCTTTTGAATGTTGGCAGGCTGAAGACCCCAGCTGACTGGAAGATAATTTCCCAAAATTGCTCACTGTCTTTGTCAGAGTGTATCTATCTAGATGGCCTTTTGCAGACTGATCTGAGGCTATCTCACCAATGCTCCCAGCCAGCCATACAAGAACCAGCGTTCATCCAAAAGCTGGACCCTTGCATTATCACCTTCCCTGATGGATTCATTGGCTCATCAACAAGATAATTAAGTAGTCTGGTTTTGTGTCAGCTGCCTCTGAGCATAAGTATAGATGGTTCAGTTCTGACTGCAAAGAATGGCGTAGACAATCCCTGTAATCATTAAAAAAAAATTGCCAAAACTATCTAGCTGAGTATTAACACATGCTAGTTTTGATTTTGTACAGAAAGTGGCATTTTTAGCACAGTCCAGAAACCAACTTCCTGGATTTTTGTTCTCACCCTTGCTACATGGTTTGCTTTGTGTCCTTAGCAAGTCATTTCACTGCAGTATGCTTCATGTCTCCTCTAGTCATTTTGAGCTTCACAGGTTATAGATGCTACAAAAATATGAGGCATCATTACTGTATTAAAATGGAAGATTCTGAAAGGGCTATAAAGTGCTACCGAAACTAATTATAATAAGTGCACATTTATTCAGGTTAAACTACCAAAAGACCAGTAAAGAAGTTACACATGGCCTCCTCATGAATACTAATGGAAATCAAAGTAGTTAATGTGATTGCCATGAACACTGAAAGAATTAATTACTAGGAAAAAATATATATATTTTTTTAGCTTAAGCAGTTATTCACTTTTTTTGTTGTTGAAATTATTTCTACTGGAGAAAGACCATAAGGCTTTGCTAAAAATGCAGAGCTTTTGTCTAGATTCCAAATGAAGAAGGTGCAGCTGGGTGATATGGTAGTAATATATGGCAGCAAATACTTTATAAAGACCTCATTGCTGTCTCTGTTTCCCTGGAAAGTTCAAATCACTTCCTACCCAGTTTTAGTTGCCAATGTAGTCATTCTTGTTAGAATTTTGGATTAAATATATTCTTATTTCTATTTAACATGTATCCCACAGCAGCTCTGAGAAGCTATTTTCAGGGTTGGTTTTTTTTTTAAACAATGATCCCTCTCCTCTGGTTTGTTACTGAACAGTAAAATGCCAGAGAGGAATTAAAGCTAATTTGACTGGGAGGTGCACTGAGAAACTACCTGAAGCAAAGGCTACTAGAGAAAAATCTATCTTCTGTTTCGGGATGGCTCAAATGCACTTGGTAGTCAGGACCTCCTTCATTTTCAGCTGTCCAAGAGCTAGAGTGGGTTTCCCAAGATATGGCAGCTGTGGTAACTCGTACCCCTCCAGCCTGGCCTCTTAGGTCTCAAGTCCCTCTGCCACAGGGGCCAGTTGTTGCTGTCCCACCTTGTCCTGGGCTGACATGCTTTGGAGGCCAAACCTCCTGCCCCCACCTCCTTCAGCTTAGAGTGCATCCCGCCTTGACAGGAGCCTGGACCTACCCCTCTCATTCTGCAGACACATCTCCTGCAGAACGGGACCAGATGAGGCTGCAGTTATCTTCAGTTGCCAAAATCAAACACTATTTTAAAAATTTACCTGCCACTTTTAAGATTATATCTCAGTTTGCTATTTTGGCACTTGTATTAATTGTTGATACGTAGTCCTGTGAAGTAATAGTTTTATGCTATTTTTTTCCCCTCTGCATAGAACAAACAATACAGCTCTGCATAAGACATTGCAGGCAAGTACGCTGACAAAAATCCCTCCCTGAAGGAAGATACTGTCAGCATGTTGACATAGCTGGACTACAGCTGCAAAAAGGAGAGGGGATAAAAAATGAATGTAGAAAACAAAGTAAAAATACTAAGCCCTCAGAAGGTATTCTAAGATGGGCTGATTCCAGCGGCAAAGATTATTTCACTGCAGATGTAATGATATAATTATAGCTCCATGTGCACAATAAGCAATAAGATTTTATCTCTGTGCTGCTTTAGGAGCTGAGATTGCTCATGAGCAGGTTTTTGCTGATATTTGTATGACTGACCCTTCAAAAATTAATTTTGCTGTAACGCCATCTGAGACTCCCAAACACAAAAGTTAGCGCAGAGACACAGTAACCAAAGTCCCCTTTTAGAGCAGATGTGTCCTATAGTAACTACAAGCAATCCTTCGAGATTAATTTCTTCAAGAACCCTTTCATTGTTTATTTCCAACGATTATAAATGTTCACATAGTAGGGACAGCTCCAGGAGATGACACTGAGGTAGCCTTTTCCCTGTCTACTTAAACTGCTCCCCACCCTCCCCAAACCCTGTCACCCCTAGGTGACACAAACGTGTCCGAATCCAGCAGAGCAGGGACTTGAAGGCAGCGCGTGCCCTGCAGCCAGTCAGCGGGGCCACCGCTGGCCTGCAGCACGTGCCGCCTGCCCCACGGGGAGCTGTGACATGGCCCAGAGAGGCCGAGCGCCCAGCGAGCGGCACGGGAAGGGTGAGCTTCCACAGCCCTCGTCTCAGCGAGGCACTGCACCGACAGAGCAGGAGATGCTGCGGCAGCCCTGCTCCACCTTCCAAAGCTCAAAGCCCACTTAGGCATTCACCCTCTTTGAGGGAGCTCCTGGGACATATGTCTACCGGGAATTAAAACCCATGCAGCTAGATTTTTCAGTTGAGCCTCTCATATCTCAGTTAAATGTCTGCTCACTAGTCTATTAGCGGTGTGCTGTCCTCAGTAGGTTTCTAGAGCCCTCCTGCTTTGTGTTAACTAGGTCTCTGCCCAAGCATGGAAACCAAATGGTTGACCATTGGTCATTGTGTTAGACCTTTGGGTTCAGCCCCTACAGAGCCCAAGACTGATGCCCTAGTGCCGATTCTGTGTGATGCAGCCACCCGGCAGGGACCAGACGCCTGGGCTGGAGGCTGTGAAGGACTCGGTGTCTCTCGGTACCTGTTGCTGAAACTGCTCTTTCTTGCTCAGCCGCACACCACCTGAGCAATAGGCTTGCTGCTCTACTAGCTCAGGCGTCCTACTGACATTCCCCTAATCTGCTGAGGAGCAAACAGAGACACGGTAGAAACACTGCTGCTATTTCCTGTTAGACTGAGAATAGGAGAGAAAACATTCGGTGCTAAGTAGCTGAAGTCCTGCGGAAAAGTGCTTGTCTGAGGCTTTGGAGGTGACTCACCAAATACTTGCTCAGGTCTGTTCCCAAGCGGGGATCTGAGAGCTCCCTGCTGCCTTCTGAGAACTGCCACGCGCCAGACGCCTGGGTTATCCTCTTCCTTCTCTGTGGTGGCTGCTCTTCCCTGCATCAATTAGCTGTGCATTAAGGGGCAATGTGAGAAACCAACTTGCTGACCCAGCAGTGCCATCCCTCAGCTGAGGCATGAGATAGGCATGTCCTAGTGTTAAGCTCTGCTGACAGCCAGCCAGAACATCCATGCTACTGCCTTCTCCCCATCCCTGGTCTTGCTGTATGTGGTTGCCTGCCCTTTCCGCTGAGCAGAGTTATGAGAATGTGTTACGCCAGAGCTCTCTGTTCCTCCTCGGAGACAGGGAGGCAATTCAAAAGTGCCGGTGGGTGTATGGTAAAGTCCTAATCAGCATGAGGCAGCGAGGATAGAAACCCAAGAAGCCTGGTGGTAGGAGCTCTGACAAACTTTGTGAAATGGGATTCTGCTGTACGTGTCTGATCCCTGACCATCCTGCATTTGGGGTGGAGTTACTGCTGCTTCCAAACATCCCAGGGCACTGGTTCTCTCATCTCTTTACCCTGTTTGGTGCAGTTTATGGCCCTGACTTCATTCCTAATGAAGAATTTATGCTTCCTCTGCAAAGGATCATGATTCAGTTTACGTGATTATTCAAAATTACTCAGCACTTATGTTTCCCTAAGTTCTAGGAGCTGCCCAGGGATGGGTGTTTGCTTGCTTCTGTTACGGCTTTTCGAGCTGTGTTGGTTAGTTAAGACCAATCAATCACGTCTGTCACGTGAACTCTAATATGTATACACGGGTTTGAAGTCCTCTTTCCACAGCTTGATTGCCTGTTGCAAGCATGCACAAACAAGCCTAGGCTGCACGCTGACCTAGCTCATCGTCTTCCTGGTTTTGAGCTGCCTGGTCCAAACAGGCTAAAATGCACCAATGTGCCGTGGGTAGTGCAAGGAAGCTCTTTTAAGAAGTAATAATAGCTGCTTGGTAGTAATTTCCTGGTTTTCTCTTCTTAGCTTCTTGCAATAGAGGTGAACACACCAGAGAAATTCAGCTCAACAGCCGATGTAGTGGTGCGCTTGCTGGATACCAATGACAACGTCCCGAAGTTCTCCTCCGACTACTACATTGCCAGGATCCCCGAGAACTCCCCGGGGGGCTCAAACGTAGTTGCTGTTACAGTAAGTTTCATTCATCTCTTAAGAAATGCTCTCTTTTCTAGGTGTCTGTGGAGACAGTTCAATTACCTTAAAAATAGTGGACAAAGGCAAGTAGCAAATCTTACTTGCCATTAAGCTTCCAGACTGAACTCCAGTCCCTTTCCAGAATCAACAAAAAAAAACCCCACTTCTGAAAAAAATAAAGTTTTAGGCAAACATTTTTCAGAACAACAAATTTACTTTCTTTTTTAATTGAAGGCCATCTGCTTTTAAGACAAATCACATGGTCTGTGACTACTAAGAAAGCCCCAGTCAAATCAGTGTCCAGCAGGAAGATTCAGTTATGACTAAGTGGAATTGGATTTACTGGATTTGCTTGTTTAAGTACGAGTAAAAAGAAAGTGAGATGGCTGCTTAGTAGGTGTTGGTCTCCTCCTCCTGGGAGGAATCTGGCTGCTGAATGCATAATTAGACAGTTAATGAAGGCAAGAATATAACATTAAAATGCTTAGAGCTGGGAAAGAAAGACCCCTATGTAAGTATCTTCTCACAGTGGGAAAAATACGCCTATAGATTTTCCAGTACCTCACACTTTCATAGAAAGAAAGTCAGTGTATTACATGGGCCCTATGTGCTGGAGAAGTATTTCCAGCCATTGGTGTGAGCTCTATCTCTTTAATGCAGCTGCTAGGACTGGAAACAGATCTCATGTGGCAAAGCCGAGAAAGCGTCTGGCCATGTGGGGCTCGGTGGGTGATGCAAGTCACCTTGCAGAGGCCTCACGGGTAAGGATGATGGTGGCAGGTTGCCAGAGATCTCCAGCACAGGCTGGCTGCAAGTAAGAAAGAAAATTAAATAATCAGAATAATAAAGTGCTGAAGGCAAATTTTAGGGATGGAAGAATGAAAGAAGAAGTGGAACATAAAAAATACAGAAAAGGTTATTAGAGGAAACTAATAGGAAAGCTGTAGGAAACAAAGACTCTCAAACAGCACTATCTTTGCAACAAGAGGAATAACAAATTCTCGGAGGTGGACAGCAAAGAAAGAAATTTGAAAAAAGTTTGCAAAAGCAACAAAACTAGCCATTCTGAGCCAAGGTGCACAGGATAGCGTAGCTGAGGAGTCCATGTAAAATTTACTGTCACGTGCTGTCAACTCGGTACTTGACCCAGATTCACAAGTATACTTGCCAAACTGAGGTACTCCAGGTACTGAGGGTGGCAATTCTGGCAGAAGTCCCAGGTGTGCAAATGTTTTAGGAAAAGTTAGGCAGTCCTAAAGTAGACTGCGGTCAAAATTATGAGGTGAGAGAATCTGACAAGCTCATGTCAAAGAACTAAAAAACACCTATCAGCAGGGCTGCAGGTGTCTTACGTTAACCATGCAGGAATCAAAGACATTGTTCTGGTTTTCAAATATTTGCCCAGGAAGATGAATGAACCAAGCCCTGCTGCCATGAATTTTGACGGCCAGATACAACAGTATAACATCACACCTCCTCAGAGCTATCAGAGAAGCAGGAGCTTATGGAAATAGCTGTTACCAAATCAATAGCTTTCCTAATCCTGAGCTAAGAAAGGAAGCCAACAAGAGTCCGGAACAAAGATATCATCTGGTGTAGTATCTGCCTTACTAAAAGTCACACAGGCACAAGAGTGATTAAAATATAAACAAAGCTGAAATATTGTGTATAGATTGAAACATTTGTTATGCATTACTTTAAATTGAATCAATTAAACAAGCAGAGGCTTAACAAATACTCTATATAAAGTAAATAATTTTTTCTAGGGAATATACATTAATATTTAACTGATAATTAGGAAGGCTTGAGAGTGGGCAGTTTGTTCGTGTCATTGAGATTAGCGTCATCTCCGTTAAAGGAAGGATATGTTAAATGTCAATGGATGGAGCCATCTAGTGGCTTTCTCCCTGCTAGAGCCTCTGGGCACCAGCCTGGCCAGGAGACAGGCAGCATCTTAGCAGCTTCCCTGGGACAGCCAGTGACATCTCCTTGTGCTACATTTTGCAGTCTTCTAGGTGCATATTTGTTTATGTGGTTTCCTCCTAAAAATGCGACGGCAAAAAAAGGGGAAGGCATTTGGGTTTTTACGTGGCCTGTCGTTAAAAGAAAAATGGAACATTTCTTTTTGCAATTTAGTAAAGGATGACTCTCTTATTTTCTCTTCTTAAGGCTACAGATCCAGATTCAGGGCTTTGGGGAGAAGTCAAGTACTCTATCTATGGAACAGGAGCAGATCTGTAAGTAAAAAAAAAAGAAAAAAATAAGAAAACTACATAACCTCTAAGCAGATTTTTAAAGAATTTAAAAAAAAAAACCCAGGCTCATTCTTACCTGCTCATTTCCAAGGACATTTATGCCATGTTCTTTGTGAGTTCTGTGGAAACAACAACAGAAAAACTAGTGTGATCATTAAACATCTGCTTCATGAACCCATGGAATTTTACCCAGAAGCCCCCAAAGAGACATAAGGCAGCTGAAGTACCAATACACAGGATCTGTTCAATCACCATTTGAAAAATGCTTGTAAGAGAAAGAGGAGGTTTTGGTCTAGTTTCTGTGAAAAGCCAGTTCTGGAGGAAAAAAAAAATCCCTTGCTCTTTCCCCTTCCTTTCCATATAGCTGTACAAATAGTTCAGTTTCAACTCTTGTCAAAATAAATCAAAGATGACAAGACTTTCAGGAATATAAACTTCAGCTTTGGAGGCCAGCTGTGTTGGGTGTTCAAAGCACTTTATATATTTAAACCTCATAGTCCTGCATCAGGGAAGAAGGGAATCTGATGCTTACTTGATTTTGTAATGATGCCTAGCTCCCTCTCCCTGTCTTTGGGGACAGTGTGCTGGGGTAAGAACATCCTGAGACACCAGTTTCTCCCACACTGCTTCCATCCCAGCAGTTGCCCTGGCCCGTTGGCTGGGGCTCCCAGCCATGGCTAGCATCACTGGCTGTCACAGATATTGCTGCTGGAACCTGCAGCTCCTGCTGGACATGGTGGGGCTGCAGGGCAGAATACTGGAAATGAATGAGCTTTCCAGGCACTTATCCCTAGAATCCGTTTTTCTCTGTACATTATCCACCCAGAGTTAAAGCTGAACACTTCTTGTTAAGGTCAAAGCCATTTAGGAGGCATAATCAAAGTCCAAAATCCAAGATGTTAAGGGTGAACCTCTTCTGTAGCCAGAAGGATACACATATGGGAGCATTTCCAGGATGGATTGTTTTGAGCTCTTCACTAAGTCCTTAAGCTAGCTGCTAACTGCATAGAGGCAAGCAGGCAAAGGTCATGTCATGCAGGCAGACCTCTTAGGTTTGAAATGTAGCAGCTAGTGCAAAGAAGCTTGTGAAGGTTGTTGACAAAAGATTTATAAAAAACTGAGTGCAGCTTTATTCTGATTGGAGTTATGAGGATGTTCAGACTCACTGTTCTTATGCTGTTTAATGAGGAAATTAAGATGTGAAGATTTTTTTTTTTCCTTCTTAAGTATGATTTTTTTTTTCTTTTCCTTGTGCCAGAATGGTATAGCTCTGCAAGGCTGGATTGATTTCCTAGCTTTGGGACCTCCAGGTCTGCTGAACACACGGTTTGATACGGATTTCAGAGTTTCAATTAGAGGCATGATTTTTTCTGTCTCAGGGATTACATCAGTGGATATGCAGTTGCATTGACAGAAAAATGAGTTGTACTGGAGTAAGAGGAGTGGTGTTAACTGTTGAAGATAAAACCATTATGCTGGTAATCCTACATCCAAGCTGCCAGTGGGAGTGGGGTACACTGCTGTAATCTCTTCACATCTCAGTGCTCCTATTCTTCCACTAAAATGGGGGTGATGAGAGTCCTCTCTGCCTAGTTAGGCTGGGTTGAGTGCTAAGGAGGCACTTGGGCACCGTCTCCTACCAAGAGTTTGCACAGCTCTTTCCACCTCCAGATCTTGGCTTTCATCAAGACTTGTATTTGTATTTAACAGGGTAATGAAAACAATTGAAGATTCTGGATTATTAAGTGCCCCTTTTATAATCACTCTCAATTGCGCTCACAGTTGGAATACAGAAAATATTTTGTTAACCTGTATATTAATTAAAGGGTATATAAAACCTTTCATCTGTTATAAAACCTACAGCTTGGAGCCTACACTGGCAGTCCATTTTAAAAAGACATTGGGTTGGTATCTTCTCTATAAATCCAAGCTTTTGGCTGACACTTTTGACAGTGTCTCAGTAATTACAAATGCGTAGAATTGAACTTGCTACAGATAAATCTCAACACCCACTCCATCCCAGTGCCAGTCTATGGAAAAGTGATTATTTTTGGAGGAGATAATTTGCCCTGCACTTTGGGGGATTTGAGAGCAGCCATTTTTCTTACCCGTTCTGAGAAGCGAAGAGCTTAAATATGATATGCAGCACACTTCCCTTAGCTATTGAGGTGATATCAATCAATCTTAATTTATGCAGGACAGGATCTAATACGTTGTCCTTATAAACTGAAAAAAAATAGGCAGTTCCTTAATGTTTTAATGCAAAGAAATCACTCTGGGAGAAGGCCATCACACTGAGCATTTATTGCGGAAAAGGCTTTAACAGAAAATGCCGCTAAAATGGCTAATGCACAATAGATAGAAAAACATCAGACACTGATAATTCTCTGGTTTTCAAGCCTAAAGGAACTAGCCAAAAATAGGTAGAGTAAATGATTTGAAAACATCAGCCAGACAGGAGTTAGGTGAAGAGTACCAGTCTTTGGGCACAGCATTTCAATGTTTAGAGCCCACCTTTGCCCCAGGTTGTAAACACACATTAAGTGACCAAAAAACCCAAAAGTCTTTCCATGCTTCTTTTCCAGGTTCCTAATCCACCCATCAACAGGTATAATTTACACCCAGCCCTGGGCTGTATTAGATGCTGAAGTGAACTCGAAGTATAATTTCTACGTGAAGGCAGAGGACACAGATGGAAAATACAGCTTGGCTGAAGTGTTTATCACCGTGCTAGATGTCAATGACCACTCTCCAGAGTTCAATGAAAACATCCAGGAAAAGACAATGATCATCGGGTCACCAGTGAAGATAGAGGTGAGAGACAACACAGTGTGTCACCAAGCAGAGTGCTTTGGAAAAGCCCCAGCTCTGCTGTTTATTGCTCAGGGATCATGATGAATGCCTGAAAGTTGGCTTTTCCTGGGGCTTTATTTTGCACATCCATTTGTATGTAACAAATGGATTAAAGCGTGGAATGATAGTATTTACAGACTGCTGAGAAGAAGAAATAAATTCTATAGACAAAAGATAAAGTTCTGCTACAGTATTTGAACCATCAGCTGGTGGAGGATCCTGGATTATACAGTCATCATAAGAAGCCCAAATAAGATGAGTGAATGAAAGTACAGAGTTTTGAATACTTAACCTTCCTGCCACACCTTTGGGCTCAACCGTGCAACTTCTTTCCCTTCGCTTTGCAGAATTGTATTCATTGATCCAGTGTGGAACAGGAGGTAAAAAAAATGCAATAACAATTCACAGACAAAGGAGCAGAACATCCTATGTTACACATATTTGAATGCATATAGTGAAGCCTGATTAAACAACAAATGTTACTAGAATAAATACCACAGCACAAAAATTAAGGCAGCTATAGTTTATAGTGTGGTGCTAATCCCATTGTTCTCTATTCACTTCACATTTGTCCCCCACGCTGTGTGAGAAACTCCCCAGCAGCGGACCATTTGCATTCTACAGATAGGTTACGGTTCGGTTTTTCCTCTGATTTTATTTAATCTCAAATAGAAATCGCTTATACAAAAAGAACTCTAGTCCTGCTGTTTTTCACTAGAAAATGTAGCATAGCTGATACCAGAAAAGGGGAAATTGTTTCCAAGATGAAAGAAAAACAGCTCAGTCATCACACAGCATGGGTATTATCAGAAGTGAATGCTCAGAAACTTCTAGAGTTTTGTCTTCAGGCAAAGATACAAACAATAACATCTTTGTTCTTTACACTTCCCCTACCAGGCTATAGATCAAGATGCAGAAGAACCCAACAACATTGTGGATTATTCCATCATGCAAGCAGATCCAGCCAATGTGTTTGATATAGACCAAAGCACTGGGGAAATTAAGCTGAAATCCTATATCCGTTCCCTGGACATCATCCACAACATCACCAAGAACAAAGACTGCATATGGTCAGTGGTGGTGCAGGCCAAGGACCGAGGCTCCCCGTCCTTCAGTACCACAGCAGTTCTGAAGATTGATATCACAGAGGAGGTAAGCAAATGATTTAGAAAAATCCTTATGTGAGATGATCCTTGAGAGGCACCAAAGAGTAGTCACTGCTTGCACCATTTCTGAGAGTACTTTAAAGATGCTTCAGGAGTTGAAATCAACAGCCAAAAAGTTGCTAGCCATTGCTTCTCCTTTCTTGCTAGCTCTGTTTTGTAGAGTGTTTCTAGAGCCTTGTGGTGAAGCTGGATTCTATAGCCACAAATGTAAAAGACATTTTGATCACAGAAATTGCAAAGGTACAAAGGTAGGAGCATAATGTGGTTGGGAGATGAGTTTCTTGCATCTGATTTTTAGAGATAGATGCAAATTAAGGACTATAGACTCCTGAGAGGGAAGGTAAATCCTGACTGCTAAATTTCTGATTTTTTGTTTTCATTCAGGAGAAGAAAACAATCTTTTTCCCCTACAAAAAGTGAGTCGAAAGTAGCTGGGGCCAGAGTGAAATATATCAGACCAGTTTTGCAAGTCAACATAAGGGACATAGGAAAAGTGAGAAAACTTTATAGGAATGCTTTAAAGTATGTAGAATTTTGGATGTGAGTTTAATAATTGCATTACTATTAGCAGGCAAAACAAGAAAACTCTAAAAGGTAGCACACATAGGTTGAGAGTTTCCTGTTAGTCCAACTTTTACATCAACCAAAGAACAAGCAGCGATTTATGGTGAGCAGCGCATGCTTGCGTGATTCTTATTTATTGTAACTGCCTTGCCGTGCCTTTAAGTAGGTACCAGCAGGGAGGAAATGGGCTTTAAAGTAGATGAGAAACACATCATTAGCCTGACAGTCTCTGGACCACACACATACTGGGCAAAGATGCAAATCTCTTCCTACAGACAGCAGCTGGCCTTCTCTTTGGTCAAAATGCACCCACCGCTCTTTTCTCTCTTACAATCTTTTCTCTGTTTTCTCTGTCTCCTCTTATTCCACTGATACTCCGTATCGGGTGCATTTATATGGTACTTCTTGTATACAGTTCAGAGCCTGCTGGAAGTTAAAAGGTGTCCGCCGAGAACACTTGCGCTCGTCGGAAACGTAAACTTGGCCACCAGCAGTGCAGGAGTCACTCCTGGTCTCTGTTGTGGGCGCCTGCCCCACCAGCAGTGCCAGGACTCGGGTCTGCCCTAGCAGAGGGGGTGCCTGGCGTGGGGCTGGCTGTCGGGGCAGGCCAGCCCTGCTGCAGGCTCCATGAGAGCTACCGTGCAGCGCTGGGGCTCCGGCGTGGCAGGGCACGGCGCTTCAAGGCTCTGCCATGCGGAGCTGGGGGACTGTGCATGCTGGGTCACTGTGTTAACTCTAGACATGTAGCCATTCTTACTGATATAAAGGAAATAAACTGCTTAACACTTTGATTTCCCGTGGCAACCATAAGTTTTGGTGGGTTTTATACAACAAATAAGAATCGCTACCCGCAGCCAACAGTGGGAGCGCCCGCCCTCCCTGCCTCACTTCCAGGCTTCTCACAGGGTGCACGTTTCAGGGGTGCATGGCACCAGGGGGTCTCAGGCAGTGTCCCCACTATTGTCCCCCAGCATCTAGCCTCCAGCTTCTCCTCCCCTCCCGGATGAGCTGGTAACCTCTCCGTTAGCGTGCAGGGCTAGGGTACAGGGCTGAGGCGTGTCGAGGGCAGGGAGGGTGCCCCACACCTCCTCTGCGGGGGGAGAAGATGTGTCCCTGAACCAGCTGATGAAGGACATCTGGAAGGAAAACAAGAGCAGCTGATGCTTTGGGATAAAGAGTTTCCTGGATTTCCTTCTAATGCTTGAAGCATCAGCACCTGATGGAAGAAGATGTCTCGTACAAAGTCCCCTCTCTGCTTCCTTTTCTCCCCCTACAGGGGTACAGATTTGGCACAAAGTGAGGGAGCACCCTCCTGATACAGTCTAAAGGGGAAGCAGAGAGGGCTGGGAAGACATGGATTCCTCTCAGAAACAGTTTTTCCCTTCTTCCCATGCTCTTCTCAATGCCAAGTCCCAACACAGAGCCCGAGATAGCAACAGGATCTTCTTTCTTCACTTGAGTAGGTCTCTTCAGCAGGATCTGCAGTACTAATCTGATGTCGCATCCTCCATAAGCTTTTGTACATTTCTCCATTACTTCTTCCATTGCTTGCAATGATTTGGGTTGGTTTTTTTTAATCCAAGAGCATCACATCTCCTTGCAAAAACCACACTCAAATTTCAGCTTGCATGTGAGTGAGTTGCAGTGCCAGTGTACGAAACCCTTGGTCGCTCCCTATGTCCCAGAGACAGCACGGTCACTGCTAACACTTTGTGAAGAAAACAGTCTCTTGGTGTAGGGACATCGCGCACACACACTCTCACACACATGCACGCACTCTCAGAGGCTGTTACAAATGTACATTTCATCCCTCTGTGCTCCAGCTGTACAAAGTCTCTTTTAGTTAGCTGTTTGGTGGGCATTTATGTATTACTGATTTTGGATAAGGAGGATATTTTTGAATGCATCCTCTAGAGGTTTCCTGCAGTGTTAATCACACCATGTAATTAAACAGGCATATTTTCTGATTAACATTTACCATTGCAATTAGCGCAAGGCTGTGCCCTTTGAGATAGATGCCTTGTGGCTAAGTTCAGCAGTATAGCACATCAAAAGGACCTTTAGCTCTTGGAATAATATAGTGATAAAAAATTCCAGAGGCCTTTTAATTTAACTGAGTCCGGTTTTATGGAAATCGGTATTGAGTGGCGTCTGTTAATCTCCTATCCTTTCTCAACACAATAAGAAACATATGCTGAAAAAGCCACTCTTTTTTCACCCTTATGTCTCACTCAAAAATCTATTCCTGCTGCCCAAGATTTTCACGGAAAGCTGATTCCCACTCCTGATCCTGAAGGTTGGCCTGATGGGGGGATCCCTCTGCCTCTTCATGACTCCACTGAGGTTATGCAAGTATATGGGGGCGTTTATTTACACCTCTTCATGGACTGAGGCTTAAGTCCACATTTAGACACCATAATCTGTGGTTCTTAATAGCTTTGGCCACTCATTTAGGCTTCTAAATATACCTGGTGAGTCTCAGTTTTAGATTCCCCTAATTGAAAGGTTCAACAAATACCTTCTGTGAATTAATGGGGATATCTCCTCCCCTCTCATACTAACTCTGCAACCATGGAAACTGTGGTTGCTGATGGCACTAAACATCCTTTGCCACATTTGCAGAGCAGTTAGCCTCTTCTTTCCACCCTTACATGGACCGTGAGAAAAATTGTTCAGAGGCGGTTGGTTTGATTTGAGAAATCTTGCCCCACGCTCGTGTTTGTATTGCAACGTGATGTAAATGCAGCCTTCGTATTCGGTGATAGCACTGCTCTTTGGGATGAGCACTGGAGGGGGCAGCTTGTGTTTTACCTCAGATCAGGAATTACTTGTGAAGCAAATCTCCTGATCATCCCCACATACTGCGGGATGGCTCATGTCTCACATAGCTCCAAGCACACAAAGCGGACTTCTTTCAAACGAAAATGTGTTTGGGGAGCGCATTTAGTGTGCTTTGGCGCTAGCAGGCAGTCCGTCCCTGCAACCAGGCTAGAGCAATCTGAAGCAAAACCCCAGAAATGCTGAATGTGTGGAAGTGGGCTCCTCAGAACCAGCTGGTTTGTTGTACAGATCCACTTGCTCAAGTCGACACAGCCCAAGTTGTGTATAATCTGCAATAGCTTGGGCTCTTAACAGCTTTGCCTGCTTACTTAGACTTCTAAATATAGCTGGTGAGCCTTAGCTGGTCTCATGGTTGAAGAGCTCAACCACACACTTCTGTTGGGTCCAACTTCTGGATACGCCGCCCACTTGTTCTGCTCACTGCAACCCATGCACTATGAAAGGCTCTTGAGAAGCTGCCAGGAGGTGTGGATGTCTTCACGCTGCAAACTGTTGTGGCAGGAGAGAGAAAAACAAAGGAAATAAGTCACCATTTCAGTAGCAAAGAGAGACATGGGCATCCTCTTTGGAATCCAAACTCAGGTTTTTGAGGAGGAAGCCACTGTGGAGGAAGGATGGCAAGAATAAGCCCCACGTGCTGCAGAGGGGTGTTTTCCACAGCCTGGCCTTCAGGTACGCAGCCTGAAAGCATCTCTCTACACTGAAACTGCACAGTGCCAGGTCTCATGAAGCCGGCTTCAAAGGCACGTGTCAATGTTAGAGCCTCTCAAAAGCTGGCGAGTCCCAGTGACTGCTGGACACTTCAGCACCCTGCGGGACTTGGGCTGAGGAGCTTCTCTGCAGGGGACAGACAGTCACAAGGGTTCTGCAGGGGACCATACGTGCCCGTTAAATAAAAAATAGATGATGACATCTTTTAATCCAAACAGTTGTTTTAATCTTTTTAATTGTATTCTTGCCCCAGGATTGGACTTCTCCTTTCTTGAAGCTGATACGAACAGCTTAGCTACTTCCAAATTTCTGCCATGGTTCCCTCTAATTGTCCCCAACCCTTCTCTGGGCCAGTGCTCATTATAACTGGGAAGTCATAGCAAAAAACCAGCAGAGCATTATCTTTTGTGAGCAGGGGTATTTTAACTCCTTTGATGGCTATTAAGACAGAGTGTTTCTTCCAGGTTTTGGCCCACAGAGATATGACGGTGCTTCCCATACCAGCTTTCATTTCATTGTGTATCTGGTTTTTTTTAATGTGTACAAGAAAAATCAGTGCTCTTCAAAATGCAGCATGCCTCTTAGGAAAAAAAAAAACCAACAGCTAAATAAATTACAAAGTGGCACTATATTTGTTAACCCCCTTCTGAGGCACTGTTGGTAACTGATACAATGACTTGAAGGTGTTTTGAATGTGCAGGGTAGTGCTCAGAGCCAAAGCGCTTAAACTTGTCGCAGGTCCAAATGCTCCCAGACTTTCACTGTCAGAGGGTGCTCGGACCTCTCTCGGGCCTGCTCTGTGTGTTAACTGACGGGGCCACAGTGATGACAGACAAGATTGCAAAGCTTTTTGGTGACAAATGCACTTACGTAAGCCTCTCTGCAGGCTGGCCAAGATGATGCTGTTCCAGGCTTGTTTTGCAAGTTATTCCTCCTATTTATCCTGTGAGTGTCATGGCCATGACAAACAGAAATTCTCCCACTGTATGCTTACAAAATGCCTCATGTTTTTATGCAGACATTACAGAAAAGTTGTTATCCAAGGCTGATTCTAGGCAAAGCTTTGTATAGTACAGGCCCAGTAGCTAGAATATAGGCTGAACCAGACAACTGTTAATGGTTTTAGTTTTGGTATTGATCACCTCTTCATAACTGGAAGCTCTGAACAGGTGCCAAACTTGGTGAGACAAGGGGTAGATGAACAAAGCTGAATTCTGAAACTCCCCATACGATTTCCATCAGTTCTTACCCCTGCAACTGTTGTACACTGGCAACATAGACACATACTTCTGTCTAATCCCATTTATTCAAGGTTTTCAAATAGCTAGTCAAATAATTATTAGTGAGACATAGGATCTTCTTAAGTATATGTCATCTTTCTCCTTGTGTTGGTCCTATACTATTTATCCATCAGTGCCTCACTACAAAATAGGTCTTGACAACACTCATAATAAGTGGACTCATTTCAGGTCATGTACTACTTAGCAGGGTTTATCTGAGACTTAATTCATCAGACTTTCACATGAAGTTAAGTAAGACACGGTAGAATTTCTGTCATCTGGTGGGATTTAAGTACACAAAATCCATGTAATGCAGAACAGCAAAGCTGATGTGAATCCAAGCTCCACCAAAGTTGTGGGCTCTTCTGCTTTTGGTTTCTAGCTTAGATCCATTCTTAATTAAATAATAGAAAAACTCTTTGCACAGCAAAATGATGAAAGCTGGTTGCTACCTGTAAGGTAATGTGGTCCATGAGTTCCAATAGCATTTCTTCGCCCACTTCTCTTTGGCAATAGGAAAGATTCAGGGTAGGGGAAGAGTGGTCTTGGATAATGTGTTTGAGGTAGGTTGTGAAAGTACAGAAGTGAAATGAAGACAGTGGGGTGTGTATTAATGAATTTATATTCCCTAAGTTTAGGGATGTGATTTAAAAATAGTGTTCCTGTGCAATACATGACAAGAGGTACTCTGAAGCATCCTTTGGGGATACTCTTAGTCACCTCCCTCCGTAGGCTGGGGAGGGTAAAGAGATGAGCATCCTAGTGTAGAGTCATACAGGGAAATCCATCTGATCTCACTTTAAATGTCTAAAAGTCAGAGGTTCAAGTCCAAGCTAGTCACAAGGCTCTCTTTATACTCACTGTCTTTGATACCTGTTTTAGCATGTGGTGACTGCTACTCTGGAGGTGTCCTTTTCTCCCATGTACTAAAAGCTGGGAGCTTGGACTGCTGACTAAAATGCAGATAACCCGTTACCAGACGTACAAAGTTTGGGAGATGATTCCCCTCTGGAGTCGAGGCCAGAGGAGCGGGGCACAGTGGGTAGCCCTGTCTCTCTGCAGCTGCCCCTACATTTTTGACCAGCTCTTGGTAAACACACCTGCTCGTGAATGTGCCATTTCTGAAGGATCTCCTGGCCTTGCACAACACTACTATCTGTCCAGATACCCTTGCAGGAGCTGGTATTCATTATGAACTTCTCTTGGAAATGTAGTCCAAGGGTGGACTACCATGTCATGACTATGTGCTGTGCTGCTACCCTTTATTCCCTGATCAGCCAGGTGTTTACACATGCTTCCTAACTTCTTTTAGTGTTTCTGGATTCAGTTCTATGTCATTGCAACTGTCTCCTCTCCTGTGCCTAGTTCAACACTTAGCTCCCTTTATTTTACATGCTCTCTATCCTGTACACATTTTATCCTAGTTCCCTAGTTGTATTTATAATAGATACTGGCCTCTTTCAAATATAACTATGTGAGGGTTGACCATTTCTCTTATTTTTGATATTTCCAGATCAAGTCCAGGGTAAAATCCTATATTCTAGGTCTCAAGAAGCGTCCATGGACAATATTTGGAATTTGCATGAGTGGCGTCCTTTCCACCATTTCTGTAACAATGGTGATCTCCACCATCATGTACTGGAAAAGTGTGAAACGATCCAGGCTCCACCCGCAGGGCAAAATCCGCAAAATTATACGGGGACCTCCGAGACGCACAGTGTGCTAAGCTGCAAAGTGATCTGGCCATTCATTTGTCCTTAATATGCCATATGTAGCTTATGTTATTGCTTATTTCTTTTATTTCTAAAAACAAAGCTCTTTAGCTCTACTCGTGTCCCTACCTCAAAGAGTTTTGTTATGTCTGTAAAAGAGTACTTGAAAACAGAATGCAGCACATACCTGCTAACTACTCATTTGTACACTGTAATTTTATAAAGTGGAGTTTTCTCATAATCTTTTTAATGCCATGCTCAGTAATAGTCCTATAAACTGCATCACCGTATCACCTGCAACTGTTTTTAAAAGATCATTTTCTACTCATAAACTTCTGTTTGGGTTCAACACTATTATTCCTAGGAAATTAACTCTGAAATGTAGTACAACAATACAGTTGCAGATCCTGGAGCCAATTATTTTCTTGCTCAGTTCTTGCAAGTTAAACAAACGCTATGGTGACAGGCAGGAATCCATCCTAATTTGGCGGTAATAGTCCTGTAAGCTTTTGCGTTCAACAGTTGTCCATCTCACAACACTGTAATGCTTGCCCAGTCTCCTGCTCCATCTAAATTCTCCAAACCTGGACTGGCTCTTTGACTCTTCTTTTTTTAGAGACAACTTCTATTAGTCAGCTCTGCTTGTTACATATTTTGGACAAATGAAATTTCTGGGTCACTGTCTGTCCCATAGAGTAAGTCATGTGTTTTCTTTGTACTCTTTTACAGACTCTTCACAAAGGGCCTATGGCCGCCTTTTTGATGCAAACTAAAGATAACCCCATGAAAGCCTTAGGAGTGCTAGCTGGTGTCATGGGCATAATGGTGCTGATAACTATCATGATCTCTACTGCCATGTTCTGGCGCAATAAGCGGTCCAACAAAATCATGCCGGTAAGAAGGATCATAAAAAAGAGACAGACCCCGCAGTCCCGGACAGTCAGGATGGAGTGGCTGAAGTTCAAGAGGCCCAGCAATGCTGCGGAGAAGTTTGTTGTTGAGGATGATGCCAAGAGCCTACACAACGAGAACAGCAACAACAACATCCAGGTTGCCCCCGTGCCGCCGACCGCCCCCTCACCCCCACCACCCCCTGCCCTGACTCCCAGGGGGGACGCCGCGGGGTGGCGGGTGCCAACCGTGTCCGGCTCCCTCACTCCCAAGTTTATAAACAAGCAGCTGAAGAAGAGAGGTCATGGCAGCGCCCACAACGCCCTCGTGTCAGAGCTCAAAATGAAGTTTGAGAAGAGGAACGCAGCTATCGGTGAGCCGCACATCTAGGCACTCTTGGCAGCACCCAGAGACTGCGGATTGCGGCTGTGCGTGGATATATTTATGTGGCGTGGTCTTCCCCATGTCTGTCAGCACCCTGTGAACTGAGAGCAGCTTCTTGCTGTGATAGCCACCCCTCACCTTCTGCAAGTATTACATGCTACAGAGTCACCCCACCCATAGCAAATGCTGCGGTCCGTGCCCAGTTGCGACTGCAGTTCCTGCGGCACGTGTCCCAGTGCTGGTCCGTCCCTGCAGCTGTCTGACCGGGGTGCTGAGTACCCTCGTGCCAGCCACAGTCTCCCCAAGTGAACGGGGATTCAGGTTGCCCCCGTTTTGGAGGTCCCTACCCAGATCCCTGGTTTTCAAACAAGGCACTCTGCAGCCAAGGCACTGGAGGACGCCACTTCCGACCTGGTCTGGCAGGTGGGTTTGAGGTGTCCAAAACCCCATCACTTCAAATCCCAGACCCACTTTTGAAGACGTTGGCCTCGCTGTGGCACCAGCACTGAGTCAACGTGCAGGTCTCCTACAGCATTGACGCTGCACGCTGCAAGAGGGTAGCACGTAGCCGGTACCTGCTCTCCTAGGTGGTACCTGCTATCCTCAGGGCGCAACGCGCTTTGCAACAGCTGGCGGAGCGATGTGCTCGTGGCCTGAGTACCTTCATTCCCAAAAGGTAAGCGGGCAGGCTTGGAGAACTTCATTTTCCTGCAGCTTATGCTGGGTTTTGCCAGAGTACATTGGCATGATGCTGTGCTTCGCTTCTGCCCTGGACTTGCCTGCTAATCAGAGAATGGGAGGGCCACCTCAGCCTTCCCTAGACCAGCTGGGGCAAGATTCAAGCGCAGAAGTTCAATAGCAGCGCTGGCTCGGTACTGCCTCCTTCTGACACCGTGTCCCCTAACACGGGGGAGGCCAGCAGGAGAAGGCCATGATTAAAGCAGCAGGGAAGACAAGGTAAAACTGAGAGAGAAATGATGAGTGAAAAATATAGACAAGTGCTGGGAAGTTGCATATGTCGGTCAGGGAAGTGTCTGGAAAGATCATTTGGTTTTGTACACTGCTAGCAGGAGGTGTTGGGGAATGTATTTCATCACCTCTCCTGGCTTGCTGCAGGGACTGTTGAGTGCAAAAAGAGGTTTCCATAAAATATTCTGGTTTGTCCTATCAGTATTTTTGAGTGACTTATGCAACAGTTAACAGGGGGGGACAGGGGGAGCTGGGAGGCAGCTGACACTTTTTTTTTCCTGTTACCTGACAGTAAAAAGGCACTGAAGGCAGAGCACTGTTTTTGCTAGATCTACCCCACAGTTTCTCCCTCATGTTCGTTTCTGAGGAGATGTATTTCAGCTGGGCCTGGCTGTTTCCCATCCCTTGGGGAGAAGGCAGCGTGCGCCGGGCTGGCTGGGGAGCAGCACCCCGCACCCTCTGCCTGAGCCCTGGCCCGCAGGGCAGCTGTGCTGTCGTGGATCGGCACCGTGAACATCAAGACGGGGAGCAAACCCCGTCTACAGGACAGGACACTGTGTTAATTCAAGGGGGTCATGAGATTCTTCTCCAGCTGTCATTTCAGCTGGACCAGGAGACCCGGCCCTCAGGGGCTCTTCTTCCCTCACCCCATTAGCTGGTCTAATTCCCTTTGTTTGCAGCAGGACTTCATCAGCTTAGGGGGTAGCAGAGGTGCAGCAGAGTCCTGGCTGGGGGGCTGTGGCAGCAGCACTGCTCCCAGAGCCTCTCCTGCCATGTCTCGTTTCCTCCACTGTTTCCTCCACTGCTTATCTGTCCTCCTAGGGCTGTGTGGCATGAGGCCCAGGCTCTCGCGTTGTCCTCGTCCTTCTCCTCCAGCCGCGAGCCGGTGGGAGGGAGGGGAGCGCAGTCCCCGGCTCCGCTCCCAGTTCCCTGCGCGAGCGCGCACCTTCTGCTGGTTGTGGCTCTGCCAGGTTCTGCGACGTTTCCCGAGGTACCAAAAGTTCGTGAGTTATTCCCCATACCACTGTTTTCCCGATGTTGTGTTGAAGCCAGTATTCAATGTTCATTCTCCAATGAGGAAAGCCTATAAAGACCATTCAATTAAGTGAGATTTAACAGGAATTATAGGCTTATAGTCTTAGAGATTATATTTAAGAGGGAATAAAGATGTTTTATTACGATGTTGTGAGACTTTTTTCCAGTTACTCTGTATTTCAACTTCAGGGTTTGTTTTTTTTAATAAATAAAAAAAACCTGCAAAAGATGCTTCTGTGCTTGGTGTGCTTCTGCTGGCAACGATGCCTTGTCATTGCTTGTTATGTGGCCGCACGGGCCCAGGCAGCCAGACGGCTTCCCAGGATGAGCAAACGGCCCCTTTTGCAGGCCACGAGTCAGGAGAGGGGCTATGTGGTTTTTGGGCAACACCAGCCTGGAAGGAGAGGAGGCGAGAAGCGGGATGCCGTGGGCGCGGGGGACGGGCAGGGTCACAGATGAGCTCCTGGCCAAGCACCTGCTGTGCTCTGCAGCCCACTGCGGCATGGCCCCGGGGGCAGGAAGGTTTAGTTTGATGCCAGCACTCGCTGGGTATGCGATTTATTATGAACTTTCTACACGTGGTGATGGGATGTTTTGTCTTTCCCTGGCTGATTCCTTGCTGGGATTCAGCAGCTCTCTCTACAGGCTCTACAGTTTGCTGTTGTTCCTCCATGTTGACTGGGGTGGGAGAAGGCCAGTCATTACAGGCACTGGTCTGTTTTTCACGCCCCCTCATGCACAGCCCCGTGGTGGTCCTCAACCAGCATCAGCTCATGCCTGACCATGTATGCACCGTCTCCCCAGGGGTTTCTCCGGGACATGGTTGTCTCCCCACTTGGCCGGCTGCTTCTGCCCCTTCCCCACCGCTCCAGACCCCCCGGCACATGTGCTGCAACTGCCCAGCCTCCCCGTCCCTGCAGCCGAACGCCGGAGCTCCTTGGCATTCACATTTCTTTGCAATTTGTAACTGTAAAAGAATAGAAATGAAGCAGAGGACATCTGCGTATTCTGAAAATCCATCGTGTTTATTATTTTGACACTAAAAGAGTGACGAGACTAGGAAGTCCCTTGAAGTATAACACCGAGGGCCAGCATCGAACAGGTCTCTGCTCAAAAGCTGTGCAGTAAGTTACAGCAGAAGGAGGCGCTGGGGGAGGAACGTGGGGCCTGAGGAGAGACAGCACAGGAAACACACAGCAAAAACCAAAATACAACTAGAAAGCCAAACTGCCATGTAGTGAAGCTCACATTAGGCTTTATTTCTGCTTACAGCTGAGGTTTCTACTCTAGTTTTTTTCTTTTTGAGGCAGTCTGTAACAACACATATGACAAGGGCTGCAAGTCTATCGGCCACGTGCTTTGGTTGTGCTGGAAAGCATGAGGCCAAAAAAGAAAAAAATAAGTCACATGTCCTCAGACCCCTGAGAAATGCAGCGTGAGCTGCTCCATGAGCAGGGGCCCTTTGCTTTTACATGCATATTTGGGGTTTTTTGTCTCTAGAAAGGAGGTGAGCTTTGGTTTCAAAGCAGCCGGATGGGCAGGAGGCCTGTCTGCATTTGGGGAAGGTGCCTGGCTCACACCTTCAGCTCCCAAACCCTGGCTCCACCACCCTCTCTGCCCCCAGCCACTTGTCCCACCGGCCCAGTTCAGGCCAAGTGTCCCCATCACCCCCCGCATCACCCCACAGCCACAGCACCCTCCTGGGAAAAAGGAGACAGTGGTGGGGAGGGTGGAAGGGGAAACAGCAGCTGAGTGTTTGCCTGCAAAAGATAAACTCTTCATTTTTCACCAGTTCTTGTTCTTAACTTTTAAAATAATATATTAACGCAACACTTGTGTAGCAATAGGTGTTAGAGGTGGGTGTGTGTGTATTGGTGTGTTAGTGTTAGAATACGCGTGTGTGCGTGTGTGTTAGTGTGAAACTAAAACGGTCTTCTAAAATAAGTTTGGACACAAGTAAAAGGCCCTCCTCTTCTCCCTAGTTAAAAAAAAAAAAAAGAAGCGAGCCAAAACAATTCAAAAAACCCGAAGCCCTGTGCTGCGGCTATGTTACGCTGGTGTTCAGTAAGTGCTTACACTCTTCCTGTTCGTGGTACAACCGAGCCTGTGAACTTCGTAGGGCTGTGTAAACCTTAAGGAGGAGTAAGAAAAAAGCCCAACAAAACAAAGGAAAACAACCAAAACATACAAAAAACCCACCCCCAAAACCAGCACCCAACATCTCTGATAAAAAAAAAAGAAAGTTTTTCTCCAAGCGAAACAAAACAGCCCCATCACATTGACCCAATCCTTCCCCGCCCCAATTTTTGTTGCTGGTTATGACCACAGCCCTGCCCTGGCTCCCCTCTCCTGTTTCCATGAGGCAGCACACAGAAGCCCGCACCCGGCACAGGGCAGAGCTGCAAACAAGCCTGCCCATCCACCCCCTGGCTGGGTAAAATAAATACAGACAGAAATACACGCCTTTAAGGGGAGACCTTTGGCCTTTTGCCACATGCATTGCTATTGGGTTTGGGGGTTTTTTTGGTTAATGCTTGTTTTCTTGTGTGTTTGTGTGCGTTGCTCCATGACAGCGCTGCAGAGGCAGCCCGGGGGTGCGGGGGCACAGCCACACACCCCGGGCACCCCCATTCCCGGGGCTCCCCAAGCCTGCTGCGAATCCCTGCCGTGCGCCCCGCCATGCCCCAGTCCATGCAGCACGGAGCCTTCCTTGCATGGTCCTTCAAGAAAACCAGCACGTGCTGTGGCTTGAGGTCATCTGTAAAAGATGCCACCGTGGCCGCGTTCGCAGGGCGGGCAGGGACTGGGCTAGTAGAGGTCGGCGCTGTTCCTGTGGGGCGGCCGGGTCTTGCCAGGCTCCTCGCGGGCCATGGGCCGCCGGGAACCACGGCCTCCCTCGGGGCGGCAGAGCCCGTCCTCGCTGCCGGCGGGCAGGCTGTCCAGCGTGCTCTCCTTGCTGCCAGCGGCCTGTGCTTGGCCCCCGCGGCGGCGGCGGGGGCAGGCACCGAGGCAGCGGGCCAGGCAGCCGGGCCGAGCCTCAGCGGTGCAGGCATACATGCCGGCGGGCACGGCCAGCACCATGGCGCAGACGATGACGACGATGTGGATGAGCTTCTCGCGCTGCTCCAGCTGGCTGACGTCGCTGCCCGTGACAAAGACGACGCACTGGCCCTTGCGGGGTGCCTGGTTGCGCACGGCCACGCAGACCTCGTACTTGGTGGCCGGCAGCAGGTCAGTCACCGAGTAGGTGTTGATGCCGGGGCCGATGTAGATGGCGTCCTTCTGGGCGGCATCGTAGCGGCCCACCAGGAGGGTGTACCAGGTCTCGCCCGGCTCCGCTGCTGCCGCCGCCGCCGCAAACCACTCCAGGGTGATGCCGTAGACCGTCTGCTTGGCGATGCGCACTTCTACGTGGGCGCCCGGCTCAGCAGGGGCGATGGGGACCCAGCCAGGGGTGGTGGACGCCCACGGGGCCCCCACATGGAGGGTGATGGCCACCGAGGTGTTGCCCAAGAAGTTGGCGGCCGTGCAGGTGTAGTTGCCAGCGTCCGCTGGCCGTGCCGCTGGGATCAGCAGCTCTGAGCGGACGGTCTCCTCGCTGATGGGCTCGGTGGACACTGCAGGCAGAGGGGAGTTGTGTCAGCAGGCGGGGGACCCTCCTGCCCGTGCAGGGAGCCGCCATGCCCTTGGGGCAGCCCCAAGACCACTGCGCTGTGGGATGGGGGCCAGGAGGCCAGGCAGGACCTGCCCTGCCCTGCCCAGGGAAAGAGGAAGAGGGGCGCGGAAGTGCGCCGAACCCCGCAGAGCTCGTCAGCGAAGCGTTATCCGGGCCAAAAAGGCAATAAACGCCCCGGGACACCCAAGCACGGGAGACAGGGAGCGCGTCCGACCCCCGCCCCAGCGCCAGCAGCTGAGGAAGCTGCTGTGGGCAGAGGCCAAGCCACCCGTGTGCCACCTGCCATCAGCGTGCTCAGGCCAGGGCAAGCCGGGGAGAGCCACTGAGGTGCAGGAGGCACAGCTGCATTTTGGACACACGGTCTGTCCTCCGTTAGGCTTGAGTGCAGAAAAATGTCGGTCGACATTTTTCACATGTCTCAAAAAGAGGCTCGGGCCAAAACAAGGCATGTGGAGCCAGGAATCGTTGGACTGGAAGTGAGATGCAGCTTTAAGAATAGTATGAAACACCCTGTTGTCCACCCAAACAGGGACACGTGGCTGTGGTCGGGAAAAGCCTGTATGTAATTAATTCAGCATGTGCTTGTGGACAGATGCACAAGTGCTGCTACAACACTGCAATTAAAGCAAATATCAGTCCGGGATTAAGGGCTAATGCTATCTTATTTAGCTAGCTGGCTTATTAGGAACACACGTAGCCTGTGCGGTGCCCATATGCGTTATTAGCTTACCTGATGAAAATAGCAACTTGCCCTATTGAAGGCTCTTAGTAAAAATAAATGTGAGGAGGGTGTGTAAGAGCTGAGCTGGATGGGGAGAAAGAGGAAAAGGCCTCCTATTACGAGGCCCTCAATAAAGAATATGAATAAGCAAGGCTCACGGAGAACGACAGCCTCCGTTTTGGTTGTAGAACATGAATGGACACAGACAGGCAACAGGGCTGCACAGGGTTTTGTGGTTTGTGCGGGTATTTCTTGAGAAAACATATGGGAATAGTATAGAAACATACCTGTGTGTATATAGTGTGTGCACGCTCCTACAAACACACGTGTACATACAAATATAATTATATAGAGTGTGTGCATATATACACGTAGTATATAATATATAGTGTAAATATATATGCATGTCTAACTACATATTTATTATATATGTATGACTGATGTATTATGAATAGCTCTTACATCAGGTGTCATGTTGAAAGAGCTACTATTAAAAATCCACACATAAAATAACTGTGTAAAAATGAGGCCATGCTCCTTTCATTTTTGACCGATATCCTGCGTGAAGCAGCTCTTCTCATGCCAGTCAGACGTGTTCAGACATGTAGGATGATTAAGATTATTTGGATTATGCCACCACAATAACTGTGATGCTCTAAAGGGGCTGAGAGGTGGTGTGGTGACTGTGATGGCCTGAAGACCTACGTAAGCAGAATAGCAGAACATACATTTTTAATGGAAAAAAAAAAAAAAAAAGAAGGAAAAGCTTTGCTTACCATTAAATGCCCTTAAAAGTTTGAGTGCATAAGTCCACCAGACAGCCGGGGAAGGGCTGGCTTGCACAAAGCAGGTCAGGGTGACATTCAGCCCCACCGGCACTGTCAGGTTGGTGTCAAGGGCTGAGGTCAGGGGCTTCATGCAGCTGTTGAGCTCCACTTCATGAAAAAACTTCCCTGCTCTGAATTTCGGGCTTGAGCAAGTTAAATAGGAATTCATCAGAATAATAGGTGGGCCGACTGACTTGATAAACTGGACAAATCCCCGCAGGCGACAGTCGCAAAGCCAGGGGTTGTCATGAAGGGCCAGGACGGCGTTGGAAATAGCTTCGATCTGCCCCTCCGCCCTCTGGCTTCTCTGATAGACGGGCCAGTTGAAGAAGACATCCCTGGATATGATGGTAAGCTGATTTGAGGATAGATCTAAATAGGTCAGGTTGGGCAGATAGCGGAGCGCGTGTTCTGGAAGGACATCCAGCCGGTTGTGCTTCAGATCCAGGATTTTCAGAGCCGGGGTGTCTTGAAATGCTGTCCATGGCACCGAACTTAATTTGTTCCCTTGCAAGCGCAGCTCCTTCAGAGCCGGCAGATATTCCAGGCTCTTGATGTGCATCACTGTGATGTTGTTAAAATTGAGCCAGAGATACTCCAAGGCACTAACATTCTCAAAAGACCCACGAGGCAATTCTGTTAGGTGAGAATTTTCTATTCTAATTTTCCGGATGTCCTGAGGGATGTTTGCAGGAATCTGCCTCAGCAGTGCAGACATGCAGAGCAAACTCCTAAGGAGGAAACCAGAAAATTCTCCAGGTTGCACACCATGTTCATGGCTAACAAACCAGTTCCCTATACAGGTCTACAAGCACTTGAATAATTATAAGGTATTGTATACAGGGCATGCATAAGCCATACATCCATCCTTCAGTGTAGTTTTACACCCGTTTTCCCACAAAGACTACAATTAAGTCATAAAAATTGCTACATATGCAACTACATAGCTCAGGGAAATAAGAGAAGTCTCATTCTATGCTCAAGCTAGTACTATTCAAGAATTAGAAGAGGCATACCATGCTGCCATCTGTTCGGTTTTGGTGCTCGCAACGTCGGCAAATATATATTGGGAATCTCCGAGCTGCTTTGCTGGTGCTACAACTAGGGTAACTAGCATTCTTACCTTCCAAAGCTGTCTTGAGAACAAGAGCATCCTGTGACACAAGATGAAACAGATGGGTTTATTTTGTGGAAGGCCAGAAGAAGCAGCAAAATATGACAAATAGGGTCCATATTCTCCTTTAAGAAAGCACTGTGCAGGGTTTGCACCAAACATGCCAACAGCCTCCAAGAAGCAAATCCTATTAGCTGTAATCTTCCTTGACGCAGAAATAAATCCTGCTGGGGACCCGACCCTGAAGACGACATGTAGTATGGTTTATAGCCTGTGTCAAAGTGCTAAAAATGACCCCTGGGACCACTCTTGGCATTTATTCTTTAGCTGCAGGTATTTTGACAGACATGTTTATTTGGTTGGTAATATGAAGATGGAGCCAAAAGCACTTCTGTTCCCCAGGCCTTACAAGTAGTTAACCAGGCCAATTTACTTTTTATTTTTTTTATTTCAAGGGGTCTGTCTCAATATCCTGTATTTTAATGGCTTCTATCAAGGCAGAAAACCACAGTAAGGGCCAGACTTCACAGTGTAATATGTCAGTGCATAGTGCCGTCTTGCACAATCCATCAAGCCCCAAAACCTGCCCACAGCTCTGTGCAGGGTGTACTGTTGCACATGGTGAGCAAGAAACCTACTCCCCAAACTTAGTTACTCTGTCACGGAAACATAAGAAGTATGGCACTGTTTTTCCTCTGAAACAACTTTTTTTCCCCCCACTATCTCCATTTTTACATGCTAGTAATGAAAACAACAACATAGCTGTAGCCAGTCTGTGGGCTGTGCTGAGAAAATAATATATTTGAAGTTAATCTCTATTGTATAAATATAAAATTTCAGTGCTATTTCAATATTTTAAGTTCTCCGGCTTCCCCTGGAAGACACGTGCTGATTGCCCTTCAGCCACCTTGAAAAATTCAGTCTAAATAATTATATGAGAAGGGATTTGCAGTAACCAGATTTTTAAATTTTTTAAAATCCAAAATAGTTTTCGGTTATGATTTCCAAGCAGCGCTGCGTTCTCCTGGGGCCATCTAGTGTGTATGGGCTTCATTACAGCCCGCAGAAGGCAGCGTGCCGCCGGAAAAGAGCTTAACCTCACTGCCAGTACGTGTGAAGCTGGGTCACAAATCAAGATTAGCCTGAACCTACTTAACCTCTAACCTACGGGACCAGGATAGAAAAATATTTATAGTGTGACGGCTTAGATCTATACATGGCTATCGGGGCGTGTGCGATAGCGTAGGCACTGTAAGCCTACAGAAGACGTAGGATTGATTCTGCAGTTTTTAAATTGACAGGGGCTTTGATTTCAAGGCGAATCAGAAAAATGAACTGGTGGGGAAACCAGTGGGGACTGTCGCAGCGCTTTGCGATTGCCTCCTCCATGTAGAAGCAGCAGGCTGTGCGTAGTGAGCCTGTTGGGCTGCCGTTGCTCGCTATGCCCAGCGTCCAACCACGAGCATATGGGATTTTTTTTTCTTTAAACTGAAACGTTCCTTCTTTGTCCACGGTGCAGTACTTGATATTTCAACAGCTGCCCTACATTTTAACATGTCAGTAAGGCCATGAGTGAAGGAGAAAGGCTGCTGGTCTGTAGCACAGCAGATGCAGCAGCTGCAAATACCCCACCTGACTGTGGTGGCTGCTGGGGACGCTGCTTGGTGAAGCTGTTGCTGTTGCAGCGAGTGGCACCAGCACAGACCCCGTGAGCCGAGGCAGACACTCCTTAGGCACTTTCAGCGTAGCTTAAGCAGCAAAGGGAACCCCGTTAGCAGGGCTGGCTGGCTAAACTGAGAGTGCTGCCGGAGCGACGCTGGCGGCTGCCATGGGAGGATGTGTCCTTCCCGGTCATCCCTCCGCCGCTGAAGCCGAGGGCCTGAAGGAACCCCATGCCCACGCTGCAATGGCATGGGCCTCCGTGGAGACAACACTCACCAGTGCCTTTGGTCCTCTCCTGTAGTCTGCCATGGAAAGATTCCCTAATAAACTATTAATATTATTAATTTATAATGATGTTTTTATAATTTTACACTTTATTATAACACCTGATATTATTACTTGGTAATAACAGCAGTAAACAACATATGACACAGTTAGTTAGAATATAGCTGAGAGTCAGGAGCAAACCTGGGATTTGCCCCTGTGTGTGCTGCAGGGACTGGGAGGGAAAAGCTTTCAAAACCAATGTTTTGATGATGTTCAGCATTAGAGGTGATGGGAGAAATCTTCCCATAATGGGAGAAATGGCTGAAGTTCACCCAGGTCATTGGCTTGCCCAGTCATGCTGGCCAGGTATTCATGAGGTGATGGAGATGCCCATCAGTGCATGGGGTTCATGGGGGAAATGCGCTAGAAAACGACCCACTTTGTGAGCTGCACACATGCAACCAGCAGGGCCACTGGTTTGGGGACAGTTTGGTTGTTTCCAGCATTAGGCAGCTCAGCAGGAGGGATTCACCGCTTTTAAGGCCCAACCTTGCAAAAACTTCCTTTGCTTGCAGGGAAGGCACCTCCTTTGCCACCTTCCCACCCCTCCTGCATGGCCTGCAGGGAGGGTCTTAAAGCATGTGGCAGCAATGTCTTCCAAAAAAAAAAAATCTTTCATGAAAAGCGTTATTTATTAACAGGTTTATATACAGAGTAAAAACTATTGGTGGTCCCCCCATGTACATCTTTGGGCACAGTACAGATACATAATAATGCCCAGTGTCCTGGGATGCAGCAAGTAAAATTTCACCCAGGCTTCTCTGGTAGAAAGAACTACATTAATTTAAATAAATGAGTTGATTAACAGAAAAAAAAAAAGAACTTAAGTTATTTTCTTTCTCCCACGTGAGCTCTCCTCCCAGTCCCACCCTTCTTCTACAAGGCTAGAAAATGGCCTTCTAAAGAGAGGTGTCAGTCAGTACCATGGGCCAATGCTCCGGCTGTTTTCAGGCTGATATTTATTTGTTGCTTGAGAGGCCATTTCTCTAAATATTCCCAAACCCCAACTGTACTCAGAAAGCCCAGTATTAACCTGAGAAACTAGTGGTGAATTACTTATCAAAAACAGATGAATTAGCAGGTACAGCGTCTACCCACTCTCTAGGGTAGAGAGAGGTGGGGAAAGAAAAGAAGGGAAAAAAAAGGTAAAAGAAAAAAAAAATCCCCTAAACAGTGTTAGCCACAGCCGTTATGTTTATGTTCCCTACTGGAGTGGGATTTTGTTGCCTTTTTAATTCAGCCCAGTTTATGCCTGCCTGTAAATTTAATGGCCACTTTTGTGACAGCAGATGTCCACTCAGTTCAGCTGCTCTTTAATGTCATGTGGCATCCTGGCCGAAGCCAAAATGCAGAACAAGCTGTCTAAAACCCAAGCTGTCAAAATAAATCTCCATAGAGACATTGTCTGCTAATCTGTGGGAAGTGGAGTTTAAGAGACTGCGCTGATTGCCAAAGCAAACGCCGAAAGGACGCCCGTTGCTCCCAGCAATGGCGAGGGAGTCAAACTCTGTCTTGAAATGACGGGCACACGGGTCTGTAAGAAATCAAGTCCAGGCTGATGCTTTACAATTACAGTCCCTCTGCCAGAGCTATCAGCGTTAGAAATCCCTGCTGGGGAGGACATATGAGGTGAAGGCTGCAGCTGGATATTTCAGATACAGTGCATGTAACACCAAATGGTACAGGCTTGAAAAAGCAGCTTTGAAAAAGAGGAGGGTGGCTTGAGAAGAGGTAAATAAGACTTTTCCTTCACAAGCCTTCAACAACAACAGCAGCTGTACAAACTTGCAGGTCTTTCCCCAATTGTTTTGAGTAACCCAACGTCCCTGGAAAGGGTCCCCTGGGGCACTGCAGCTCCAGCTCCACTGCAGCAAGTCCCACAGGGAGCTGGCAAAGGGGCACCACCCGCCCCCTTTCACCCTCCGGAGGAAAGGAAAGGCTTCGTCTCTTGCTCAGGGCACCTCAGGGCAGGAGCAGAGTCCGTCTCCAATGCCAAAACCAGGAGCCAAGGGCCAACACACTCCTGTGGGCTGCAACTACAGCCCAGCCGCTCCACGTCACTGCCAGCAGCCCCCGGCCCTTGGGAAACATGGGCACCGCTCCAAGGCTCGCTGCCGCCTCTGAGAAGCTCCTGGCCCTGCTCTCTGGGGTGTACACACTTACTTCTCATCAGTTTGAACCTTTGCTGGCAATTGCTAAATTATTTCTCTTTAATATTGATTAATAGGAAAGTAAAATGGGGGGAATTCTTTCGCTCTGTTTTGGGCAACAATTTGTGTCATCTATTCATGGACTTTAAAGCTGGTGAAGCTCCCACTAAGCCACAGTACTGTAGCACTGACTATTGATTAAATACATCCGGAAACTTTTCAGATGTTCCCAGAACACTCTGACATTGGGAAACTTTGGTATCAGCTTCTTCAGGAGCTTTTTAACCTTTAGATTTTATTTTACCATTGGAATACTTTCAAAGTCATTCTTCAATGTCCATTCATTTTTTAAACTATCTTGAAAAATGTTTTACTGTCCTTCTTGACATTTCTGGGTGGTTCTTCATTTTTTTTTTTCCCCACAAATTTATATATATGCACATGCACATATTTGTGTCCTACAGTTTTTAATCATTTAAAGACCTTTTAGTCTATTCTTCCTGGGCACACAGAAATAAATGTGAAAGTGACCACACAACGCAGTATAACTGCCTTCCAACATGTTTAAATCGCATTGTGGAAATCAGGTGTTTGTCAGCCTGAACGTTATTTTGCATTTGTGGAATTTTTATACATGTGGCATTAAAAATATTGCAGAGCCAGCCTTTGTCTGGATCTACCTGCCAGATAATCTGGACAATTTTTAAGACGTTTGGAAAAACATGTTTCAAAGCTTCAACGTGTTTTTTACATTTCTTCTTGCACTTCAGCTACTTGCAGTATTCTTTTGTAATTACTTTGGGCACATTATTTCATTTATATTCTGCTCAGTTCCCTCATTTTGATAGCTGCTTTTCTCCAGATCCTTTTAAGAAAAAGAAATAATAACAATTTTTCAGTACAGTTCAGAGCTATTTGGATTAATTTTTAAAACCCTATTACCTTCTTTTTGAAACCTTATCCTTAATTTTTCAATTTTACACTAATCTGATTTCCAAAATAAGTACAAAAAGATACTGTGGAAAGAGGAGCTTGTCTTTGTTATATATCACATGAAGTGCCCGTCGGGGAGCGGCACATACGGCTCTCCAAAGCACTCAGCCCAGGCAGCCGGCGCAACCTCCTGCCTAACATAGGTGGACAGTTACTTTATTCTTAAGTATTACTGAAGTGGTCCAACACTCAGTAATGGTTTAATGGTAAAAGTAGGGAACATTGTACTCCAAGAGATTCCAAAATATATTGCTTGACAGTGCCAAAATATTTGAAATAGACCCCAAAAAGCAACAAATTGGTCAAAACCTGACACAAAGAAATTATTAACAGAGGAAACATTTTCCAGGGAAAAAGAAAACCGAATATAACAAAGTGTCAAAAAATATATGTTTAAAATGCTACTAATGCAGTAATTCCAAAAGATATTCAGGTGTTCATTTTGGTTCTTACAGCACGTGTTTGTCCAAGGACTGACTTTGAGTAAGAAATTGTTTCCAGGGATGAGTATTCTCCTTGCCTGAACTCTGAGCCAGCTCCGTTCACGTCTTATGACCAGAGAGGGACGCTTGCCTGAGCTAACCCTGCTGAAACTAGGCGCCTAACACCCCTTCGGTTAAAACGACAACAAAAAATCCAGTGAGGTATTTATCTGTTTCCTTACATTCCTTGTACCACAGAAAATCTGACCCAGAGCCTTGAAAGTCACATTCAGCAGAAAATCAGTTTACTTAATGGTCTGAAATTTCACCTGCAGTTTAGTAAGTATAGGGTTTGTCTTCTGACTGACACCAGACAGACACAGAGATTATACGAGTTTCTATCTATTGCTTGCCTCATGTGAATCATCAGTGCAGTACGGAGAGAGGCTTGTTTTGGAGCAGCAGCAGTTGAGCTGCTAAACTCTGATGCCTCACCTATGAGACAGTGAGAATAGCCATAGGAAACAGAAAAGAAAAATCGTTTGTTCTACTTGGGATCGCTATTTATTCAAAGTGCAAAAAATATCCAATAGAGTCTGTAAGACTTAACACATCCACAGTGAATGTCACAGGATGACCTCTCCGTCCCTCCCGCAAGCAAAGAGCGACAGCGCTGGCCCAGCCGGAGCCTTTTCCGTTCCCAACTCACAGACCGTGTGTTGGGCATGCACCGACGGAGCGGGTGAGAGATGCTCCTCGCCAGGCCTGGATGCGGCAAATTACCCAGCTCGTGGCTCCAGGCAGCCGAAAGGTAAATACCTCTCGTTCCCAGTCAGCTCCTGCAAGCCTGACTTACAGGAAAGTCCTTGGGCAGTAGGTCCACTCCATTCACTGCAGGAGAGCTTTAGGACAGCCTTGATCCTTCAGGGCTAGCTTATCCATCCAGGGCCATGTCAGGCCGATTTCTGCACAGCCCAGTGATACTGCTGCAGATGTGGGCAGGAATCAGGCTCAATAATACAGCAATTCTTGCAACTTATCCCAAGAAGAATATTTTTATTCTACCTTGGAGAGAGACTCTAAAAATCATCCTGGGAAATGCAACTGTATAAATAAGTAATAGATCTATTACATACTACACATTTCATCAATTAATTTGTTGTATTAAAATACATAATTCTGCAAAATGTTATTTGTAAACCTAAAAATCTATGCAGTCCAGTGATAGAAGTATCATGCATTATTTTATACAGGGATTGACAAATTCTCCCAATACAAGAGAAGTCCTTTATCATTAATGTAAGGAATATGGGGAGTCCTATCAGAAGCTATCGTTATGTATCCCCCGTTGCTAGTATTTACGTTGAGATCAAATGACCTGCTTTTTCCATCAGGCCAAGTAATCGGACATAACTGAAACCCTTCTGCACAAGGAGGACTTGCAAAATCCGTACAGGGCTCCATTCCAACCAGTGAATTTTGTTAACCCACGCTGTACATGGACATCCAGAATGTGAGTGGAGATCCTTCCAATAAGTTTACAAATACACATTTAAAAAAAATTCAGCAAGCTTTATCAGTTATCATTCAACTTGGCTGGATCCCTCCCGTTCAACATTTGGCAGAACATATATCATTTTGTTCATGAAGAATACTTATTACAAAGAGAAAAACATTATATACAGTATTACTACATGAGGGGCTGGAGTGGGAAATTATACAGCTGGGAAGTGCTTTGTGATAAGCACTCAGATCCAAATTCCAGTGGAGCTGCAGGACTTAAATAACTGATTAGGTCACCCTGGCTATGAAAGTACATTTAGATGAATAATAGACAGGTTTTCTTCAGGGTTCTTGAACTTGTAAAATGTTTGAAGTCCACACTGAGCCTCTGCCACCACTGATGCCATGGTGGAAGTATGGCTGATGTATGTCTGGCCAGTGGTGTACCACCGCATCACATACCCCTGCTCTGCACGGAGCAAGGTACTTTCATGGCCGAACCACACGTGCCTGGCTGAGCCCTCTGGTCTTCACCACCAGTTTTGTCAGGAGCGCCGGCAGCAACGACAGGGCTGGTCTGGGAGATTTTTGCAGAACTGTCTAGCGTAGGTTTTTCAGTATGATTACAAAGCATTACAATGCCACACACAACTTGCAGAGTAGGATATTGTATGATTTTAACTAGCACAGCTGATATAAAACATACTCTACTAATTACAGTACAGCTAGAAAATGCCAGCTAGGCCTGATACTGAAAGACCTGTGCAATACTTGATGTTCAAGAAAATCTTAAGAATAGTGTTTAGGGCCAAAATGCAATCACAAAACGCGCTCTACTATGTATTTTTAGGAGCGGATTGGGTTTTGTCTCTTTATTTCTATCTCCTTTGCACATTTCTCTGAATTCAGAGCATAGAGCTGTTATGTTGGACATAACTGTTGGACATATGCTGTACATGTGCATTTAGTGATCTATTAAGCATCAAGCTGCATGTTTCATGCAAACATGGGGATGTAAAAGGTGAGACTCTCAATCTTCACCTTCATAGATATTTATATTAAAATTACTAAACACTCCCCTGTTTGTCAACCAAAAGAACATCAAAAGAACTGAGAATAAAATACTTAGCATATTGCAGAGCAGGTACTAAACAACACCAAGCAGAGCACGCTCAGAAATGTTGCTTAATGTCCTCACACTCAGTGTGCATGCTTCATTTTACGAAAATAAAAGTGGTCCAGGAGAATGAGGCCATTATGACAGAAGCTTTTGACTGGGTACAAAACAGCAAACCCCAAGCGGGATGAGCAACATGTTTCTGTAAAGCTTGGGCACCATCTTGCCTCTTGCATCCTCCTCCAGAACATGTCAGAGACAGAAGCATTGACAGGGTGGCCTGCAGTGCTGGAGCAGAGAGTCGTATATACAGCCACGTGCTTTCCACCTAGCGAGCCGACAATCAGACTAGTTACTATCAGCAAAAGTACTCGTTAGGTTGCCCCTCTATCTTTGGTATTGCTTCCGAGTCCACGCTGGATCGGGCGGACAGCAGCCTGTTCGACTCATCAGGGGTATGTCTAGTCAAGTATTCTCCTTCCACGCCTTTCGCCTTGGCCCCAGGAGACAGGCTTTCAAAGGTGACATAGGACTCCTGAATTTCCTTGGGTTTCCGCACAAAGCATTTTTTGCAGCGCCTTTTCAGTGCTCCGCAGCAGACCACCAGCGTCAGAGGAACAGCAATGACACAGGCCACGCTGATGACAACCACATTGATGAGCTTCTGGGTCCCTCCTGCGCTGGCAACTTCATCTGTGGAAAATATGATGCATTGCTCCTTCCTGGGGATCAGCCCTTTCACGCAGACACACACAATGTATTTGGTCTTTGGCAGCAGCCCATAAATGGTGACCTTGGTCTTCCCTGGCTCCACGTTGATCCGCCGCATGTCTCTCTCTCCAAAGACGGCATAGAGGACACTGAACACTGTCGTGTTCTTTGCCAGAGGTGCCTTCCAGGCCAGGGTGATACTCTGGTCAGTGTCTCCTATCACCCTGACGGACCTCACGATTCGCTCTGGCTCCTGCTGACCGGTAGGTGGGCTCACCAGCAGGTTTCTGGGGTTGCTATCTTGTGCCACATCTGGGAGGAGGAGGTCCTCTCCAGTCCCCACTCTAGCCCCCAGGGTAGGCACGGTGGAAGTGGTGATAACGTACCTTGCCACTAGCTTGTCATTGTAGGCAGCTGCTTCCATCCCGCTCGCCTTCCCGCTCCATGCGCCTTTGGCGTTAGAGTTCGGGTCATCCGTGCTTTCTGAGTCTGTGATGATGAGAGATATGAACGCCTCTGTTGCCCCCAGAAAATTCTTTGCTTTACAGATGTACTCTCCAGAGTCGAGATAAGAGACTACAGGCAGGCCCAGAATAGACCAGCTCATCCCATCACTGGAAATCTCTTGGTGAACTGCAAGGAAGGAAAAATAAAGAGGCAATAATCAATAGAATTAATAATATGTTTTCTAAAATATTAGGATTCAATCAGCCACATGCCTGCTCAATACAGTAGAATCATCATTTCTTTTTGCCACCAAGAACATTACAAAATCAAAGTAAATCCAAAAAAAGGACATTAACACTAAAATTAGGTTATGTTGGGATTTACACTGCTTCAGACCAAATCTATGTGAAGCATTTGATGCTGTTTCCTCCCAGTTGATGTACAGTTTGAAAACAAAACAGGAAAGGTTCTTCCATTAAAAAAAAAAAAGCTTAAAAGCTTAATACTTAAAAGTACAATACAATACTTAAAAAGAGTGGAAGGAGGAGGTGGTAACATGACCTAGTTGAACATAAGATGCAGTTCTCTGAGTCACAGAAAATACAAACAGTGGAGATCATCTTCTAAAAACCATATATGGACTAGTCTAGTGTATATGGAGAAAAACAGCTGAAAAATAATATCCCTTTTACTGCTATATTAGTGCAGGTTTTTATATTGAGCCAAACACAGGGAAGTCTGATCACTTACCACTGAAAGATACGTACACAGCTGAGTGTTGATTTTCTCACTTGGTTTACCAGGAGGCTAAAGCTTGCTTTTTTTGCCTTTTGCTATTTGTGCAGAAAAAAAGAGCAGGGATCATGCAGAAGGGTAAAGCACCTTCTTCATTATTTAACCAGCCTCCTTAGGATGAGCATGTACTACCTCTGCCCTTTCTCATTGAGAGGTAAACCAGGGAGATGTCTGTAAGGCAGGATGCAAACTTCTCCCAGGCCCTTGTGGGGTCAGGACCCAGCCTTGGCAACCAGGGCACGTTCCAATGGCAGTGAAATACAATGGCAGCAGAACTTACTTTTCCAGTTCAATTATTTACTGAATGGGTATATTAAAAACCATAAACCTACCCGTCCTCCTATGGCACTTCCCCATACATACAGACTGTGAGCTGTTTCTCACCCCTTTCTATTCAGAACACCAACATTTCAAAGTCATATTACAGCATTGGCACAGAAGCTGCCATTGCTGAGAAATAATGTATATTTTCAGCCAACTTTTTATTGAAAGGTGCTAAAGTCTGATTTAACGGGGCACAAAATACATCATTCTCAGTTGTAGCTCAAAGTAAACGCAACATATGCTTTCAGGAAAGCATTCTCTATTTTATATTTTTGTTGTGGTTCTCTTTCAAGTGTAGGAGGGATGTTCACAGCACGATGGGTAGACATGATCATTATGAGGAGCAGCTCTGCTACATCCTGCACATCGTGCACAATAGAGCAATGACTTGTGCAGATCCCAAAAAAAGGATATTTATTACAAGTGGTTCTACTGCTGTGAAAGAAAAATGCTCTCCCCTGTTTCTGTGCACTGAGGAGCCCAATAACCCTATGAAGATCAGACCCCATACTTAGCAATCTATCTGCTGAGTTTAGACCCTCTGTGAAAGTCAGGGCCAGGCCTGGGAGATGGTAGCATTCAGGGGAGGTTGGAGGCATGAAGGTTCAGGCCCTGATCTAAAACCTCTAGGGCAAAAAAGCTAAGGACAACTGCCTTGGGTGCAGCAAAAGTTTCTTCCCTAAATTCCCCACACATTAAAGGACCAACACTGCAATTTGGGGTCCAATCATTCTTGTGAATGGAAATGAAAACATGATTGGTCACAAAAATGGTGGTTGTTTGAAGGCTTCCCCCACAAGAGGGGTGAGCACAGAAGAAGGACCTGGTCAGCGTTTCTCCCACAGAGCATTTTCCCAAAAGACCTTGTCAATCCATCAGTAATGAACCATTTCTTGGAAGCATTGCCACTGAATTATTGTATCCTTCAGCATTTTAGTGGCTCTTTTTTAATATATCAGTTACGTTGCATGTTTACCATCTTTTCTTTCTTTGCCACAGCAGATTTGAATCCCAGTTCAATTCACGTCAGACATCTCTCTGCCAGAGATATTTACTCACTGATTAATAGTAGCTCATCATTACTCTCAAAGACCCATAAAATAATTCAATGGGAAGCCTTTTCAGTGACTGAATAACTAAATAACTAACCTAAAAAAGCCTCTTGCTACAGCTGGACATGTTTCATTACTTCAGCTCCAACAGGTTTGCAGAAAAACCCTCAACGCATCTCACCACCACCGCAATTGTTATGAAACAAAGCAAAATCGACTTTACACATGATAGTATACATTTATGTGATGATATTTACATTAACATGCAAGTAATTTTATGATCTATAGAAAATCACAATGCTATAGTGAATTACACACGATACTATTGTGAATTATAGTGAAACTTAATTTTGCACCACTTTCTTCTTTTGAGTCTTTTATCGGTAGGAAGGATCTATTGTCATAGAAGCTTCCATTTGCTGTACAGTCCATAGAAAATAAAGGTACAGGTCTCCCTCGCTCAGCCCATGTGTATGAGAAAAGCTTAAACCAAACCCACCTGTGCCGTTTAGTTGAGCACCGTCAGCCCTTCTCCAGCTGAGCTCAGGAATGGGTACCCCCGTTGTCCCACATCGCAGTAGCACAGTGCTGCCCAGGATGGTCTTTACTTTGGCTACGGAGGTATGTACAACAGGGCTTTGACACTTCCTTAGCTCGACTTGGCTGAAGAAGACTCCTGCAAGGCTCCGGGGGGTGAAGCATTTCAGCCTGGGCTCAATGAATGCTATGTTAGGAGACTGGAAATTTAGGAAATGGACCATTTCATACAGACTGCAGTCACATACCCAAGGATTGTCTTGCAAGCCTGTCAAAATAAACCAGAGCACTAAGTCACTCCAACAGCACCTTTTGTTTCTGCCACTTTTGTTTCCGTTTTTCAGCAGGACAAACTGTGATAGGCTCCTAATCTGCCCTGGTAAGGACTGCCTGTGCCTATGCAGGGCGGGGGGGGCATCCCGACAGCACCCACTGCTGTTGGCTGAGGTTGATTGGTCCCATAGTTGCCAGTTAGTAGAAGGGAAAAAATATGGCTTGCTAAGGTATCTCAAAATCTGGAGTTTAAATCATATTCTTTAAGTTCAAAGCAAGATTATTGATATTATGAAAACATCATTATTTATGCACGTAAAGAAGCAAAACAAGAAGTTATTATAAACACATTTGGTTCCAGGATGGAAAAAACAAGTAGCCATGGGGGAGGGCTGGTTTGTTTTGGGGTGTGGATTTTTTTTGGTATGAAGATACTATGGAGTCTCCTTCTTAGACAGCCTAGGAAATTCTTCTCACTGGACATTATTAAAATATTAGCCAGATTATCAGGCCAACTGTCATGCCTGCAATAGGTATAGGTGATCCTACTTGCCTGTAAGAGTTCTCTTCCAGCCTTGTTATTCTGTTTTTTTTCATTATTTTACTAATCAGTTGTTTTTCCTGAAATGATAATTTACACTTGATAAAATGACAGAACTATTTTGAGGAGTAAATTGAAGAATATACGTGTTATGGTATATAAAAGAACATAAACAGACAATAACTATATTAAGAATATACGCATAGAAAGGGGTATATTGAAGAATACACTCCTGTTTCAGAGTTCCAGAATGTTTCTCTTTTTCTTTTTTCTGCTATCTCAGTATGCGCTTATTGAACTCAAATTCTGAAAAAATGAGACATTACTCTACTAAAAATAGACCTGTGAAGATGGTACTGAAAAAGCAAAATCGGAACTAGAGCAATGCAGGAACAGAAGTTGCTGCATTCTGATTAAATCTGTGTCATCCTACTTACAAATATTCATGTTCACCTGTCCGATGGACAGTTTATGGTCTCTAATGACTTTAGCTAGCAGAATTGGCACTGGGGATATTTATACCACCTAACCCCAGGCACGCATTTGAAGCCTAGGCCAGGAGCACGGCATCCCAGGCCTCCTGCCTGCCATGGGAGTGAGCTCTGCTCCCTCCAAGGGGGCTTCACCTCCTCTTTTCCGCAGGCAGCCCAAGGACATGGCTTGGGGCTGGCAACTGCCTGAAAGTAAAGAGTACTAATACTCCCTCGATTCCCAGCAGGAGGAAACAACAGCTGCCCGCCCTACGGTGCCCACTCTTGCTGGCCCCTGGCGCACGGCAGCAGTAGTCATGCAAGCAGTGGCTTTCCGGCAAGAACCAAGTTCTGATACAAGCACAGAAGGTGCACCACAAGGCTCCATTGGCATCAAGGGGCCGCTTGAATTTGCTAGAGCCAACAGAAACACAGGGTCTATCAAAAGCTCCTGAGGCCTCAAATAAACTGTTTTAAAGATTCTGCTGAAAAATCTCTTGCTGAGACCATTGCATACCATCTTCCCTGGGCTTGGAAGGGGGTCTGAAAGTGGTGGGCCTTGGCAGGAGGGCATTTCTTATAAATTAATATATTGAAGTTAAGGGGACTAAATAAAGAATGAAAGTTCAGCTTGGCTTTGTTGTTTTATGGCCTTTTTGCTAGCAGCTTACTTCTGACTTCATGCACTAGATAACAATTTATTCCAGATTCCCTGGCAGGTGCCCCAGCCCCAGTGGATGCTGCAGCACCCCCAAAGCCCCAGTGGGCCCTTTGCTGCCCTGCACGGCACAGTCCTGTGGGCTCACATGGGCAATCCTCATGTGCAAAATCTTGCAGCCTTGGCACAGACTATCAGCCAGCAAGCTACTACTGGACGTACTTCTTCTTGAAGTAGTCTACAAGCAAGGGCTCTGAAGAGGACTGACAATGATGCACTGTAGACAAAGGAAGGGACTGGGCTGACTTTTTATTATTCATGGATTGTTTTATGTCTCTCCATGACAAACACTCATGGGCGGAGTGAAACGGAAACGTGCAGCTGTGTTCTCCCGTTCTGCTCCTGCGAGGGATGTGCATTTCATACACCTGGTCCCTATGGGTGTCAGCAGGATAGGACCTAAGAGCTGGAGTGTCTATACATTACCATATTAATCTTAGCATTATACTCATTTGCCTACATGAATTTTTTAGGATCCTGGCACAAGCAACCTGTGCACAGCTGGCTACGTAAACACTCAGGTTGGCCATGAGCATCAAGGCATGATCTGTTCTTCTCGACAAAATACTCTCCTAATCTATATTGAGTGGAATAACACTTTTACAGGTAACTTGACTCTAAAAAGTAAATAAAGAAAAGAGTATGATCTAGGCAGTGTCTTGTCACGCCACAAATGAAATGAGCAATGCCAAACAGCCAACTTAGGCTTAAAGAACTTGATACTGCATCTGGCAAAACGAGAGGACAAAACACCTGCTCCTCTCCTGATGCTAATGAAACCTTAAACAACATCTGCTAAGGATACTAAAAGCTTTGTAGGTGGCAATTTGAATCTTTTTAAAGTCTTGCGTCTCTTTCCACTGCAACCTGGTTTTAAAATCTTTACCTCCCCAAATTCATCCAGAGAACAAAGAGCCGCGGGTACTTCCCAGAGTAAGAGGAAACTTGCAGTGTCTCTGATGAGATCATCGGCAAGTGCCTGAACTCACATCCGTGGCTGTAGAGGCAGTACACGCAGATGCACACACCTCGCAGATCAAACACACTCAGTGGAGCTGGGTCAGCTCTCAGCAAGTGAAGACAGCAGATGGCAACAACTCTGAACCGTCATCAACCTGCCGTGGATTTGAACCAGTGCACGATGACTAAAAGGCTGAGTAGTAATCCTCTGAACTAGTAAATGTGCTCGAAACCTCATCTGGGGATACTGCAACTGAGAGGATTCAAGACAGTCATCTGTAATATGCCCTCTGACACAAAAATGGACAATTTCCCCAAAGCCATACTTCTGAGGAGCCCAGAATTGTCACCAAAAAAGTGGATTCCTGTAACTTTATAGCTGCCCTTGAAGGCAGCACTATCTTGGTGGCTTTGGGGAGACTAGGGTTTAATTCTGTGTGAACAGATAAACAAGGCTCTGGAAAGAGACACACTGGCAGTCCTGACCCAGATTTTATGCTTAGTGATGGTTTTATTCCTCTTTAATTTAGACATTATAAATAGCTATCTTTGTATTTAATGCTGCTTGGGATGGATCGATTCCATAGTAACTGTTATTAGAAAAGAGCACATGAATGATGTGGAGCTCTAATCATATTTGTATTTCTGTCAAAAATGGCAGTGTCAATAAATAAAAAGGGCTTGAGCAAGAGTCACCAGTTTTGTGTTACAAAGATTCAAGCAAGTGATGAAGTTCATGGTGTAATAAGCTCGGTGTGGGGAGCCTGATTTGAGTTTGTTAATATGTCAATGAATTTGCACAGTTTATATGGGGTATTAAATTAGCAGTGTACTTGCTGTGGCAACCACAGCGTGTGAAAATGCTGCAATAAGCTGCAGACCTCTTGATATTTGTGCCCTCTGCAAAATGACAGCACTTCTCTTACCTAGGATGATCTTGGAGTTATCGTTGGGGAAGTAAGGAACGGCCTGGAGGCTGGCCCAGGTGGCAATAAGAGCCTGAGGAAGAGTCATCAGCTTGTTGCTAGACAGGTCCAGGTATGTGATATTCTTGACATAACGAGCAGCATCTGGAGGGATTGAGGTAAGTTCGTTGTTGTGTAAATCCAGAAGCCTTAGCTGTGGCATGTCAGCCAGGGTTTCCCAGGGGAAGGATATTAAGTCATTCCCATCCAGCCTCAGCTCCTGCAAGCGACGGAGGCCCTTGAAGGTGATCCCACTGAGGCTGGCCAAGGAGTTATAGGGCATCCAGAGGTACTCCAGGTTGTGGAGCGCATGGAAAGCCTCTCCTGGCACCCTGCGGATGGCTGTCTTTTCTATCCGAAGCTTGGAGGTATCTACAGGGATGTTGACAGGGGTGAGGGTCATCTCCGGGTCATTACACAGCACTGTCCTGGTGGGGAAACACAAACACAGATGTGACTTTCTTGCATTTTGAAAAGGTTTTGAAACTTGATTTTAATGCAAGATTTTGAGCTGCCTTCCTTTTTTCACAAGCTTTCTTCTTGTCATGTCATACTTGCTGCTGATCTCTACATCACCATAAGTACATCAACTTGCAGTAATTCATATGTACCTTTCGACTGCAGAGACTGCAGTGTTGTGCCTCGCCTGGAGTGGTGTGAGTCTGAGTCTGGCCCATATAGTGTTCCTGCTTTTTTTTCTTTCAATTTTTTTAGAGTACTTATGATAGACAGCAGTGACAACGTTCATGCACAACAGAGGATTCTAGTGCATGTTAAAAATTGAACAATAAAAGACATACGAAAAGAAGCCTTACTGATGCGTGGGATAGCAGGAAGTAATAGAGATTAAATACGGCACAGGATCTTTGGTTTGTGAAATGAGAATAAGAAAGTCAGCTAACAACTCACTGGAAATACACTACAGCAAGCTCTGCTTTACTATGAAATAGTCTGGAAGGTGTGTACAGATGGTAGCAGTCACTGCACCGCAGGCATGTACAGTTATGAGAGTGAAAGTGCAGAAAATTAACTCTTTGGAAAATGCTATACTAAAAGCAAGGCAGATCTATGTGTCATAATCATTCCTTCCCATTTCTAATCTCTAGAAGTCAAATCACGAAAACCCTATGCTGCATTTTCCCAGCCTTCGTACAAAAAATTGTGACTTTGACTTTGCCAAGATGTGGGACTGTAGATAGCCATGAGGAATGAAGGGAGACAAAACAGGTCTCTCAGACTGCACTTTAATTTGCCTATCAGCAAGGAGAGAAAGGCAAGTTCTTAACAAAATACAAAGCCAGCTTGCAAGAGGTAACAGGTTAGATAGGCACGTCCCACTCCACATGCTAAACAAGATACCGCAAGAAATGTAATGTGATCAGCCAAGTAACGTTTTCTTATCACGCTGCCTGGCTGATAAACAGAATATTACAAAGCTGCCAAAACCAGACTGGTTTTGGCTGAAAGCAATTATTCCTCTACTATCAACAAAAACAAATAACATTGCTGAACTGCTCATGCAAGTTTCCCGGAGTTAAATGTTATTTGAGCCTACAGTTAAATCGTTAATTTATAATCAAAGCATCGTACACGACTCTCATCCAGCACATTTATTGTGGCATTAAATCCTGCCCACCCTCAGCTGAAAGTTGAGATTTTGAAGAAGAGAAAAATCTATCAAATAAGAAAAATCCAGAAATCCTCTTTCAATAAAACATTTCTTTTTGTGTAGGCATGAACCAAAATGTTTGATAACACTATGAGAGACACTATGGCAGTAAAACAGTGTGCTTGTCATAGTGTCCCTAAACTATGTCAGTGAGCACTAAACATTTAATCTATGGGATAATCTCCTTCTACTAGTGAGAAATATGAATCATAATGCAGAAAAAAAGGTGACATTATGCTCCTCAAGGGACTAATGGATATTTGCTTTATTATGTATCTTACCAAAACACACTACAGCTTTTTCCAGTCACTGAGAGGAAATTCCCCTGGGAACTGTGACATTTATGGAGCAATAATCAGCTCTCCCGCTATTGCACTCCCTTTTAACGATTGCAGACTACTTGTGTCTCTGCCACGCTTCTTACTGGGAAAGTTTCTGGTATTAAAACTATAGCACCATAAAAGAGATAAGAAAGTAGATCTATTTCATGGGGATCCAAAATACAGGGGACAGCCTTTAATTTCAGCACTGTGGTCTTGTCCAGAAAAAATGTCTTCCAAAGGATTTTGCAAATACTGTATCTCTGTCATAAAACCTCCTCTACTGTGAACCACACCTTATAAAAATGCAGCCTCTGTTTCATTAAGTCAGGTCATTACTTTGTGATTACCCCTCAGAAAGACTTTTTCATTACAGTCCTCCAGAGAAATGTCTGTACAATGGCGTTGTATTCAAAAATGGATGCCCTTTTGCTCTTGTCTTCTATTTTAACTGAAGGTTTCCAGTCTGAGAATTATCTTTTTTTTTTTGGTTCATTCTCATCTAGAGTCTATCCCTTTGCCTAAAATCTCCAACTGAAGGATTTTTTAAGTAAATGGAATTACAGTTTTTGGTACTACAACATAAACCAAATCTAGTTACACTTTAGAAACAAACCAGCAGAGCAGAATAAAGCCTTTTAAAACTAGCATTTTCAGCATAAAGGTAAAAAGAAGACGTTGTTTAAATTTTATTCCCTTTTTGCCATTGCACCAGCGGTAATTATGTCACTTCTGTTCTGACAGAGGAGATGCCCAAACGCTTTCCCTGAAATCAGCTTACTGTGTTTTCAGAAGCTAATCCTCTGCAAATAAAGCTAGAGCGCAAAGCGACTGGAAAAATAATGGACACGAAGTCTGGATGCAATATTTTCTCCTCCGAGCATCCTTACAGAGGAGAAGAAATAAAATCCCCGACACCCAGCGAAAGAGCGGCAACCCCCCTGGGGAGAGGATCAGCATACCTGGCTTTCGTCCCTTCGCTGAGGCTGTGGAAGGCGCAGCTGCACTGCGATGGGCACGAGCCGCCCGCCCGTGGCAGCCCTCCGAGCGTTAAGCAGCAGAGCAAACTCACCACGATCCACATGGCTACCTGTGCATGGGAAGGACACCTGGGCACTAGACAACGCGGAGGGTTTTGCCTGTAGTTTTATCCATTGACTGGTCACATCTTGTTAACTCCCTTTCGTTTTCAGCCGCACTGTGATCTTCCAGCCCTCGCTGAGTCCATCAGATAAAAAAGGATAGGCAGGGATTAAGGATGGGGACTTGAGTTATTTTCATGAAGGTGCTTATTGCTTCCTGGAACCGTACTGACAGCATTTCTTCTCTCAGGGAGCCCCATCAAAACACCCTTCTTGGGCAATCTGTGGCCTTTGTGCAAGAAAAAAGCAAACATACTTTTTGGGGACCTGCATCACAGGCAAGACAACTGTTATCTGACCAGGAATTAGCAAGAATTTTCCCCCTCACAGGGAACTGGGAATACTTAAAAACAGTTTCTTGTGCTAATGGAATGTAAGCCTCCTATATAAGAATACTAAAAATATATAATGATACTATTAAAAGGCTTTATTTTCTTTTAAAAAATCCTAGTTTGATCAAGCAATTATTGAACTGTTGGCAACATGTCTGATATTAATAAACAATGAATAACCCAGTAAATATGGACATATTTCAGTTTATATCAGGGCTAGCACACACCTGCAAGACTGAGGACTGTGCTCTGACTCGGTGATACAGCAAAGGCCAGATGAAGGACCATTTTTGGGAGTGCCACCTGATGCAGGGCCATGGGACTGCTTCAGGAATGCTAAGAAAAGCTCAGCTCTGTCTTAAGGACGGCCCAGGACCAAGCGTCAAATTATTTTTGTCCACTCTCCTTGAAGAGAGTTGTTTCCCATCTATTAGCAAAGGCAGCCATAATTGCAATGCTGATGGAGACCACCCGTGTTTTCAGCAGTCTTCATCTGAAGATGAAGAACACAATACATGCGAGAAAAGTAGAGCCCAAATATGCACAAACATAAAGCTTAAGAAGTTTCTACTTGAGACGGGAGCAGAATTCTATTCATACTAGCAAGGACATCTCATGTTTATAAAGACTATTATTTCCTCTTGAGTGTGAAAGTATATAAATCACTCACACCACAAATGTGCAACACTCCCTTAAAAGTAAAAAGCTTTGGAGAAACTAATAGATGATTACTTTCAACCTGATCAGATTGCTACTTCCCAGCCATACTGAATTATAGCTTTGGAAGAAAAATTGACCCGTGTCAGACACAAAACAGAAAACATAAGTTAAAAGTTAACAGAAATGAGGAGTAACTGAATGGAGCTGAACAGCTGGCAATAAAGCACTGACCAGACACTGCTCCTTCAGAGACGCTTCAGGACAATATTTCTCTTCCAGTTCTAGAGCTCAGGAAAGCCTCAGTGCCCAGCAGTGTTACAGGGGAGAGTCCCAGAAGCCTCACTCCAGCATAAAACATGAGCAATTCTACTAAAATCATGGACCCTGTTAACTCAATAGGAACTCTGCCATCTGCTTCACCCAAAGAAATGGGAGAAATGGGATCAAATGTGGCTGATTGAGGCAGAAACCACCCGGCAACCTGTTGGCCTTTCAGCACCAGTCACTTCCCAGCTTCCCTTTTCTTTACCTAAGGCCAGAGAAGAAGGGGAAAGGAATTAAAACCACAAAGATTTCTCTAAAAATTAGCTTTTCTTGAATCTTAATTATAGTCATATTGATCAGAAAAAGTGCTCATCACAGTCTCTTCTGTCAGTGTTTGAAGATGCCACAGCTCTTCCGTCCAGCTCTTGTAGATAACCATCTAAATTCAGATTTCCCTACAAGAGAACAACAGTTCTGCACCTTTTTAAAAGCCTGGTTGTATCTACAGCTGCCCTTCTGCAGAGGTGCATAGAAGAATCAAATCATATGAATTGCCATAAAGCCGAGGAAGAAATATGAGCAATCTAGGCCAAAAGACATTTTGGAGGTTAGGAGAAAAGATTTTTAAAAACAAACAAACAAGCAAAACCACCACAGATCATTCAACATGCAAAGTTTCCACCTGAGAGTGCTATGAGAGACAGACATGTTTCAAAGAGCTGCTGTGGATGTTACTCCTCAAAACTCAAATCTCTTCCATGCTTGTGCAGCCATCTCAAATCCCTAACAAAAGACTAGTTCAAGGTAGCTGTCCAGATGGACAGGATGTTCCAAAATAAGCGTAACATGGGCAACTTGAGTTGCCTGTTGCTGAAGCTGGTCTCTTTTCCTGTTGGCAACAGAGGAAATTAAGGGAGCCCAGTTCCCCAGGTAAGCTGGATGCAGAAGGGTACATGGTGTAACTACCCTCACGTCTCCACTGCTCCCCTACTGCCCCCTGCTCTCCTGCCTGGGCTGAGGATCCGCCTGTGCGAGAAGGATCCCTATGGGATAAACTGGCTGAAGTAGCTCCAGCTCGAGTTCACCTTCCACGTTTCCTTTCCAACACTCCTCCCTGTTGCGGACCTGTCGATTTTGCTTTTCTTTTCAAATATTTAATCAGAAGTTACCAGTCGGAAGTGCAGCAATAACATACCTATTCCTATGTACAAACTACCTGAAGGTTAGTGAGTATGTTACAGCAACAGTATAAGGCATCGTTCCTAACAAAGATTGCTTACCAGTATTCCTGGCATATAGCTGTTGTCATGCAGAATTCATCCTGTGTTCTTCAGCAGAATGAAATTACACTAACAATTTTTCAATAATTCTGGGTAATGAACTCTCGGAGTTTCAAGGTAATCTAGATGTGGTTTGGGGCTTGGGGGTAACTATTAAACAGACATTTTATGGTGCCATAGTTTCACATAAGCTTGTTTCACAAGTAACTCCGATAATTAATTAAGGCTTGTAGAAATCACTTACTGAGAGGATGGCCCAAAGGATTATTTTTCCCCATGCTATTTTCACATTCTACATTTATTGTTGTTCAAAGAGAAATTCAAGTATCTCATTATTTATTTCTGAAGAGATGAGAACATGATGCAGTGTTGCTCATTAAATATCCATAGTTGTTCTCTCATCGACTTCCATTAGGTCCCATTTCTAGATTTAATGATTTCTCAGTTCCCTTAATGATCTCCAAGCTAAGACCAAGCTCATCGGGTTTTTTAGTACACTCATTGGTCAACTTGCCTTGCTGCCCAGACTCTACCTCAGCTCAATACTCACAACATTGACTGAAACATCTCTCTCCCCACTGAAGTTAACTTCTACTTGAAAAAGCAATTCAACATAATTAGCCTCTTGCCTCTATTTTTTTCAATGCATCTGACAAAGTGGTTTCCCTCCACTGGAGCTCTGGGATAACAAACTTGTAGAAAGTAGCCAGTAACTGTATGGTAAGATTTGCTTTCATGAACCTCAATTTTGCCTCATAAACGAAACAGTTAAGTTACAACTAAATGCCAGGAGCAGTAGAAGTAAACTTAATTTATAAAAAACAACAGCAATCAATAAAGCAAGCCTTAGCAGCTGCTCATGCTATGCACTTTGTCAAGAAAGCTGCTGTTTAGTTAACATGACAGACTCACTTCTGAACAAGAAAGAGAAAGACCTGGTGGTAGGCTGACAGATTAATAAAACAAGATAAATAAAAGTGGTAACATTAACTTGTTTCTCACCTTGGACTGTATCCGCAAGTGTGTCAGAGACATGTGGAAAAGGGAGGGAACAGAACCGGTCAACTAATAGCCCAGTTCTGTTTTATCTGCACTTACATGTTTAAGGTTTTCCTCTCCATTTGCTATATTCTGTCATAATCCTTCATTGGTACATCACCACCAAATGATGCAAATGATGGGTTAAGCATCAAGCCACAGATACACCCATGTTAGGCTTGATCTGAATGGCCAAGAGAGTGGGAATGGCCTCACCATGAGGAAACTCAACAAGAGGTTCACCAGGAGGTGAGGAAACCAGCTCAGGTAGGCCTTGGACATAAGGAGCTGGAGGAGGAGGAAAAGGAGGGGGAGGAAGGCCTTGGTGCACAGGGGGCAGATATGTTCCCCTGGCGCAAAGGCTTCATAGATGTAACAGAAAGGAGCAGGCAGAAGAGAAGAGAGAGAATTGGTAGAACAAAGGTGGTGAAATGAGATGCCTAAAAACATAAGGGTAGATGCCAGTTCTTGCACTTCAGGGACTGAAGCACACGTGAGGCAGCATTGGTGAGTGCGCTGCAAGAAGACGCTGCTTCTGGTTATATCCATGCTCCCTCCCTAATTCAGTGAGATGGCAGAGATAAAACTGGAAGCAAATCTGGCTACTATGTTCAACAGACCATGTGTTCACTTTTGCACACAGTTCTGGTTTGTCCTGAAGCATTTGTTTGCAGTGCAACAGCTTTCTAGATCTTTATGGTATTTTTAAGGCTTAAGTGTATTATCTCCTCCCAACTACTGAACAGTTATTCACACATTATGCTACTTCATTTAAAATGAATGCTCACTAGCTAATTTCCTTGTAGGTGCAGGTGATATTTAGATGAGATTTTAAAAATCAATATCACCTTTTGCAAGTGCCAAAGGTACCAGTGCAGAGTAAAAATATTTTTTTCATGACAGCCAATTCTATTCCATAATGAACTAGTGAGAGTTAGGCCCTTCACTTCCATGGGCACAATTCTGCACTCTAAATCATAAAAATAGTGCTCCTTGCTGCTTACTTAGGAAGCAAAGAGTTTCTTCTCTGCATCAAGGTAAAAATATCAGCTGGAGAAAAAAACAAAGCAGCAGCCAGCAAGTGTCATTCAGCAGAAGTGTAAGAATTTGTTTTGCATTCTCTGAGAATAGCCAGATCCCCTGTTATATTTTTGCTGTAAGTAAATGCAAAGCAAATGGGGTCAAAGTCTAATGTCAGCAAAGTTCAGCACATGGCAATCTTTCCTATCTTTCCTAAGTGGGGTATAATTTAAAGAAAATTTTTTGGTTTGTTCTTGATAAGATTAAGTTAATTACTTGACATTATAATTTCCTTTTTTTTCCCATATAGGCTTTTTGAACCCAGAAATGTTTTATCAGCAGATTCTACTCATGAGCTCAGAAGCAAAACTTGAGTGACAAACTCGGCATGCTCCACTAAGTCACTCATTTTTGATATGGCCATTGGACAGAATTTATTTTTACTTCTTTTCCCAATATACTTAGAGAAATATGGCACAAAGCAAATAAAACAGCATATTTTATCATAAATTAAAGCCATAAAATACCTTATTATCATGATTTTTTCTGAAAGGTTTTATTAGCAGGCAACACAGGCCAGACACTAAATCAATTTCATTAGGTAAATGCATCTCCAAGAAGCTTCTGTCAGGGCACATCTTGTAAAGTGGAAAATCCTTCCCACTGATGCAAGTAGAGAGCACGTTAATGCATTACGTCATTCTAAATTGGATCTTGCACTTAATGCTGATGAAGGCAGCTCCTCCAGTCCTACAGGACTGAAGTCGTTAATAGACCTCTAGGCATGCTGAAGAAATAAAAGACACCCAAACAGGTTTTGGCATGGAGCATTAAAAGTCTATCAGTGCTATTTCTTTTGTGCATACATTTACCTTGGTTGTTATAGCCAGTTCAGAACAGCAGAAGTGAGTACAGACCTCTGACCCACGGGGGAGATAAATGCATACACCTCCCTTATGAATGCAGCATTTGACCCATTTCTGTCCGCGCAGCAGAAGCCACTTCACAAGGCCACGTTGCAATCAGCAATGCTCAGCGAGGCAAAGTCTAGCAGAAGATGGAGGTGTACACCAATCCACCTCGTCTCTCCCTCCCTCCTCCCTTTGGGCTTGTGCACCTAGGCAGGTCTCGTCATGACTGATGCGAATTTAAAGTGCTGGGTGTCCATGACACTATTGTACCCAGGACCTCCAGGTCCAACGGGAGAATGATCCCCTCAGCAACCAGTAAGGCAAGTTTGGCCCCCAGGTGGAGGAGGTGACACTCACTCTTGCCTCACCTTAAGGGAGGAGTGGGCCAGCCACCATGGCCATGGCTCTTCTACTCTTCTTCTCCAAAGGCCCCACAGGGACAGGCAAATGCCACTGGGGTCAGACGTACAGGACCCCAGAGCAAAATTCTCTAGGACAAACTCTCTGTAAACTCCTCTGCAGAGGGAAAACAGCAGATGAACTAACTATCTCTTTCTTAAAAGCCCTCTGCAAACCTGTCTTTGAGGCTACTAGTCTTGATGAAAGAATGAACTACTAATGGCTACTAATGAAAGAATGAACTTGTGTTGCCCACTAGATGGAAGCTGGAAGATGCTTCCACCCACAAACAATAAATGCACAAAAAATACATATAAACCTGTGTCAGTAAATGCTTTAACTGCCATGAAACCACCCACCAAGGTAACGCCAAAAAAATAACACAAATGTGAAAAACACAACTGAGTTGCACAGAGTGAATCTTTTTGAGGATACTGATGTTTCTGACTAGTTTTGTTACATACACAGAAAGAGCTTTAAAGCTTAATACAAAGATCACTCATACATGCTACAGTCATCTATTAGCTTTCTGCTATGCCAACTCTCTTGACATTACAGCTGGTAGTAGGAGGGGGGAAGAAAAAGAGGAAAAGAGAAGCATTGCAGCAAATTCTCACTGCTGGAACGTATGGTTTACAAAGTGCTTACTATTTCACATTTATACTGAAACAATGCCCAGGAGCTCTAGTAAGGCGTAGGCACTCTAAAAGTTTTTATCAAAGACCGACACCTGTATCTCTAATGGAGCACAGCCAAAGAAGATGTGACACAACAATTAGGGAAAGAAACATATAAACGAATCAAGTGTATCATTGACTTGTTTATATGTATATATAAACACATCTAGATTTAAATCTCAAGTTATCCTGAATAGAAAAAGGTGACATTTTGGTATACACATTACCAAAAGGTAATATATATGCTCTGCTAGCCATAAGCTCTTGACTGATTTCTGATCAGAATAGTAGCTAAAGGAGAATTTCTACAAGTCTTCTAAAGAAGGAAACCAAATACACAGTGAGTAAGGCTGGAGAAGTATTTATGTCTCTATATACACATGCACACAAGCATAGAGTTACCAAAACAGACACCTAGAACAGCATAAATGTAATGTCAATCAACATCATTCTCACAGGAAAAAATACTACTCTTCTCTGAGATGCCACAGCCACATACCAGTCTACTGTAGTCCATTTTGATGACTGGACATACCATAATCATATCTGACGTATTTTAAATGGGTAAAACTTTTTTAGGTTTATATTCCTGGCCCCTCCTCTCTACTGTACCTTCATTCCTTAAAATCCAGTAAGTTTCCTACAGTTTACTTTGGGCTTAGCATCCTTAGCTGCATGACAGAGGGGGTCATGCAGTAATATCGCTGACTGCAATATCGCTGACTGCAACAATCTTTTCTGATTTGGACCTTAATAGTATTAGTCTAAGCCCTGCAGAGTCACCTCTGCTTAGGAAACAGTGCCTGTTTTATTTTGCTTCCTCAGGCATGCAAGAAGAATTAAATTTCCAGCACTGTTTATCTGGCTCCTGAGTGCAGATGGAGCATAATGTTTTACACAGCAACCCTCTGCCCTCTTTCCAGCCTGATAATCACCAGCTTTCCTATTCTGATTTACCTGCCTACAGCCTCAAGATTTTGCAGGCCGAGTATATGCCCTTGTGGCAGTTCTAGTAAACCTCTTGGAAGCTGCAAGTCAAGTCTTACACACAGGGACCAAGAAAAATAGAAAAGAAAAAGAAGAAAACAGAAGAAAGGAGAAAAGGTAGGAAGAAAGGGAAAAGGGAAGCTTTTGCCCTGGTGTATTCTATTTTCTTAGAGGTTTTTTTTTCTCAGAGCAATAAGCTCCTCTCAATCTATTATATTCAGTGATGCAATGTATGTATATATGTGCATGTGGTGGGGTCATAATAGGAGAATTACATTGCCTGTGTAATTATTCTTATTTTTATATTCTGATTATTCTTGGACTAAATGCTTCATTATATACATTTTTTTCAAATATGATTATTTGTGAAATAAGAGAGGAGGAGTTTGGGGAGGTAACAGCAGAAAACCAGGGCATACCTCAGGTAGCCCCTCACCCCCACAACTGTCCTACTGACCCACAGAAGGGCTAAAAGGAAAAGTGCCACTCTTTGGTCCTTCTGATTTGCTTTACGGGCCATCCTTCATTTGTTCAACCCTTAAAGATATATAACTGGCCTAATTTTGATGACCTATCCTTACCAAGATAAGAGTGAGAAAGAAACCTGGGAAGATGGAGGAAGCCTATGATGATCAGAAGCTTCCTCTAAGCATTGACTTCCCTGTCCCATCTGCCTGCAGACACGTAATATTAAATCCATGCATACCCATCCTCAGAGAAACTCAATTTACCTCAGAGGATCTTTGCTAGGGCAAAAGCAGTCTTGCAGTCCCACTCAGACCAGTAGAAACATGGGGAAGGCTGACGCACCAAGGGCAACAGCAGGAGGTAGCACTGGTGCTGCAGCCTGCAAGAAATGTATAACGAGATGAAGTTTTGGTGAGGGCTTTCCCTAAGGAATTCCCACAGAAGCGAAGCGGTGTGCAAGGTCCTCAGAAGGTCCTGTCATCTGGGGAGAGTTTAATCATCTATCATAATGGACATTGAGCTTTCTTACCAATATATTGATTGGTAAGATAAAAAAAAAACCCAAGCGTTTCTTGTTTTCTTGACAGTTTACTCCTCAGTGCCTGTATTTTAACCTCAATAATTCTAGGCATTTCTACCTTATTAAGTAAAGGCATCCATTAAAGTTTTAAAATTACCATTTATATTTGCTTCAATGTCTCATGTAAAGTGTTTGGCAGGTTACTTCATTTCGCTGGAGGAACATAAGCAAAACAATTTGTTTCTTGGGCATTCTCTCTTATTCCAACTTGGTAAATTACCTGTAAGATACCTATGTAACATACGGTTCATATATTTTGTCTGTCTGAAAAGTAATTTCCTAATCAAGACTTCCACTTTATGGTGAGATTTGGCCTACCAAAGATTCTATTCAGGAACTGATTGAGGTTTTTTCTGTAAAAAGAAAAAAATTACCAGGACTAAAGTAACTGAAAGCTGAATAAGAGAGCCTGGAACTATAATTTTGAAATGGCACATTATGAAAACTCCTCTCCTCCTTCATTAGCTAGCTACAAAACAAACAATAATTCAGCAACATTCTCACATTAGAGATGACAACAAAAGCACAACTGAAGGCTTTGCCTTCATCATGATTAATTTAGTTTTGTGAGATAAAATAATGTAGTTTTTACAAGTCTCGTTCCACTCTATTATAAAAGGCAACTCAGCTTGAAGAAATTGCTTATTACACTGAGCTCAAAGGATTGGATAACAGAAGCTAAATCAATTAGGCAATCTTTAAAAAAACAGCAACATTTATTTTATGGAAATGTGGGGGAAAGCCCTGGTTAATTCAATCATGTGGTTTATAAATAGTTCTGTTGATTGTCCCTAGTGTGCACTAAAAAGTGCACTTGGATAACACAAGAGGCCTTGATACATATATTGTAAGCAATGTATATTTGGTCAGGTTTCCATAGGAGCCTTCAGGAGAAGAAAGAAGCCTAAAGAAGAGAGGAGCAGGCAATGACTGTAGTTAACCTCAAGCTTCAAAAGAAGTGGAAAGCCCCAGATCTTTTACGTTCTGGTACAAATGATTGGACTGCTCCTTAATATAGCCACTTGAAAGGTAGGCATCAATCTGAAGTAGCCCCTGGGCTCCCTCAGCAGTCAGTGAAGAGGAGGAGGTGTCTCCAGAGCACAATTTGTCCTGCCCTAAGACAGGTGATGCTTGGGAGCTGCCCATTGCCTCCGGTAACAGTAGAGAAAGCCTAGCTTAGACTACATAATTAGCACATTTGTTTTTTATATGGAAAAATTTACATGTGATTAATCCCTCTCAATGTAAACACAGATCTTATACTGAAGTCAAGCAAAGCTATGCAGACTTCCGGCTTAAGTAATGTTTGTGAGGGAAGTATCAGCAGAAAGTTTGGGGAAATTCCTACAGAGAGACACTGGTAGAAGACTACTCAGACAAGCAAGATAGATATACAATATCAGAGTGACAGGAAAAATGAGGTGCTTTTGTCATACATGGCCTAGAAGTTCGCTTACATCCATGGTCAGTAGCACAGACTCATTGAGGAATGGTTCAGAGAAAGTCCTGCTGCTTCTTTATAAGAGCAATAGTAAACAGAAGGAGAGCTGGTGTGCAAATCCTCTCTTAATACAACTAAAGCCCCTCTTGAAAGTAGAGTTTCCTTTGAGAACTGGGTACTGGTCTTTGAACTGTAATTCCTGAAAGAGTTATTATTCTGCATGCTGTGGGAAGGCCTGAACCCTGCAGGGCAAACTAAACAGCGTCAGGTATATCCTATATTCTGTAGGACTGCCTTCTCTTCCGAAGTCCTGAAATATGCTGCTATTCAGCAGAGAGAGATAGTATATTTCATTATATTGTGAATACGTATATGACCCTAAAATTAGTAGGCTAACTGAAAGCAAAACATATTATTTATCGGTGTCTAAAATCCATTTTGAGAGACGGGTAACAGATCAAGGCAACAATTATACATATTTGATAATGATCACGATTGGTGTATCCAGCAAAAACTAAGAAGCCTAGGATGCAATTAATGTTCTAGTAACTTTATTAATTTTCTAGCCTGAGTGAATATACATATATTTATCAAATATGTATTAAATTTACTATTAATTAAGCTACCTGCCTCTAGAGGGGCAACAGAAACGGTAGGAAGGAAAGGTGATGCTTCTCAACTCTACAGCAAGTTTCATCTCTCTAATGCCTGAAGTGCAGCGGTGTGCAGGAAAGGCAGCCCCAGCGCAGCCTGGTCCTGGGCGGCCGCGCAGTGCAGAGACCAGGCTACAGCACGGTTGTGAACGACTGTCTGGACCCAAGCAGCCTTGCATCCTTGTGTAGACAAGCACAGGGTTAACGCATGGCATTTGGGGAGAAAAAGAGGGAGCTGCGTCCTTTTTTGAAAGCATTTTCACACAGCACCGCTCTGGCTCTGACTCTGAAGATGCCCTCCTGCTTTCTTACTTCCCACTGAATTTACAGCTCCATCACATTGGCTCAGCGTGGCTGAGGAGCTTTCTCTGGATATTATCCCTCATCTTGGCTCTCTGCACTTGCAAGCGAGCCCCTCCTCTGCCTTCCTCTGCATGCCTTCCACCCCCGGCCCCGTCCTGTCCGCAGAGATCACAAACCCTGCTCTGGAGACCCTCGTGTCCTCCCCACTGGCCCCGGGGCTGCCAATGGCTCCCGCCTCCCCCAAGCCTCCTTGGCCATGCCCGGGCCTTCACCACTACTTCTTCCTCCAAACAGCTCTGGAGGCAACCGCAGAGAACATCAGATTGAGGGGCGCGTTGGACTGCCAGACTGTCGAGGAGAACGGTTACTACGTGGCCGCAGGCTTGTCCAAAGGGCTGACGCCTGTCCACATGCTGCTCTGCGGGCTTCTCCCCTGCGTTGTCCCTCCTGTGGCCAACACCAGGTGCCTATTTACAGTCTGGGGCGTATTCCCAATCACTGCTTCCAAATCAAAACAGATTTACACAACTTCAACTAAAAGGTCTCCAGACAATATGCTTTCTGGTTTCCCTTCCTTGATGAGAAGCATTTCCCATGGGGTCCAAGATTACCACTCATCTCTGTGATATCAAACTGAAGTCCTGTGTGGCTGCACTCCCAGCCTGCTTCTGCTGAAATGCTGCAGTTTGTCATTTAAAGGTGTTTTTGAATATAAAAAGTCAAAGACGATTTGGCTAAGCCTGAATCAGAAGAAAGGATTAGGAAGGCAGAGGAATAATAATACATCAATCTAGCAAAGTTCTTGCTGTCAGTATAAAAAAGTATGTCAGTAATCTGCATTGATTGCTTGGAGAAAATTTAGAGTGCATGAGTGCTCTGTTATCTTTGCACTGCACCTTTTTTTGTTGTGCTTGTACCAATGCATATTTTACAAAGATTAATATGCTCCCACAAAATCCATACAGTCTTATGAAATCCATGGGGACATCTGGCAAGAACCTGTCAGATCTTTTTTCTACGTGTTCCTTACAAACAGATTAGTAACCAGTGAAGTATTCTTAAGTGAGAGGGTAAAACGAAATGGATGCTTTATTGATGCAGAGAGGAGATCAGTGGGAATTCAAAATATGAAGTTGCAAGATAACATCAGGCTGAGTGAAAGACCTTTTCCCCTGAATTTGGAAAGAGCAAGTAGCTATGGAAAGAGTCATAAAGTAGAAAGGGATCACTAAAAACTTCATAATTTAAGGAGTTAATAAATGTCTTTGGCAAACTTGTTATCCTTTGCAGGTTTTCACTGACTTCATAGGAATACAGGATGCGAGGTTATGTCTCACATAAAAAGGAGGGAAAGGAAACGAATGCAGTTTTGTTTTACCAACTGGAAAAAGAACTGTCATTAGTAGATTCTATCAAACTCAATAAGTTATTCCCCATTTACACTTCCTGTTGGCTTGAAGAAAACCCTTTATAACTAACTGAATTTAGCAGCCATATTGGACCATATATCATCCCGTACTATCCCAATGAACTATTAGAAAGTCAGCTTAACACAGCATCAAAAATACATATTGAGAGCCTGATGCATAAAGTTGCTATTGATACCAATTGCACTTGAGTCAGAGACTGAACCACCACTGAAAAGCTTGCCTCTGACTGACTTGTGTTGTTAGACTCAGCATTGATAAAGTAAATAAGGTTTAGACATGGAAATTTTTTAAGACACTTGAAGAAAAGCAGCCAACAAGTTCACAATATTCATTCTAATAAAGATCTGCTAAATCCAAAGAGGTTGGGGTAGTAGCCTACTTTCGTGGAAAAAAATAGTTTTGGAATGAGCAAAGTCTGCACCACAGACTTTAATACACACCACAAAAAATAGCAGCAGTGTAACACATTTGGGAGGTTTGCTTGGGAGTGAGGGCGAAGTACAGTGGCAGGGAACCAAAAGCACCTGACAGCCCTCAGGAGGGCAGTTTACACAATATCCGTGTCCTTTATCCCTAGTCTAGAAGAGCTGTGCAGCTTTATGTTGATAAGCATTACAATGAGCCATCTATTTTCAAAACAATCACACTAAAAAGATTTACAGCACATTTACAAGATCTAGCACTAATTTTTTGCAAGAACACACAATGGATCACTATTAAAACACAGGCTTAGATCAGTCATTTGCCCTGCTAGGAGGCAGGGCTGTCACCTTCTTTGTCATCAAGACATGTAGGTGAGTGAAAGACAAACATAACAATGGATTTATGTGGTGCAATGTAATTTTGCTCTGCTTAAACCAAACATGTGTATAGCCTAATAAATATCACGCCCTCCTGAATCCTACTTCAAAATCCAAAAGCATATCCATCAAGGCAATTACCTACATCAAAAAAGCTCTAAATTGAATGCCAGAAATCACAAAACACAGCAAGATGGTTTCACAACAGCCTTGAAGCTCCAATCAGTTCTCCTGGGCATCACAGCCTCTAAGCACAGATTTCAGGAAAACTGCAAAAAATCCACCACTGCCTTCAGCCAAGACCCCTGACTGTGAATGCACCTCAGGAGAACCATGAACAAGCTCTGGCTGCATCTGGAGCAAATTCACTCTGCCTGACATCTCAATCAACCAAGAGCCGGGTCAGCACAGTGTGGGGCCTGAGCTGGGGAAGCCAATATCCCTTGTGCTTCAGCTCCCTTTTTGCTCCCATTTCACAGTAGGATTATGAGGATGAAGAAAGTTACGTGTCAAAGTAGCAACTGTCGTGCTAGTGGCACCTTGTTGTTAGGGCAATGAGTAGGTCTGTGGAAAAGTAGTAAGGAACGAGAAGTGAAGAAAAAGGAAATAAATGCACTGAAAAGGGCAGAATAAAGTACCACTAAAAGAAAACAACCCTATCTAGCAGTTATCATAGCTATCGCTACTCCAAATGTAGGTTAAAAATTGAGAAGTATGGCCAAGTTGCTCACTTTTAATGGGCAGGCATTGCAAATGACATAAATAATAGTTGTATACCTAAAAAAGTACCATTTGTTTCACTTGGACTCGGAAAGCTGCTGTCTTCCATTCTGCAGGATCCAGGCATTCAAATTCCCAAAGAGTTAGTTAATCAATCAGTAGTACAAGAAATGAAAGGAAAATGGTTGACCCTGCTGGGAAATGACACGGGCTTATGCACATCTCGGATCCATTGTGTGGTTTGCTTGTGGGGGGAAGTTGGCTGGCAGGTAAGGATCTGGAGGCCAGACAAGCTGCACCTTGCACACACTCCAGAGCCACACTACACCAGTATCCCAGTCCTCAAACATCTCCAAAAGGACAGTAAGGTAATTCCTGTGAGCGTTCACCGCTGTGCAACTCACATACGTCATTGTTAAGTCTGGGGCCCAAAATCAGTAATTTGTAAGTGTTGGCCTTTAATCAGGCTGTGCAAGTCTGCACCTTAATTTAAGCCTCAGTTATGAAGAGGAGATATGTTAATATACAGAATAGTCATTGCCAGAAAAATACCCTGGCCAGTTTCTAAAAAGGGGGTGAGGGGAAGACCTATATGCTGCAGAAATTCTTGGTTCATACTTTTCCCCTAATTACCAACTCAATGAGTGCCCCTTTGTTTTTCAGGTCACTCCCCAATTATATATTACATGTTTCCTTCATTCCACAACCTTAATTCTTTTCCAGTGTTGCAGAATTAACTGGACAGGGTTCTTAATCTTGTCTCTACAAAGAACTTGTTGTAATTGCAATGAATGCTTTCATTTTGCTGGTGTCTGAAATACGATTTGCAGGGGAAGGGGGAGTGCGGGTTGATGTTAGTCCCATCATTAATGACATTCTTGTGCGGATTGTAGTGGTGGGAGTAAAAACCTGAAAGCTTTTATATAATAATGAGCATGTGTCTGCACGTGAGCTGCTCCTTTAAGAAGCCTTGGGCTAGTGGAAGAAGGGGGATCCAGAGGAAAGGCAGCCCTACAGCTATAACAGAGGGCAGAGGTTAAAACTGTTGGCATTTTTATCGCAAGTATGGTCACTGCGTACCCTCTCCCTGAAGGCTTCACTGAATTAGAGGTGTTTGCCATCGGCACTGCCCTGCTGGTAGAAGGTAAGCTCAGTGCGAGACCTCAGCAGCAATAAGATTTTTGCCCCTATTATTCCTGGTGGGAGGGGAAAGGAAAATTGAAGCAAACAGCAGCATTTGTGGTACGCTGACCCAGACCTATCGTGGTTACTGTGGCTGCATCACTAGTACTTCTGGTGAGTAAATCAGGGTGAGCTGCAAGCTGTTTGCAGTGAAGATCTGTTCTGTATACGTAGCTGCCCTATGGCGGGGAAGTACTTAGCTTTCTTATGAAGAATTTGGGAATTTTGTTGTTGACTTTTAAAGGCAATTTTATCTTCCTTGGGGAGGGATGTTGAAATGACTGATGATCTCTCAATAAATTGGGCTGCTTGCTTTGTGGGCGCGATAGCCATCTTATAATCAAAGATGATAGGTCCAAAATAGCCTGTTAACTGTTAGCATACATCCAGATTGCATTGGTAGTGCTGCAGTTAACGGCTGCGGGGGAAAAGTAACAAACAGAAACATACTTGCATGAGATTCAAAAGCTCTCACAGGGTTAAGCAGCAAAATCTGAGGTAGGAGACCGTATTAATTTAATTTAGCCAATGTGGGCTTTTCTTAAGGCATGTGCCACTGTTGAGAGATTGTAACAAAACTGATTTTGTTCCTACCTGGCAGCTAGTGAAGGACAGGCTTGTAGCTAGGATTATTTCAGTGTCAGTCACTGGCATCTCTTCCGAGCTACATCCCAGTCAGGGCCTGGGACCCCATCCCTGCATAGCGCTGCTCACCTGGGGACGCAGGGATCGTGGGGCCCAACAGCAGAGGAGGAGAAGCGGTAAGCACCGTCAGAATGGGATAAATGCTCATCAGCTCCATGAACATGGAGCGTGGGAGAAAGGAGGATGCTCACCCTCTCCTTGCAGGCAAGCTCAGCTGGAAGGCAGCATCATATCTGCCTGCAAAGGAAAGCTGGAAGAGCTGTGTCAGAAACTCTTCCTTGGAAGAGAGAGAGAAGAAAAAGCTTCTACTACTGGCCCGGGGCGAGCTGCTGCCTAAACAGAGAGTTCAGGGCTAAACCTGGCCAACAGCCATTAAGCCATCTGCAGGGCCTGGCAGGTCCTGGCATGGTTTGCACTTGGTTACCAAGGGGTGAGAAGCGGCAGGAGGACAGGGACACCGTTGGGTGCTGGCAGAGGCCAACAGCCGGGGTCCTGCTGGGGCACGGCTGGTCGTGGTCCCACGGCCCCGCCAGCCCTCACCTGCCCGCCCACCCACCTGTGCCAGGGGCTGCAGCCTGCCAGCGACCTGCAGTTGTTGAAGTCCAAGCAAAGTACCTGGTGGTAACCTTCACTTAAAACTAGATGTGGTCTAACACATTCATGTTTTACTAAACACAAGTATTTTCTATAAGGTTTTAGGCAGAATGTGCCCAGCGGATTGGCAATAATACTTTGTCTTTGTCATCTGACTTAGAAGATCAAACTAAATAATTAAAGGGTAATTCAGTTTCTCAGAGACTCTGCAAGAAAGGCAATGAAGACCTCCTTTTTTTGCTGCAGCTTCTAAGTGCAGTTTGCAAAAAAGTGCTGGAGAAGAGGAAAACCTTGCATTCGCTTTATTAACTGGACATATTTGCTGTTCTAAAAATGAAAACTCAAAGCTATTTTTTTTAATTTAGTAAGTTCTCTATTTGTACACTCATGCTGGCCTTCAAGAAAGCACAGTGGGGTGAAGCCTGGAGGTTCCAAAAACAGGGGAAAGATAGAAAAAAGGTGGTATAGTAATAACTCTTCAGCTCTACTCTAAATACGGTCACAACATACCTCTCCTAAAGGCTTGACTGCATTTGGGAGAGTTGGCAGCAGTTTCACCCTGTGGATGGGAGGTAAGCTGGCAGGGAGGAAATAAGAACGGCAGATCTCAAATGGCTCCAAATATTTCTCCTGGAAATATTTTGTTCTATATTGTGTAATGAAAGACGCACATCAGCTGTTACTATGGTTATGCCATCAGCCATTAATGCAATTAAGGTAGGAGCAGGATTTCTGACTAGACAAAATCATCCATCTTATGTAACTGCAGAATTACGACAATGAGCATAAGTAACTACACTACTTTACAGAATTAGGGGATATGGATTTTTTTCTGCACTACATCATTTCTCTTTCCAAGAAGAACACAAAGAAAAAGATGTACTGCTTCTCATCTAACTGAGACTTAGAGACGGGATGCTAAGTCAGAGCCTCATCGGAGCTAAAATAATTCAGGTCATCTTGAAAAGGACATTAAAGGACAAAGCTTGAGTTTAAACCAGTGAAGAGTGGCTTTCGGGGTGGCACAGCTCTGTGCTGGGTGAATAGCTGGGGTTGCCTGGATGCTCTTCTCTGAGGACCAACATTAACTTATTTTTTTAAATCTATCAGTGACTGCTTTTTATAATTAGATTATTCCTTTCCATGTATAGTCTGTTGACGAAGGGCAGTAATAAGATTGAGCTGGTGTGATTCAAGCACTGTCTAGGTTAACCTTAGACAGAAGCCCAAAGGGAGGCAGGCTGACTGAAACACGGCTGAGGGATTTCTATGCTTAAACACTAAAGAATGTTACAACTGATATTAAACACAACCTGTTTCTCTACCAAAGACAGGCCTGGAGACCTGTGCACCAGTAGCATGTGCTGGCTGTCAGCCCCTCTGAAACTGCCTCCTCTGCATCTCCCTCGCTCTGGAGGGAGATGTCCCTGTATGGAGCTGTATGGAGCATCCACATGTCCCTGGATGGAGCCTAGCAATCAGGTTTCTCTATTAAAACAAAAGGCAGAATTACAAATAAGACTAAACCATTCTGCTCCACATGAGTGGCCATATTGCTGATGCAGTTTGAAGCATTGGCTTCAGCTGTCACCTATGACTTCTCTCCTGAAAGTCTTTGTATCTTGCGTGCAGGCTGTGACCACTACAGATATATTCCCTGTGCAGAAGTTTCCACAGTAATTAAACTTCTCTCATTAAAGTAAACAGCAGTATCATTGTAGATATTTTCCATTTCCAGTTAAATCACGCCAAACAATTCTGTATTTCAGCCCTGCTTGGTTTCTGTCTGAATGGCTTGACAATTATTTCTTTCCGAAAAATCAAAGAACTCCGAACACCCAGCAATCTGCTGGTTCTCAGCATTGCACTGGCCGACTGCGGGATCTGCATCAATGCATTCATTGCTGCCTTTTCCAGCTTCCTAAGGTATATCTTCTTTCTCCTAAAGGATGCTCAAAAGAATCACATTAAAATTAACAGCTTAAATTCTAAGAGGTCAAATTAATTAAATTACTCTCTTTCTAGCATACCAGTTAACCAACTTCTCATTCTCTCAATTTGAAACAGCAAATTGAAACTCTATATAGTTCTACCAGGCAAGTAAAAAAGCAGACTTTACTGCATGTAATCACTGACAGATTATGAGACTGCTTATAGAAGACATTTAACCAGACAGCTTTACCAGTGGTTATAGTAGAAGCTACTTGAATACCAAAATAGTAGTGCATTTTCATTTGACTAAACCTTTAGACTGACCCCAAATTTATCTGCAAGTCTTTCTGGTTTTTTATGAAGCTTTCCTTTAAAGCGCTTATTTGAGAAGTTTGTGGAAAATGAAAACGCAGATCTGTTAGAAGGGAGTTCACATCAGTTATGACACATTTGATTTTCCACATTTTCACACGTCAATCATTTAATCAGAGGACAGAAACAATATCAAACATTTCAGTGAATAATCACAACAAACAAATCACAAGCAAACCATACTCAAAAAAACCCCCCGCTACCCTATAAAATAGCTGATGAATAATTCTACCTAAGTGGCATATTTTTAAACCCTGGAAATACCTTTAATAGAGAACAGCCAGAATGTGACCATTTTATTCTCTCTTAATGGATATAAAAACATTTTTGCAAATTAACAAGTCAATAATAAGATCCAGTGAGGCCTTATTCAACACTATTTTACCTCCTGTATAGGTCACTCTTGTTTCAGACACTTATGTCTCATTGAAGTCAATAAAGATGCCTTCACTGAGCTGGAGCTGAGAAGCTAAGGTCAATACCTCAAAATGAGCTTGGTTTTAACAGTTGCAGGACCTTTGCTTTTAAATGGGAGCAGAAGTTTCCCAGCCTCCCAAGAAGTCAGCTTATCTCCTGTTGAACAGGACTTCCAGGGTAGTCTCCTAATGAATTATACTGGTGTTCTGTAAATACATGAGAAAGGAGATTGCTGAAGATTTCCACCTCACAGCCAGCTTTATGAGTCAGGTTAGATGAACACAGAAAGAAAAAAAGCCATAGCTCCTTGCCATGGGTGACCAGGATATTGAAGGCACACATCAGCAAATGTCTGCTACATGAGACCGTCTCATGGTTCTTTTCATTCTATGTCTGCAAAGACATTTGGAGGCCTCGGTCTTGCTATCAGGAGTATTTTTATTTGTTGTGAGCTTTTGTACTGTGTTGCATGGTGAACACTGACTTTCCAAAAGGTTATTACTCATTTGCTACTTTCACATGTTGACAAATTGGCTGCTCCCAGTGGGTGCAAATTTTGAAGCTACAGTTAATTGGATGAAATGTAGATTTCAAATTAAAAAAACAACTTTCCAATACATAAATGCCGGGTTATATTTTATTCTCCATATTAAAAGTAAAAATAGCTGATGTACTGTATCAGACACCACAGCAAGGTAAATGCTGGCAAATACCTAATGGCAACCACAGCAACAGCTTTCACGGTGTTTCTCGGACTTAGAAAGCACGTGCACAGGCTGTCATTTTACCCCCTCTGTTAATGCAATTTCCAAACATGTCTTCACCTTTTTCTATCATTTTCTTAACATATTCCTTGTTTGTTGACAGATACTGGCCCTACGGCTCTGACGGCTGTCAAATCCATGGATTCCAGGGCTTCTTGACAGCACTAGCCAGCATTAGCTCCAGCGCTGCGGTTGCCTGGGACCGGTATCATCACTACTGTACAAGTAAGGGCTACAATTTACCTAGCAACCTTACCCAGATCCTGCAATAAGGCAGCATGCTTAGATTTCAGAGAATCAAAGCAAGCACATATTTATCTGAGTATTTTATTTGTAAGTTTATTTATCTTACACACTAGAGACAGAGAAAATATAAACAATCTCTCCAAAAGACCTCTTCCCATACAGGAGGCACTAACCAACCACCTTCAGGAGATATTTCCCCTTCCAGATCACATCCAACTCCTGACCCTCTTGCCATGCTTTCACCTTCTCCATAAGTAATATTCAGTGTCCCGAACAAAATCCAACTTCTCATATTGAAGAAAAGTCTATGCACCTTGGGCTTCCATCCAACACCCTGCTGTGTACCAAATAGATCTTCATGCCCATGCAGAGTTTACTAATTACGGATAAATTTCGTGTAGCTAGAGAGCTGCCTCTGCAGGCACAGCAGCTGGAACAGAGCCCACAGCAAAGCACTTCTGCAGTGGTACGGTCGGGCAGACAGAGCTCAGCAGCCCCGTTGTGCAACACACAGGCACTTTGGAGTGCAAGAGCCATTTGTGGGGTTTGTGCTACGTTCCAGGCCCCCTTATGAAGACTAGATTTCAGTACATATTTTCCCAATCAAGGCACAAATTATCTGCAAGTTTCAATAAAAGTGGCAGGGCTATTTTTAAGTACTGATAAGAGGAGGAATATGTTATTTTCCTTCTCCTAGTGAAGGCCATTTTTTGGTTTTTCTTGCAATTTAGTTTTTAACTAGCTCTGACACCTTAGCTGGATTTAATGGAAATCTAACATTAGACAGGGAGATCAACCCAGAAAAATAAATTTGCCTTTTCTTGTGGGCTTATGAAAGCATATTTTTGATTTAGGTGAGAAATAGATATTGACAGGATTGCCAAATATATGGATTTATAGAGATAGATATGCTCTGTCTTTTGTCACAGAACTGCCTCCCAAACTTTGGCAGTACTGGATTTGTGCATTCGCGTAACATGAGTGGAAATTTGTGCTGAATTCAGGTGCTGAGTTGAATTTGGCGTCTGCGGAGACTGCTAGGACTTGTGCCCAGACTCCAGCTGTGCTCCAGCCACCACTGCGGATGGGGAGAACAGGGGAATAACTGTGCTCTCTTAGCACAGGAGTCGGGAAGCACAGCAAGGGGCATTATCATCTGCTGTAAAACGAACTAGCAGCCTTGTGAGCATTGGAACTGGCAAAACTTGCTTTCTTGTGAACATGGTGCACAGGGATGATTTTTGCTTTTGTCGAATAAGATAGGCTTGTGCTGACTGCTCTATGGGTGCTTTCACGGGGCCTCACCTCTCCCCAGGCACCAACTTTCACAGTAAATGGAGCAACTTAGTACCTGTCAGTCCCCACTTCCCTCTCCAGTTTGCTTCTGAGTAGCCAATGTTTTCAAAAGGTATTAGGAAAGGACTGAGTGACAAACACAGGGTGTACAGTCTCATGGCCCGCATTAGGAGAACGGAAAGAGGCATGATATGAAATACAAACTTATTCTGAAAGGACATCTTAGCACTCCGTAATGCTAGGAATGCCTTGATCGGCGCTATTTGGCCGTTTTGGCAGTTGTGTGGGAGCCCTGCCACCTGGGAGAAATGGGTGAGGTCCTCCCATGCAGATCTGCAGCTTTCGTGTTTCCTGCTAAAGCCAGGCCCTTCCAGAGGAGTGAGGAGTCCAGAGCACCCCACGTGACCGCACCATTCCCAAAAAAATTGTGTCCCTTTGGCAACATTGATGGATAGACAAATGCAGCCCTCCTTTTCTTGTGCTAGAGCACAGGTTGCTCAGTCCACTTCTCAAAATATTTTCTAAACGAAACTGTAAAAGTTGGCTGGGGAAGAAACTGCTGAGCTGCAGGGCTTCAGTCCCCTCCACTGTTAGCATCCACACAGCCTTTCAGGCGTGGCCTCCATATGATTAAAGCAGCAAGTGGTAGAACACACCCAGAGCACACAGCAAACGTTCAATCTGATGATCCCGTTGAGGGTGGAAAGGTTGCCAACTTTTTGTCCTGCAACTTTTGACAAAAATTCAGCTCAGGCAAGAAAATGGTTTTTTTTTTCATATTCAGACAAAGGCCACAAATAACGCAGGCTGTAAGCTAAATCCGTACCAGCACCCTTCGGACACTGAAATGTGTTTGGAGCTAGAAGAGTAGCATCTGTATTCTACAAGAGAGACAGCATGAAAATAAGCATGTCTTTGGAAAGACATTTTACTCTCTGCAACACTGACTGTAATATTTTCGTGTCATGCACTCCTCCAGTGAAGAGCATACTACATTAAGAGCACAGGCAGAGAGACCCTAAGGGCACAAGCTTCCTTACTTTGCTCAAATTGTTACTTACTGATGGCCAAACATTGCTGCTATTACTGAACATTTTGAACAACAAAACAAAAGCCCAGAAGGTTTTAAAAGCTCATGCTCTGTGGCTGTTCCAGTAAACCCAGCCACTTCCAATTTCATCCTTCACATGCTGATTGCGAGGAAGATTAAGACATATTTCATAGATCTGATATACAAGGCCTACAGGCGATACTGTGTTCTCAATCCATACATTAAACTCCTGTTGACACTGCTGCGAGTTGCATGCCTGTACAGAAAGTACAAAATACCTTTGCCTAAAAAATAAAGCTATCAACCTATCAACCTATCAACCAAAGCTAAAAGTTATCTTCATTTCCCAGAACTGATACTCCTTCCAGACTCATCCCCAATATTTTTGTTATGTCCTAACAGTTTCTGAGAAAACCTTTGTTGTGGCATTCCTCAGCTTGATGCTTGATTCTCCACTCTCCATAGCTCTGAGGAAGAAAGAGCTGATGAGAATGTGAGAGATTACTATGATGATGAGAAAAAATGGGACTTTTCAGCCATTCTGGATGCTAATAACACAAATATGTTCACCAACATCCTGAAAATTAACCAACTTTTTAAATTGGGAAGTCAATACAACCCTCAGTGACAAAGTGCTAGCCTTTAAAGTGTACTGATAACTAGACATGTCACTCATCAGAAAACAGGTTGATATTGATTGGCATATGGACGAAAATAGTATGACCACCACACATGACAGAGAAGCTCGAGTTTCAAGACATTTTACTCTTCCTCCTCTTGCTTTCTTCTTCTCAGGCAACTCAGGCAACTCTCTTTTCATCCCCTAATGTGGCTTTTGTACTTTTAGATGAGTAGCATCTCAGCATACTCATCTAAAGTAGCTGAGATGCTACTTTCACAGCAAGGAGGAGAGAACTACAGAAATCTGTACTCTAAAAGTATACAGTAAGAGGAGAAAAGGCAGGGGAGTCTGCAGGGTTTGAATGTCAGTCACTAGCAAGATGGGAAAACAGATTGTTGTATTTCAAAATTTTATCATTAGGGGGAAAGGAGAAAACAGATGCAGTTTTATGTTAGTGCTGAACAGTGGAGGAGGAAAGGGCAAACTCTGAGGAAGCTGTCTATCAATAGCCAAGCATTCAGGACAGAAGCTGACATTTTATATCAAGGTAGACATTGTTAGTTCTCCCTCCCTGGCCATTCAAATGAGGAAAACGTCCTGAACTGTGTTCTTCACGCAGCAAGGGAGGAAGGAAGCGGCAGCCTGGGAGGTCTCACTGGAGCTGGGGTGAGGCAGGCAGAGGGCAGCTGGTGGACAGCCCAGGGGCCAGCCATCTGAGAGCAGGCGGCCACCTACCACGGGGACATCTTTGCTGAAGGCATTTCCATCTAATGCACGGTTCATTTTGGTGAGAGGGTAGCATGCTGCTGTCAGCAGGCTCTGGAGAGAGGAAGGACCCTGGTCAGGTTTTTTCCTTTCATAACCATGGCATACAGTTACAGTTTTAAAAGGAAAGAAAAAAAAATCTAGAAGATTTTACACTTGCATTTAAGAATTAGGGGGAAATGGAAAATGTGAAGTGATTTATGTCAGTACTTTTCTCAATATTACGAGAGAAAAGACGAACAAAATCAGCAGGGATTTCGCCGCAGCATTCAATTTCAAGAAGTAGAATTGCAGTGAGTTTTATCTAGTCCTTAACCTTCAAGAAAATCTAGGTTGTTACATCAGTATTCAAAGATTAGCAAACTACCCCTTGCTCCAATTGCAGCTGTCAGCTCTGTCAAACTAGGAGCATGTCTTTACCTCCTGTCACACCTCCTGCAGCCACCCTGCCACGCTTCCTTCATCTAGTCTTGCACCTGCATCAGTTTTCCCTGACAAAATGCCAATGTTTATACAGATCTTGCGTTTTCACTGAAGCAGGAGGTAATCGCCAAGACAGCTTTATGATCATCGAGAACTACAGCAAAAAATTAATGGAGTAAAAAAATCCCTTTATTAGGTTATTTTAAAGAGCTTTTTCTAATGATATGCACAAAAGAAGCTATTACGCAGTGCAGCTTTCTTATTGCTACAAAAAATGAATACTTCTGAGCACCGGTGACTGGTGCTTTTCGCACTGCAGATGAAGTAGGTACCAACACCTATTTTACTTATGACTGATATATATTTTCCCTTATAAGACTTTCAGATATTTTTGTCTTTGACAAACTTTACCAATTTTAAGTGATGCATGCCATGAAGTCTGGTACAAGCCATGTTGTTCTAGAATATATCAGCTATTATAATTTAACCATTTGCAAGAATGAGGAAAAGGGACTTTTCTTCCCTCCGTCCTAGAAAATCCTGTTGACCTTTTGTTTGAGAAATTCCTTTTGAACACCAGCCTGAAAAATAGTTGAAAGGTAGCCACTGTGCCAGAGATGTACTTTTTGCTCTTTCTGTGAAAATCAGCTGAATGTTTGACCAGTTTATAAATCTTCAAAACATCTAAATTCATAAACGTCCCCACAGAGTAAAGATGAAGAAATAGTTTATGACTATGTCACTAAAAACTGGCCAGCACAATCAAAAGTTTTGTTCCATGCTCTTCCTAAAATTCAAGCTTTTGACATCACAATTTTAGTAATCTTTAAATGATGGGGGGGGTTTGTTTATAAGAGTGACCTCTTTCTGTTCCAAAGCAATTACAGAAGCCATTTAAAATCCCCTGTATTAATATTTCACTGTATGGAAAAGAGAAGCTTCTCTCTTGCTTTTCAAGGAGAGAAAGCCAGAGCACAAGAGTGATTAGATTTAATAGGACCAAATTGCCAGCACTGGGCCCTAATTAGGAATTATATCCTTAAGCATATGCTGAACTCCATAGATACACATTTAACTGAATTAGGACCTACATGGCTATTACATTCAATTTTATCAGGCCAAAAAAAGCATTTAAGGTAAAGCAATGGCCTGCTCTGCACAAAAACAACTGAACTGCTCTCAGCTTGCTCTCTTGCTGTCAGCCCTCCCAGAGGAGGACATTTTTGCCATGTGAACACAGCACAGTTCTTTCACTGTTCTTGTACTGAAAGGATTTTTGCTGGGTAAAACTAAAAATAACATCAAGTTTGTTTAATTTTACATTCATACATTTTTAGCTACTTCTGCTGTGTCACTAGATGTTTTCTGGAGGGTCAACAGGCAGCTGATTTCACTAGGACTATTTCACCATTATTCTCATTTCGCAAAAGGCCAAATCCAGAAGGAAAAAATTAATTTTGTAAGTTCTGATTCTCTCCTTTTCTAGTGTCCAAAATGGGACTCCTTAAATGTGAGGAGGGAGAACATATGAACTCAGCCCCAGAGATGAGCTTTCCCAACGCAGGCTGTTGAGACATGCCTGGTGCCAGACTCCATTATTGCGTGGTCCTTTTCTTCTGCATCTAATAAGAAACACCCATGGAAAAGTAACTAAAATAAATTTTTTCTTACAGTTTTTTATAGAAGAGGGGTAAACGTTAAAGCAAAAAATTAGGAAAATAAAGGGAAAAAAGAAAGCTAATGGCAATTGAGAAGCGTCATCTCGCTGTGCTTCCCATGGCCCTGCCAGGCACGTGGACCTTCCCAGCTGCAGCAGAGGGGGAACCGAGGCAGGGCACTGCCAGCCAAAAGCATGGGGAGTTTTCACCTAGACTGTCCTATAGGCTGCACTTTTCCTGTTAAAAAATTAAACATAGAAATCTTAATGAGAGTCAGTCTTGACAGAAAATATTTGAAAGCCATTTCAGCAGGAGGCCTCACAACTTTCTCATTGCCTGCACGCACCCCAGCTGGTAGCACATGGGGCTGGAGGAAAGACATGGCACCAAGAGGCTGGGCACCGTGAAAGACCCTGGAGGTGGTGGGAGCCAGTGGAGCAAGAGCTTCCCCTGCTTTTCTGTGCAAGGAGACAGCAAGGAAGGTGAGATTTCCACCAATGCCCCCCACTAAACTCATGCAGGCAGCTGGATCAGCTGCCCCCTGTCAGAGCAGGCACCCATGGGCTGCCTTCAGCATGCCACCAACACTGTCCCAGCAGTAGAGGGCAAATTTTGTCAATGCAAGGATCTTTTCTTTACATGCAAAGATCCATAAGGTGCCAGTGTGGGGCTAGGACCCAGTGACACTAGAGTGCCTTGGCCACGGCCCATTGCATTTTGAGACCTTCAAGATACTGCAGTAGTCCATGAAGTGAAAGGATGGGGTGAAAAGAGAGCAAAGTTTCTGCCACAAGTTACCACAAAAATAATTGGTATTAACTATTTTACAGAACTTGCTGAGAAACAACCCCCCCCCCCCCCGACATTTAGTTTGTTTTTTTCGGAATATCAGGAGGGCTTACCACTTACAAAATCATATTCCCAAAGCAATAGAGCTACTTTTGGCATGAGCTTAATTTAAAAGAACACAATTCAGATCCAAGTTTCAGCGCAGCTGCTTTTGATAATGCCTTTAAAAAGTTGCTAGAATATGTAAAACACAAACCAAACCTGACAGTTTGTGTAATAAGCTTTGTCCTGATTGAATTTCAAGTTACGGTTGTGTAAAGCCAAGCTACAAACACAAATGGAAATGGAAACCTTGGATGAGTAGCAACTCTAACATGCTTGTTTGAGCATATACCTAAACAGGACCCAGTTCTGAAAGATACAACTTAGGCTACATTGCTTCTTTGGGTGGGAGGTTAAGAATAATTACAAGTTACTAAAAAGTTTGACTCATATTTCTAGTCCCCTAAATCAGAAACTATTCCTTTATTTTCATCTATGTCATTCTCGAGTCATACTATGTTTGAGCCTTTGCAGCCAAAATATATCTTCTATGGAGGAATCATACAAAAGACAGATACTAGTCATTATTAATCATTCTTCATTAGTAATTAGTGAAAAATAATGTTTTAAATGACTAAAAAATCAATGGATTTTTTGGTAACTACCATATTAAAACATAGAGTATTTAATACAAAGGATTTTCTTTACTTTTTTTCTTGGTATTTAAATTGCAATGTGGACACCTGTCTTTTCCCATAACTAATTTTTGAACACCTGCACCAAACAATTTTTCCAAGTTGATTGTTAATGCAATTCAAACTCTAATTCTTTTCCCTGAAGAACCTCTGGAAGATAAGAAAAAGGACAGAGGTAGAATCAGCATTCCTGTAAAAGGGCAATTTCACTAACACACCTACTTTATTATCCTTCTTTAAAATAAATAGGGAGAGTACCACACAAAATAGCTACTGTAGAGTTTGCGGTCCTTCCTGGGGCTGCTGCCTTACGGTGACGTCCAGTCTGTGCGGCCCCCACACGCTCTCCCCTCACGAGTCAGCCACATCTGATCCCATGGCAGGGCTTCACCTCGTGCACCTCATGCATCTCACCTCCAATGCTTCACCTTCCTGAGAAAGGTCAGAATTGGCCTGAATCCTCCTGGCCTGCTGTCATGATGCTGCTGTTAAGGGCAGACGAAAAGATTGCTTCCCAGCCTCAGTGAAAATTACATCATTACTTCTCCCTAATGGGAGATTTGATTAGAGAGGAGTAGTGGGCAAAGTCACCGTGCTCCTTGCTGGTGCAGCTGGCGTCATGGGCTATTCAGCATGGGCATGATTACAGACGTTAGCTTCAATAACAAAATTATCCAGGCCTTTTTACACGCAAGCAGCGAGGCTAACACAATGTCCTGCAGCAGCAGGGAAGCCTGCCTGCCTTCTCCATGAAGAAATACTTCCTGTGTTTTCTGAAGTTTCCAATCTTTCATTTCATTCATTGACCTGTTCCTATCGTATTTTATAGAACTGGATGAGATAAGCACAAGTGACCATTTTTATTATAAAATTAGAAAAAAATTACTAATGCTGAGCTTCACATTTCCTGTTCCAGGCTAAGCAATGATCTTAAGGGCAAAATAATTTGACCAGCAGTGTTTTTAGGACAAGATCTGTTGTCAGGTTGTGTACACATATATATTCACATATGTATTGATGAGCAGCGTTTTTAGAACAGGGTCTATGTAATATCCACACGTGCCCTGCACTCCTGGCAGGGCAGGAAGGAAGTAGGCAGGGGCTGGGGACTGTGCGGAGAGTCACATTTCTGATCTGACTCACACCCTGCAGCGGGGCTCTAGTTCTTCCAACACTATTTATTGCATCGCCCTGTGCCTTCTACTCTCTGCCTCATCTGAGTCTTTAATGATGTTTCCAAAACACAAGAATATAATGTTTTTAACAGCAGCTGTATCTCCAGTGTGGTACGAAGCTGAGCAGCAATACAGCATTTGCCGAAGCAAAGCACACAAAAGGGAAGTACAATTTGCTGTTTCCTAAAGTCTAAAAGCTTCCCTCAAATCTTATGCAAGGAATCAAATCTTGATTCCTCCAGACTCAGGCCAGCTGCAGGCTACAAAACACAGACAACTGCTTGTTTCTGCCCGAGGCCCGGGGGCCGGGTTACTTGGCTCTGGCCCCCCAGAGCCAAACAGCTTTGCCCCGTGGTTTCGTTCCGGGCATGGAGACCCCCTTTTCTCTTCCCGCAGGGAGCAAGCTGCAGTGGAGCACGGCCATCTCCACGATGGTGTTCGCATGGCTGTTTGCCGCCTTTTGGTCTGTGATGCCCTTGCTGGGGTGGGGGGAATACGACTACGAACCCCTCCGAACCTGCTGCACCCTGGACTACAGCAAAGGGGACAGGTGAGGGCTGGGGCCAGCTCCCACGGGGGGCGGGTGGAGGCTGCCCACCCTGGGGTGGCCTCGGCAGCACACCAAAACCCACAGCAGCACACCAAAACCCACAGCTGTCCCCCATCGTTGTTGCTGGGGCGGATCTCCCTTCCCAGCAGCTGGGGCAAGGCAGGCGTGACCTGTGGCTGCCTTGGCTCACACGGCAGCGTGTAGGAACAGCTAAAGTCATCTTCCCCCGTGGGAGAGGCTGACGCTCAGGTTTCTGCTACTCCCGTACTCCTTGGTCATCTATATGCTGCATCTGTTCTGGGTTTAGGACTTGAAACTCTTTAAGACTGGTTTTGTTTTTATGCAGTCCAGCACTGATGTCTGAGTAGGGGTGCTTGGGTTTAGAAACCAAACACTTGTTGCGATTTTCTGCAATACAATCCATCCTGTGCACAACATCAGGGCACAACGTCACCAGCCTCCAGCAAATGCTGCCCCTAAAGCATGTTGACAAAACTCATTTTGGCAATTTTAAAAATATAAGTTAATGGATATTTACAGCAAGTTTACAAAGATGCCCTAGAGAGGAATTAACCACCTCTTTTTTTTCCCTCCCCACCCTTTCCAGAAACTATATCACATTCCTTTTTGCTCTGTCCATTTTCAATTTCATGATCCCGGGCTTCATCATGCTGACGGCCTATCAGTCCATACACCAGAAGTTCAAGAAAAGTGGGCACTATAAGGTAAGAAAGCTCCCTCAGCTCCTGCAACTGCCTTGCCAAAATAAGGCTGCCTCCAATAGCCAATTTCTTTCACAGAGGCTTTGGCTCAGCTCCTTCTGTGCTAACTCCCCAGTGTTACTTGAGTAGGAGGGTAGCACAACACAGGATGGGGCCACCCCGAAAGTTCGTGGAAACCACATCCTTAGAGATGTCAAGATTTGACCAGCCAGCCACATCTGCCCCGACCTAGTGCTGTAAAGAGTTCCCCATCAAAGCAGGGGTCGGACTAGTGACCCTGAGGATTCCCCTCCGCCAACACTGGTCCAACCCTAGTCACAAAACAAACACACAGCATGCAGAATATTTGCTAATAGCATATCAATATTTATCCAAAGAAACTTTGCTCAGGAAGGATCATTATTTCCTGCTTTGCTACAGGCTCTTAGCTTATCGCTGAGGAAGCCAGCCAGAACTGCAGCACTGCAAGGAAACTCGCAGGCACCCCGTGGGGGGAGAAGAGCTTTCCTAAACACGCCGTGTTTACACTTGGCTGAGGAAATTCAGAAATCTTTATGAGCTGGAAACAAAGGAATTGCTCTGGCATGGCAGGTTTATGGGAATGTAATGTGGTGATTATATGAGTTGTTTCCTTAGGTGCAGGCTATACAGTCTGGGGCACTACGCGTGGCTGGCGGGCACAGCCCGACCCCTGCACTCAGTAAAGACAGTCAGTTCTCAAGGGGGATGTTACGCTGGCAAAGAGACAGTCAGGCAGACTGGTTTGTAGCTGTCTGGAATATATACATGTGCCCTCTACATATTTCTTGAACAAATCTCAGTGTTCATTATTATAAGTCTATTACCTTTTTTTTCAGCGAGTTTATGCAATAGCACGTGATTTCTTTCTTACGATATTCTGTAGCTGTGCAGACTAGTTACGATGCAGAAAATTTAAGGATTAAATTATCACTTCCCTATTTATTAATATTTATAAGATACTTGGGAACAGCTAGCCGTGAACACCATGGATAAGGCCCTCGCATGAAGGACACAGGAATCCTACTACCACGACACAGATGCCACTGCATCCCCCTGTTGCACTGCCGTAGCGGTGGCTTCACACAGTTTATTCGTCTGCAAGACCCTCCGAGAAGTCAGCAAAATATCGTGCCCTTTTACCCGTTTTTAAATGTACACATTGCCCTCCCCCCTCAGCAGCAAGTACTGGTCCTGGTTTCTACGTCTAGCGCACACGCTGATTTAACTGATCTACCATAAGGTGCTTTGCCACCTCTGCCCAGGAGCAAGTGCCACTCCCCACCCAGCCCCTCGGAAGAGGGCTTTGGGGCTTGCTGCACAGGCAGCCCTCCACACAGAGGCAGCGGTGCTCGCACACCTCCGACATCCACAGCAAAGCAGCAGTGATACAGCATATCCTGCTGGCTGGTCCTCTCCTGCTGCTGAACACAAACCACAGCCTCACAGGGTCTGTCCCACCCGCTTGTTGCAGTGTGCGGTTGTGAAACACAAAGGAATTTATTGCTCTTGTTTTTCAGTTTAATACTGGTTTACCATTGAAGACGCTGGTCATTTGCTGGGGTCCCTATTGCCTTTTATGCTTCTACGCAGCAGTTGAAAATGTGATGTTCATATCACCAAAATACCGCATGGTACGTCTATGCCACCTGAGGGAATTCAAACAACACCGTTCTCCTTACTCTCCTCTCTCTGTTCCTATGGAACAACGCCAATTTACTCACAATTGGTTTTACTTGTTATAACATATATAACAAGTAGATCATTTCCTCCAAGCATTCTGTTAATCTACCACTTTTAAGGCAAAACACTTAAGCACGTTGATATAACAGGCATTATATTACTGCTTTGATCAAGCAACAATTTAGGAAGTCAGGGTTTTTTTCTTCAGCAGTCAGGTAGAGGTCTGTAGCCTGCACTGCTTCGTGGTTTGTAGGAGCTTTTTGTGTCCTCCCCAGAATCAAGTACCAGCTCAAAATGTTTGATTTTGAAGAGACTGTCTCACGCATTTTTCTAATACTTCTCTCTCCTCAGGGAACCTGCAATTGATCACTCTTAAGGTTATGCTGCCTCCTTTTTTCCCTTTTTTCTATGAGTCTTGGCTCTGAGACTGCCTCTGGGACTCAGTAATATCACATCACACCTTTCAACTTTCATTCAGTCCCCAAAAATCAGCCCACTTTCAGGTCACCAAATGCATTACTGTTCCTAGGTATTCAGTATCCCACATAAAATGTGTTAGCAGTATCAGCCCACTTATCCATCAAAAGGTGTCCGTGGCACATCCTTCACTCCTCCTAAGTGTTTGCATTCACTCTCAACTGAAATATCCCAGTTTCAGGCAATGCTGATCTAAATTCTTTCTCCTGGAGACTATAATTTCCTGAGCAAGGGCCTCCAAGGGACCAAAGTGCTTTTACCTCTCATCTCCCCAGGGGGTAACAAGCTACTGCCATTGGAGACAGGCATTTGTTTGGTAAAGGGAAACTGAGCCTAGGCTGAAATCAGCCCATTGGCTCCTCGGTGCATTTTCCTGTTAATAAATATTGTGTCTCATGACAGATTCCTGCCGTTATTGCCAAGACTGTGCCAACGGTGGATGCCTTTGTATATGCCCTGGGGAATGAAAACTACAGAGGAGGAATATGGCAGTTCCTCACAGGACAGAAGATTGAGAAAGCAGAGGTCGATAACAAAACTAAATAACCCATTACAGCATTAAGCTAAATTAATGCAGGTACATCACAAAGCAAAACAGTAGAGGAAACTGTGTGCATTCTCTGACATGTATGTGCAAAGGTGGTTCCATATTGGAAAGGCCGTGCATTGGCTACAAGCAATGAAGTACTGAAAGAAAGCCCTCCAGATAACCGTCCAAACCATCACGAGCTGCTTGTCAAACAAGCTGCCTTAAACCTACGTTGATTGTCATCAGTCTCATTATATATGTCACTGCAAATAAACTATGTGCTGGAAAGCATTTTTTTTCCCTCATACGCTAACATAAAAGCTCAGCAAATTAACTGAAGCAGGGTATTTGTTTATCCAGTGAGGCCTCCTCAAATCAGTCTGTGCAGTTTGTCCATATGGTAATGTCTGGATTACTAAAAGATTAAAGGAGTATCCAGTATTACACCACATGTCTGTATAAATAGCTTGTTCATCTGAACAACACATTTTCAATGCACCCAAAATGGGAGTTCCCAAATTTCCATGATGAATCTGCCATCCTAATTCCATATAAACATTTTAGTGGGCATTTTACCCCAATAAGGAATATTAGCTTGGCTCCTATTCAAATGAATTAGTGTGTGACATTCAGCTTTGAGACACTCTAAACTGCATCAGATTTTGCAGCTGCTGCTTACCAGGACAATCAACAAGCTCACAGTCCATCATAAAAACATTCATCTTTTTATCGAACACTGAGCAAAAACTAAAGGGAGGTATGGGTCAGATTCTGTTCTAAAAATGTCATAAGAATAAAAATTAACTTCACATCTGCCATTAAATTCCCCTATGTTCTACGTGAGTGAGAACAATCACTGAACTGGTTGTGACTAAAGAGTCTGAGCAGTTAAAAAGCCACTTATTTTATAATTAACAGAATTCATATATATATTTTAAACTATTAGAAATGTCCATTTTAAACATTTGTATTTGCTCATGTTGCTCATGTTGCCTACTGAATGAAAAACTGTCAGTTGATGTTGCCTGTTACTACAAGATATGTCACAGAATGACCCATTTGCAAAAAAATATGTGCGTGACACAGAATATGAGAGATTGTGCGTACAAAAAGCCAAACCTAATTGATTCTTACAGGGATCATATGGTTCATTTCCAAGCATTGACAGTGAAAGAGCTTTTGAAGCTAACCAAAGAAAAAGCTGATCTGTCCTATGATGCTTTCCAACATATTAGAAGGGAAAACGGTTGTGTATGGCTTACAAAAGAGTAGATGGTGCAATCCTGGAAGCTAAACAATCAGTGGGTAGAAGGGACGTTCCCCTCATGGCTAGAGGTAGGAAATAAATGTCATTTGATTGCAAGTTAACCAGCAAGATCCCATTCGGAGGTGTGCTTTGGGACTTGTGAGGCTCAATCTAGTCACAAACTACCTGACAGAGCAGTGAATAACGCCATGACAAAATTATTCAGAATAATCACATCTAAAGTTGACAGCTAAGACTTACATCTTAGGTACACATAATATTAAGTCAGCAGATGACAAAATGTTTGCACTGATAAGTGCAAAATAATGTGTATGGGCACAAGGTTACCTTTAAGTATGTATCTACAGTGACAGGCTCTGAATCTGTAATTCTCTCTTTCTCAGGAAAGAGACCTGGGCAGGTATTGAAATAATCAGTTCACCTGTCAGCAGGGTCATACTGACAAATCCCAGCAGAACGCTAAAAAACACTAAAAAAGGAATAGGAAACAAAAGAGGACACATGGTCACACCACTTGAAAGCCACTGTGCTCAGATTTACTGAATAGGGTGCATAGTTTGGGTCATTCCAACTCACAGAGGATATAGATAAGCTAGAAAAGGGCCACGGGGATGATCAAACACAAGGAGAAGCTTGAACACGGCAGGGATGAAAAGAAGGAGAGTGCTGGCTCAGAAGAGGTAGCTGGCGAGGAGACCAGAGACAGCCTTATTGAACCAGGGGTTCAGGGGAGGTAAAGATGGAATGATGGTTTGCTGCTTCCAACAGCACAAGAACGATGGGACACACAGTAAAATTAAATTGAGCTGTGTATTTTCTGAAGTTCGTGGTTTGAGGAGTGTTCTTCGTGTTTGCCTACTGAAACACATTACGGCTTACATAACAATACTGTAATAACGTAATAAATAACAGCTTAAGACATTTGGTTAGGATCCGAGTCCCCTTTGGCTTAAAGGGAACGTACCTCAGTTAGGAACTTGCCTCAGGCTTTGGCTCTTAGTGCATTTTCAGTTTGATTTTTTACTTTCTCTTACTGTAAGCCTTTTATCGCAGGAGCAGAGAGCAGCAGAGCTGTTTCTTCATTCTGTTGGACAGCTACAAATTTTAGTGTGTCTCTGTTTAGGTTTGTGTATTCTTTTTCATATTTGATTACTGAAAGCTAGTGATGGGTAAAGCTGAGTATTATTACTTAGTGAGCATAAAGTTGCTTAGTGGTATTCAGACCTCGAGAGGAATAGGGCCTCTGTCCTGAGCAGCAACCAAAGCTGTCCTCTACAGCCACACTGAAGAAATGCAAAGGATCAAAGTCACTGAAATCTTTCAGACCTACGGATGGTGCAAAACTTACAGACGTGCTTTGAAGAACAGGGGACATGTTCATACAGCCCAGTGTAGTTCTGTAAATGGAGACCACAGTGGAGGCAGTACCGTGCATTACCGTGACATGAGAACAGGCTGTCCCACCCAAGAGGGGCCTCCTATAGCTCTCTGGAGCGAGACCTCACTTCAGATGGTTCCCTGTGCCGCAGCGTATTGCACTGAGTAGCTTTGTGCTCCGGTTGCTCCCACCTGGTTTCACTCTGCACCTCCAAACCTAAGGATGTACATAAAACCTGAATCATTTCTCCTGTCATTCACCTCCACCCTAAATACCTTAAACGAATGGTTCTCAACCAATCAGGCCCATAGCTGTCCCAGCCTAGGGGTTCCTTCATACAAGAAGATACAAAGGCTCTTGACGGAGTGAAGAGAGGCAAATGAAGCATTTGAACAAACTGAGTGGACTTAAACACCTCCTCAGTTCTGGTTCATCATGCTTCGGCTGCTGACTGCCTACCAAAGAGTGGAGGAAATGAGGTTGCTCGTGGCTCATTTATTGGATCATGGATAATCTCACCCTCTCTGCAAAAAGAATCGAAACAAACAAACAAGAGACAGAAATGAACATAAAAGTTTCCAGGAACTGGTCACCAAGGCAAAAATCCTCTTCTAGCTATAACTAGTTCTCACCACTAATTTATCCACAGTTAAAAGAACTGGCTGATGACCACTGACAAGCACAAACAAGTGTGCTCTGTTTCTTTCAGAAAAATGTCTGAAAGCCAACTGCAGCGCATCAAGAAGCCCAACACATGCTTCCAGTTAATTACGCAGTTTATCCTTAGCACAGTCAACCTTCACCACAGCAGCGCTGGCCCAGTGCCCTCTGGCACTGCTGGTTGTCCAGATCTTGCCAATTAATATCTGCTACCATCCTGATAAAGCCTGTCACAACAAGGTCCCATATCTCGAGTAGGTTATGCTGAAGCATGCAAAATCCCATCATGTTTTCACACTCCGGAGAATCCCAGATGGCTAGAAACAGGATTTATATTAGCCTTACCAAAGTACAGCCCAGGGGGTTATACAGGGGCTGCAAAACACTCCCGTACAGAGAGTATCCCACCTACTATCCAAAAAAAACCCCAAAAGAACAAAAAATGTGTAACCCTTGGATGCATTCAGCAACTCAGCTTAAGCCGGAGCAGCCAATCTGAAGATCAGTGATTAATACCTGTCCTGTCACTAAAGATGAGAGTGACTACAACCTCCCCACTTTTAAAAATAATTAGATGGCACTTCAGGCTCCTTCAGGCTAGCTCTTGCAGCCCTTTGTCGGGGAGGGTTTGGACAATTGTTCCCAGTCTTTTGTCATACCACTTCGAATTGCATTACTGTAAAACAGTGAAGTGGGTTGGTTTTGTCACCACAGGGAAAAAAGAATTGCCAGATTCCTAAATATGGACCCAAGTGCTAATGATTGGTTTGGTTCCACAAGTTGGGATACTGAGACTAAAAGTGTAATGTAAGATCCTTATGATGACGGCACGTGTTAGTGACAAGTACTTATCCTTCCTGTCATGTCTCACTTAAACTTCATGTGCTCCATACACTTTCTGATATTTTTCCCAGCATTTCTTGTACATCTGATCAGGACATTACAAACCGATTTAGGAAGAGGGTCAGGGGAAGAATTTGCACTGTTCCCAGTCTATCATCATACTACTTTGAATTGCGTTACTGTAAAACAGTGAAGTGAGCTGGTTTTGTCACCAAGTGTTAGTGACAAGTACTTATCCTTCCTGTCATGTCTCACTTACATTTCTGTTCATGTTTCACCTGTGAGGATGGCGAAGTGAAGGCTCACACCTCAGCCTATAATATTGAGAGTTTGCATTTTGGAGTTAAAATGCAAAAATATTCGGTACCATCTGCTTTGTATACATACTCGCACTTAGAGATTATTCATCGGAGGATTACAATCAATGGTCTATGAGCTACCCTACACAGGCTAACACCGTAAATACTCAGAAAGTGCTTTGTTATGAAAACAGGCATTCCACTTCGTGCAGAGAAAAAGGGAGGATGGACCTGTTGCCTTAAGATTATGTAAAATAGTAAGAATTTTTAAATGGTGAACAGTCATGCTCACACATCTATTTTAGGTGCTGTTTGGAAATTTGCTAATGTAAGGTAATCTCTTGTGTATCATTAAAAGACAAAAGGATCCAATAACAACAGCAACAGAAAGCACAAAAATTCTAAGAAGATCTCAATAAGATGCAAGTCTGAATGATTATGAATATAATAAAAATTGTACATGCAAGACTTAAGAATTATTTTATTAACACTTTAAGACCCTGGGATTTCCACAGGCAGGATTTTTTCCTGTGTGAGCCACATATGAAATTTTCAAATCAGGTTTTGTTCAGAACGCAACATCACATCATAGAACTGTCAGAAGAAGAGAGCTGGGGCTGAGTAAAGGCGCTGTGCTGGGCTACAGCTGTGCCCCATTTCAGAAGAAGCAGGAGACAAGCCCAGGGCTCAGTCTCGCGCACTGGTTAGAGACAACTCCCCTGAAAAAGACGAGGCAAAGGCAGCTGAAGCGAGCTGCTACCTCCTCCGAGACCCTGGCCCACAGAAATTGTCAATACAACTAAGAATTTACACCCAAATGTTGATTTCATGTTGAGAAGTATTTCAGATGAAGATTCAATTACCTGCTTTAAAGGAATCTAATTTTAATTAACCTAAGTTTTAAATTAATGTAAAGTAATTAAACACTGTGTAGAAATATGCTTCAGAGGACAATACTTAATTCAGTAGGTCTCTAATGGTGGAAAATGTGCTTCCTTTTAATAACAATTTGTTCTTGGGAATAAGAAAAATAATTGTGTAGTTACAAAGCAAGGTCTAATATCCTAATACAGTGCTATCATAAGTCAAGTTTTAAAAATAATTATTTCTAACTGGTAGTACAAGAATGTGACTGTAGGGAGACAAATACTTGTGGCCTACAAACACATATACCTTATTTTTTAAGAAAGGACTGAAATGGTGAAAGCAATAGTTCACTTACATATGAAAACCAGCAAAGAAAATTATATAATTGAAAGCAGAGAACAAACTTTCAAGTCCTAACGACAAGAGTGCTAAATTTTCAATGTGCTTGACAGTGAAAACAAACTGTATTTTGGCAGACAACATTTGGAGGCTCTAATTGCTGGAGAAGTCACTATTTGAATTTTCTTGGTCATCAGTGAGATAACAGATTTTTTTCCCTCATGGTCTTCAATGATTTGCATCCACTGCCCCAAGATTTGTTCCACTGCACTACACAAGGAGGTGCTACAGCAGCATTCTTGATTTCTCTCTCCATAAGCTGACCTATCATTCAAATACAGGCAGTTTTGCAAGAAAATTATATCACATTAGGTGAGAAGTCTTTGTGCTGAAAAGCAGCTGTACAAGCAGAAGCTTAAGGATGCTGTTAACTACAGATGGGGAAGGAAAAATACCATTAAACAAATAGAGGGAAGACAAAACCAATGCTTTGATGGCAATATTTGTCAGCTCTTTCACTATTGCACCGCAATCTGTTCAAACCTCAAAGCTGATCGGCATCTGCAGTTATGCTTCTGGCCCAGCAACACATTGACTGGCACCATGTCCTAGATATCACATTGAATGGCACCTCTGATGTATGGATCAAATGCTGTATTTCCCAGAGGGCTCTGCAGCCTGTCCTTCACTGGGAAGGTTTCAACTTTCTTGAAATAGCTAACAACGAAAAAGCTTAATGGAGACAAGACAGTGGGCTCATTTACTGAGCTAGCCCTTTATCTGCAAAGAGACTCCATATTGAGATACTTGGCACAGACATGCAATATATCCAGCTCCTGGAGGATAGTCCCCAAGCCTGAATTTGGTACATAAGCTCTCCCCCAAAAGTGGGATCCACACATAAGGTAAGGAAAAGCATCTTAAACAGACTATAAATCCGAAAAGAGGGTTTTGTTGTTTCATACCCTGCCTGCTTGGCCTTTGGCACCACATTGAGCCACTTCCCTGCAGCCTGTTTTCAACAAGGATTCAAAATCTGGGACTAGGCAACTTGAAGTCTATCTTTTCATATAATAAGCAAGAAATCACTGTTATGGCCAAAAGAGATGCTTTTATGCAATAGCGCTCATCTGGGAGTGGAAGGATTCAAATCCATTTGTCCTTAACCTGATGGCAGTCAAACACGCATCTTCTCTTGCCCAGGAGAGCCACCAGGCTGTTGCAAAACTCTTCCATTTCCCTACTGACACGATACCCTTTGCAGAAAAAAAATACAAGGTTTTGCCAACTGAAGGGGTAGAAAATGAGAACAAGCAATTTGGGATTGATTTGATTTGACTAGAAGGGAAGAAATCTGGATCATGATGTTTGCTTTCAGGACAAAAACGCAAAGGCTCATGTGTTGCTAATGAACACTTGAATTTCTCCGAGATACTTGTGAGGGCAAGTAAAATATGACAAATTACACCTCCTATGGAATTAGCACATAGCATATTCTACGGACTAAAAACTAAGCCACTGACAGATCTTAAAATACAATTGGTAGGCAGATACCACTGAACGGGGACATTTTTAAGCCAGAGAGACTTTTTCTTGATGCAAATTTTTTTGCTTCTCTATGCTATAGTCACATATTTAGGTGACATAAAAATTTGTGGAGTAGTAAACTGAAAGATAGATGGGTTATAATTACAGGATGACCTGAGCCACCAGGGTAAATAGTTGTAACCTGACAAAATGTATTTTGGTAAGACCAAGTGTTTGAGATCCAAGAATGGCAGTCGCTTATGTTTACACGATGGAAGACTTTGCTTTGAAAAAGAGAGCTCAGAAAAGGATTTAGGGGTCATTGTAGATAATCACCTCAGTGTAAGCTGTCTGGGCAATGCTGTAGCAAAAAGGGCTAATGAGATTCTTGAATATGGGGGGGAAGGGGGGGAAGACTACGAAGCAGAAATAATGAAGGATTCCAGCATCTCTGGGAAGCACTGCCAAGACCCCTACTAGGTTACTGAATCCTGCCCTGGTGTCTGCATTTTAAAGAGGATTTGAAGACATTGGACAGAGTTCAAGTGAGTGTCACAAATGAGTTCTCTGGCTTTAACAAAAAAGCCCAAGCCTTCTGACGTGACGAGTAAGGAGCTCAACATATTCAGCTCACTGAAGAAAAAGCGTAGACATACCTTCATCACACTGTGTAGGTAATTGCACTTGGGGAAGATATACATGAGGAGCTTTCCAATCTGGCTGACAAAGATCCAGTGAATAAAAGTTGAAGCTAGATAAATTCAACCTTGAAATAAAGGAAAATTTCTCAGCAGTAAAGTAATGAAAGACAGGAACAGCTTATCAGGCGAACTAATGAAACCACCATCACTTGCAACCTTTTAGACAAAGACAGATAGCTCTGAAGATACACCTTTAGCCTAGTTTCAGACTAGATGATTAGGGTTGTTCTTCCTAGCTCTGTAAGCTGTGAACCCTTAGTTCCCCATGCATACCTTTATTTCCTCAGCCCTTGGTGAAACAGGATTGCCTACACTGTACTCAACGTGCTTGCAGTGTTTCCGTGATGGCTAGAATGATCCTACAGGGTTTATGACTGGCGAGGATGCAAAGTTAGCGTTATGGGACCACATTGGCCTCATGATCAGGGAGAAGGGGTGACAGAGGGAAAGTGTTCCTGACTCTGAAATGCATGAGACTGGAACCAGAGAGAGGCATCAGGTGGATGAACCATTGCTCCTTCTCAACAAGAAAAAAAATCTTTTTCTCTACACCTTGCTTGTTCTAACAGATGCATCTACGTTGCAGTCCCAGAAACAGCTATGTGTAGTGACAGACATCCCACGGGAACTTTAAACAAATTAGCCTGCCATACATGGGAGGTCAGACTAAATGATCTTATAGTCCCTGAAGTTGTTTCTTTTTCTTGTATTACCCCAAGTATGTTTTCTCTTCCTTTCACAGGTCACTGGAGCAGAAGTATAAAAAGAGGGAAGAAAAAGTACTCACCCGGAATGAGGTTTTAACCTGGTGTCCCCTGGGAGTAACTGAGTGAATGCAGTGACTTCCAGGCTATATGAAGGTAAGGAAGACAAGATGAAACCCTGTCACTTGAGCAAAATTGCTTGTCTGTGAACTCCAGCTTCTTCCCACTCTTATGTCCTGTTCTGATACAGGCAGGCAGCCTTGACAATCAGCTAGGATTTTGATGGCAGGTGTTTGAGAGATTGTGATCCATTCCTAAGGCAGGAATGAGCAATTGCCACAGCAGCAGGGTGGCCATTAGCAACTATGTTTTGGCAGATAAGCAAAAAAAAAAAAAATTACAATATGGTATCTAGGACAGGACTGAAAAACAAACAAGAAAGCACACTGAGTGTAAAATTTTGTTCTTTAATAGCAGTGGAGAGTGTTCAACCCTTGTGAAGCTAAGAAAGCTTTCCTTTACATGCAGCCCAAAACTATTTTGAAATGTTCCACTGCTTTCTTCAAACTCACCCACAGAGCAGTTAGAAAGTGGAGCACATCACAGACATGGTCAGATCTGATCCCAATGTGCTTGCTGAAGGGAACTAGCCAACTTCACTTGTCTAAAAAGTTCAGAGGCACCAGGTCTTTTATGGTCCTTCTGCTCATTCAGAGGCAGGGTCCTCCAGAGGACTGCTCATCCTGCCCTCAGATGAACACACAGGGCAGGGCAACAATACACCCTCCAAGAGCGGTGCTGCCATGGCCCCATTTCCATCCAGCCGCTGTGGCCTGCGCTTGGCACCGTGCAGCTGCACTGCAGGCTGTGACAGGCACACAAGCGAACTGCACACTGGAGGGCACTGGAGACACACAGACACACTCTGCTCTCCCCATGTCTATCCCACAGCAGGCACCAGCACCTCCGCCACTATCACCTGAAGGTGGCATTTGAAAGTAAGGGTATATAGCAGCCATACTTATCAATGCAACACATGAAGTAGCAATGAGTTTAGGCCAGAAACATCAGCGGAAAAACCCAAGGTTCTTGAATCCAGTGAAAACCCACTCAGCAGCTAAAATTAGAAACATTAATCCCATGGCACTGCCCATAATTAAAGGCTCCATCTACCAGCAAACAGCTGTGTAACTACCGCTGGCTGAACCTCAGTGCTTTGAAATGGGATTAGGATGAAAAAAAAGGAAAAGCAAGCATCGCAAGCATCAGCAGGACAAGCAATACCTCAGTGTGTCTGGTATTGTATTGACCAAAAAATAAAACTGGTTTATTGGTGTCCTTTTGCAGTTCTTCTTTCTGAGAACTCAATACCGGCAGAAATGAGAGTATTACAAACAAAACAAAGGAATTAGGACTAGAAGCATGTCAGCATCCTATTACCCAATAGTCTGTGCTTAGATCCTGCATTGTGCATTTATTAACTTCTTTTTGCTACAATATTTGAGAGGCCTGAGCTTGCCACTGAAGTCTATTCCATTGACTTACTACCACAAGACAACACTATGCCTCGGACAGGATATACAAATAAAGAATTATCCAAAGAGATGGTGATCTCTCCTCAGGTGTCTTTAAATGGTGCATGTTGTTTTTCTGGCTGAAAAGTATTTGTAGATATGGACAAATGACAGGATAGCAACAAGAAAGAGTCATCCTGTGGGGAAGGTGCCATATGGTACACAAATCCCTTTAAGAGGGTTTAATTGTTATTTTAAAGCCTACAGACAAGCAGGAATAAAAGGGAGCCCAGTTCAGATATTCTCCAGATGCCGATTTTGCTTACATTTTGGTCACACTGAGAATGCAAGATCCATCCCTCCTCCTGCTGGCAGCCATTAAATATGACTGAAAGAAGGTGGAATAACTCCCAGTTACTGTAAGCAAACACCAGTAAGCCAGTGCTGTGCATTACCTCTCACCGAGACACCAGGCTCCTGCGGTGTTTATGTGCTAGCAGCCAGTCCTTTCTCAGTTGCACTGGCAACTTAACTCAGAGAAGCTGGTTCAGCTATAATGCAGTGATGGGATTTTCCCGGTTTAAAATTTATTTGCATCTCTTTTCAGAAGTAACCCACCCTCCTGACAGAGCAGTAAGGCCAGGGCTACAAACGGCATTACTATTCACACACCTATTTATTTTCTTCTTTTTTTTTTTCTCCAGGTGACAGAAAAGAAATTAACTGGGAGGTCTTTTCAGGCCAGGTGACTGTACTGTGACCAAGGGGTAGTACTGGAGCTGCAGAGCTGCAGTCTGCATTGGTGCCTCACATCCCAGGCTGGGCTTTCTTGTCACCATTGTGTTGGAAGTAACATGGAAGAGGAGCTGGTCAAGTACTGGCTCCAGCAATCAAAAATAATGGCACGGAGGTGGCTTGTCAAACTTCAAGCAGTGGAGAAAACTGACCTCTGAAAATGCATCCTGGCTGTTCCATCAAGGGTATAACTGAAGTTTGATTTTATTAAACTGGTGTATGGAAATAGTGCATAATTTAGAATCACAGGCTTTGGTTAAAGCTCTCATTTCAAGGTTTTAAGCAGGTCTGAGGCCCAATTAAAAAATTAAGCCCACAAAATTTAATCCATCTTTACATTTTTGCTTCAGTGTGACTCTTGTTAGCTCCCTAAAATTAGATTTTTAATCTCAGATTGGCACCCCATTCTCTGCCACTCAAGTATCACAAACAGTGAGAAGATTATGGCCACTTATGTAGTATCTATTTTCCTATAATCCTTTTAGCACCATAAATGCTAGATATAGCATCCAGTTTAAATTAGCTTTAACCTCAAGTTGACTCCAGTTAACTACACAGGAACAGTAATTTAAAAAAAAAAAAAAAATCACCCCCCCCCAAAAAGCTAGAAATATTCCCACACTTAAAAAAAAATGGTACTAAGATGGTCAGTGCATATAAACAGATCACCTCAACAGTGGTGAATTCTCTAATGCCTTTTAAGAAACCTAGGACCTGGGAGCTGATAGTCTGCCACACACGGGTAGATTGGTTACAGTACTCGCCCTTACAAACAGCCATCCCAAAAAGCACAACAAGAAACTGGGGCTGCTCGTGCAGCTCCTTTATCCTGGCTACATTTGCAAATGGCTAACACTGAACATCAAAGCATTATTGTGAATCAAATTCCCACTAGTTTTTCCAGGACACCCCTTTGTAGGCCCCATGAGACCTTCACCAGCAAAACTAATATAGCCCTTAACTAGGGGAGGACCATCACCAGATCATCGTAGGTCACTAGTGAAAAGAGCTAAAACAAGCTCAAAACTTAGAACAGGAATGACTTCAGTAAAACAACTGCAGGGAACACTGCCTTTCACTTGGCAATTGCTTCAGGGAGAAATATGTCCTCAGCATCAAAGCAGGGGTTTCAGGAAGGCTGCCAGAGAGCAGAGGTCTCCCACATTCGGGCAGGGATACCCATAAGTGGCCCCAGGGAGTCGGTGCCAGCTCCTGCTGACTGCAGCCAGCTTTACACCCAGGGTACACCCAGGCTGCCAGGGCCAGAGCTGTCCATGGATTTTAACTTAGACATTTGAAGGTTACTTACCTACCTATTAACCTATATGTTCTATTTCTGCCTCTACGTCATCACTTATTCTGGACCAACTATGTTTTTTCATCAGCCAGTTTGCCTGAGGAGCATAACAGCAAATGAATCCAAATAACCCAATCATCCTGAAGCAAACAACCATCAGGTGCAACACCCTTAAAGTTACATGTTCATCTCAAAACTTAGTACTGGATTTAATAAGGCTGCAAGTTTCTCCATGTCTTACCTTTGCCCTTTTCAGGCACCACATGGACGGAAGGGAAGTCCACCCTCAGCAAGCCTGGCATTTTCTCATAGTCCAGGGAGAGAATGACTGCCAAACCCTACCCTGGCATGGGAAATGTCACAGAAATGCAAATTAAAATATATCTGATTGTGTCTGCCTGCCCATTTTGCTTCAGCTTGTTAGGAACAATTAAACAGATGCCTAAAGCTGAGCAGTAAAATGAGTACCCGGGAGCTCTTCCCACAGAGTTTTCCTCCTTCACTTGGAGGACTGCCATGCACACAGATTGTGATATTCTCAAATGTTCATTACTGAGATACACTCATCTGTTAAATACAGATTGAAAGGAGAGGATAGATAGAGCTGGTCAAAGGAGAAATAATGAATCAGAAAATGTTCTTGTGAACTGCCATGACCACTACCGAGACATTTTGTGAGCTTCTGTTTAAAAAGCTATGAAATCCCAGCAAAATAAACAAACACATTGAAAAAATGGTATTAGGATTCTACATCAAAAGCAGAATCAAACTGGCTGTAAGCATGAAATCCAGAGCCCATAATAATAAACACAACCCTCATGTTGCTTCCAGAATGTTTTTCCTTAAGAAGCATCAAATTTCTTTTGTTTTCTGAACAAGGTGTATAGTAGAAGAGTAAACAAAATGTTTTCAACTACTTCTGGATATAAAACCAAGGAGCAATAAGATAGTAATCAATACAGGAAATATCAGGAGGAAATATAAGCTCCAGGTATTTATTCTGAGCCTCTTTAAGCTAGACTGAGCACCTCGTGGACCCCAGCAAGAGTATCGCTGCCTGAGGGACACTTGGTCTCACTGAGACACGAGGAAAGAAGCAGCACCATAGAGAGGAGGAGGGATACAAAGATGAAGGACAAGGACACAGTGGTAGAATCACATATTTAGAGGAGAAATTTCTCCAGTTTCCCTGTATTTCAGTTTGCAAATATATTCAACTCTTGACTTCAGCAACCTCTTTGACTCGGATCAAATCCCCTACAGTAGGTGGTGGACAAACATCCCAAGTAGGTTGGTTACACACTTTAGGAAAAGAAGTCATCTGAGTTTCATAAATTAGGCCCTTTGGAATAAAGTGCTTCTGTTTACTTTCATTCTGCAGAATTTTTAAAACTTGCTCACTGATACTTTTAAAGAGATTAGCAAGTTAAGCAATTATCTGTGCTCTCATTTCCTCATGAAATACAGGTTAGTTTAATCTTCTTAGGCTTTGCAATGATACTATAGGGCATAGCTATAGTATGAAATAGCATATCACTCCAGGTGAAAGAAGCTGCAAAGGTTTTGCCCTCTTCTTTAAAAAAAAAAAACAAACACCAAAACCAGACTTCATTATAACTACAGTTTCTGTAATTTGCTTAAGGGACATCTAAAGGCAATTCCACTCACAAAAAAAAAAAAAGGAGAGAAAGCCCAGTCTTTGAAATTGGAGGAAAGAGATGAATGTTATTGTGCAAGTGGGGACACCTCCTGTAACAGTGAAGAGTCAGCATGTATTTTTCCAGGTTAAGAAAACAATACAGCCGCTACGTGTGTGACAGTGACAGGAATCGCTTGCTGTAGCAAGCGAGTCAGAAGGGTAAGGGGTTGCAGAGGGCAGTTGTGATGACGGAGGCAGAGCAATGACATCCCGTAAGCTGTGTCCACGTCTGCCCAGGGGAAGCCCCCGAGCTGTGCCAGTGTAATGGCACACGCTGCTCCGTGCTGGCTCCGTACTGTACTTCCTTGCTATTGCAGCCTCTGAGGAAAACGACTCATTACTAGTTTATCACAGTTCACTACCTGCACAACTATTTGTGGGGGACATAATAAATAATTAACACTGACCAGAATTGCTATGCAAATGAAAACTCTTCTCGCTCCCAACTCAAATTCTCTTTACTCGGTCCTGCGTTACCATTACCAGAGAACACTGAAATGGCAAATTTCCACCACAGGGACAAAATAAGTGCTCTTATGCCGAGTCACCACATCCTACACCCACAGCCAGGAAAGCTGCACAGCTGGTGCACACCTGAGGTTGCTCTATGGCATTTCCCATCACTGGAGCAGCCTTAGTGGGCCCCAAGGAAACCTCAATCAACCTTTTTTTTTTTTTCTGAGATAGTTCCTGCCATAAAAAGTCTTCAAAAAGGGGAGTGCAGTGAGAAAAATATTTCTTTAATACTGCTCTAAAATTTTAGGCTTAGCCAATGCCTGGGCACTTCCCAACATCTTCAGCACTGCCAGTGCTGGACTTTCTTTGCACTGGACTTTCTTTTTTTTTTTTTTTTAAACTATGGAACAAATGGGAATGGACCAATTCCACACCTAGCTTTCTCCTCACCTTCCCCTCAAGACAGCACTGAAATCAAACTGATAGTACATTGCTTTTATTTGTAATGAAACAACTGATCTACACCTTAAGGAGTATGTAACTTGTCTAATTTCTGTAGGGGGCTGCCGGGTCCCACTGGTGGGTCACAGCCTCACGCCTCTTCAGGCTGCCTTTTCCTGAGGCTGGGGGGTAGCTGCCGGCAGGGCTGGGGAGGCACATTCTCACTATGATCAACCACAAAAAGCACAAATAACGTGCGCACAGTTTATCCAGATTAATCTTGTTGAACCCAATCTACTACTCCATAAGTGTTGCTGAGCGAAGAATCAGTGGCAGGAGCATACCTGGCAGAGGCCTAAGGATGTGCAGCCATTTAATCTGCTCAGCCTGATCAATAACAAAGCTGTGCCAATGTCACAGCTGGAAAAAAAAAATCACGTGGCATCTCTTGGTTTCATTTTTCCTGAAAAGTCAACATTCCTACCATATTATTGTTTATCTCTCTTTACAGTAAGGAGACTCACAGAGCCCACAACCTCCATTCACCCAGCACGTGCATATAGCACTCCAGGGTGCATATTTAGATGTAACCTGCCAAAGATGTTAGCAAGGCCTTTCCCACAGCCCACCAGGACAGGTTTACAACAGCCAGTGAAAGGATGTGGGACTAGTATCCACACGCCACAGCAGAGACAGACACTTCTCTCAAGGCCTGCAGGGCACCCGTTTGCCCACACTGCTCTGTGTGACCATCATTGTTTATTTAGCACAACTGGCGGAGCAGCATTGGCCAAGTACGCCAAGAGAAAAGCCCTTTTCTCCTACCACGGCATCTCTGGAGGGGAAAGGCATTGATGGCTTCTCTCGCTGTTAGTTTTCCAGGCTGTCCCTCACTCCAGAAGCACACTCACATAGGGATGTGAACCAAAGACAGGGACCTCTACCCACCCAGCTGTTCCCAGCTCCCAGGGTACCTTCCTTCCCTGGAAGCAAGCACCATCCTCCCAGTCCTGAAGTTAAATCTTCTAGAGACCTCTCTAACCACGGGAACCACTTCCAAGTAATGATAAAATAAAATCACTTCCCCAATAGACTGTTTCTCATAAGAGCAAAGTGCTGGAGAGAGGACAGTCCCTGCGTCGCTTGCTGAGGGGAAGGATCTGGTGTCTTGAGCATCCGTAAGTCCATTTAATACAGTGACCTGTCTCCATTTACTGAATTGATTTGGCATATGAATGTTTACTCTACTCTACTAAGTGCATTTAAATACACTCTACTGAGTGTATTTAAACTAATGGCTGCTAAAGCAGCTTATGTGACTTTTTAATCTAGCTTTTCCATACAGTCATTTGCGGAATGACTGTTTGAAAGGGAAACAGACAAGAAATTGGGGCAAAACTTCCACCAACAGACACTGAAAATGTATGATGTGGCCACAGCACATGCAATTACACAGGTGGATTTGTGACTTGTGTTCATTACTGTTAGGCTACTTTCCCCACACCTGAGCATTTCTACAGGCCACCTGACTAGAGGCACATGCACACTCCCTGTGAGCAGATCTCAGACAAGCCCCAAACAGGCTGCACTTTACAAAATTAATTTCATCCTCTGAAGCAGAAAATACAAATTCCCCCACCAGCCCCTTTCCTCAGGGAGAAAGGGGACATGGCCAGTTGAGAGGAGAAGCCCAGCCAGGTGGCTCATTCCCCTGTGCTCTCACTCTGACGATCATTAAGTGCTGAGGCAAAAGGAGCGTTGGTCACTGAAAGACAGTTTCAAGAGCCTGCTGCAATGTGCAGAGACTGGCTCTGATCACAGATGACCTCATTCATTGAGCAGGTGTAATATTCTGTGTCACTGTATGGTGGAAGTCTCTTTGGGCCATTTGCCCTTAGAGGAAATAATGTTGATCTCTTACAAAACACTAAGATCTGTTGATCTGTTATTAAATATATCTGTATCATACTGTTTTCCTTGTCAAGGTCTTCCATACCCTTCTACAGTAATTAAGCATGCCACACCAAAAATCAAATCAGTGCAAAATCATATTTACCCCCAACACATCACGCAATTCATGTTGTTTCAGCATACGATAGAAAAAGCTAATCAAAGGACAGCAAACCATCTTTGCAACAGTAATTATTAGATTTACTTCTCCTAATGCATCACACGTGACCTTCTGATGACTTCCCCAGCTTGTGCGCTGCAGGCTCACCTACCTGCCACGCTGCAGAACTGGATGCATCCATGTCTAGGTATTGTATGTAACCCATAACTGCTTCACAGGTCCTCTTCTAGGCATTGCCACTGCTGTTTTAAATATGATCAATAAATTGACATAAAGTTCATTTTAAAAATGAGCATTGTCTAAGCCTGCTGTTGTGATACTGATGATGTATCCTTCCCAACAGTGGTACAGACACTGCTTCAAAATTAGAGACAAAAAACCCAGTCCAAGACATTCTCCTCTGCCCACCCCATCAAACCTCCACCCGCACGTGCCCCCCCAGAGCCGGGAGCCAGGTCGGCTCTCACAGTGGTAGATCCCCCGTGACTGTCCCACTGCACTCACAACAGCCAAGCAGCACAGTTTGAGAGGCCCTGCTCAGAGCAGGGAATTGGTGATCCGAGATGTAAATATAGGAAAATGAGCCAGGAAGGGATACGTAACACAAGCACAATTATGGTTTCTGGGTAATAAGTTTTGAGTTTCCTGAAGAAAACCCTATTCCATCAGCGTGACTCCAAAGGTGAAGAGTCAGTTCCCATCACCTGTCAGGAAAAGAAAAAATCACCTTTGGGTAATCTCATCCTGGGGATAATCAAGTTAGCTCAGCCTGGCAGATGCTGCAGATCTGAGAAGCAGGAGGAGCAGATGCAGCATGATGTGGCCCGCCCAGCTCCTTATGAAAGCCACCTTCGCTCCTGGGTGGCTGGAGCCATGCTCGGGGCAGGGGTCTCCACTTTTCTGGGCATCCCACCTTCCCACAGCAATGGCAGCACCTGAGTGCTACTGCAGCTTCCAAACCTACAGGAGGAATGGCATGATCTACTTAAACCACAAGATCCACCTGGCAGTGGATTTCTGAGTGATTATCACATACCTCAGGTCGTCTCTGGACTTTAATCACCCAAGATTATCTCCAAATACACGCCCTATTGTGTGATAATCTCCCAAGTACACGCCCTATTGTGGCTTATCAGTGGCAGAAAATGACAGTGATGCATAAATAACAAGTGTGCTTTCCACACACACTTGGATCTGGCATGGGTCCCAGGAGCCAGCTCATGCCCTCTGTTGGGTCAAGTGCAGAAAACAGCTCTCCTCCTTTGCCACTGCCGGCTCAAAGGTACTCCACAAGGTCATCTCCAAACACAAGCACATCAAAGATTTGCTGACTAGATACTTGCATGCACAGCTGGGAGATGGAAAGGTCATTCAGTGCTGTGCCTCCTCTCAAAAAACAACATTATGTGGAAGAAAGCTGCTGAATATAGATCATCAGTCCAAGACTGACAGCACAAAGTGGCAGAAAGCCGAGCAATGAGCAGGGAAAGCCACAAGTCTCTGTGATAACTATTTCTTCACTTTTAGAAATTGCTTTGATGAGCTCTCAACAGCAGGTAGCTGCCATTTCCTTCAGTCTTTGCTGAAGCTTTAGTAGAGGCGTGGGCTGTTTCTGTTGGATTTTGAATGAGAGAAGAAGTGGACTATACAATTTCCTGCAGAAATGAGGGTGTCCCCTCTCAGCACCCATCCAGACTATATGAAAAGAGAGATTGGGTAAGTAAGAACCGAACCAAAGGGGTGTTTAAGTTCAAAGACGGCACCAGAAGGATGCCTGAAAACACAGAAAATATTCTTTGGAAGAAGGCCAAGATACAGAGGTGCATCTCAGACTGCAGTTACAAAATAGTTGAAATGTCTAAAGCCCTGGCTGGTCCCTCCATTCAGCTACTTGTCTAAGGAGCCCAGCCACGGCTCAGTTCTGATTTATTTTAGAGTTACAGGACAGAGCTGTCTATAACAAGTCAGAGGGAGGTTCATTGTCCGGTCTCTTCAGGCCAATGGCCACTGGCAGCACACCTCACTGTAGCTTAATCTGCTCTAAGCAGCCCAGACAGAGCAGCTGCCGTTTGCTTTGGGCTCTTGCATAAATGCTGCGGATTTTACTGTGAAATCTGGATTTGACGAACTGGGAGCAAATAAAGGCAGTTGATGATGATACCAAGCATCTGAGCAGATTGCCCTTAATGGAAACAAAGTCTGCCAGAAAGAAATTTGTTGCTCTAAGAAACTTACATTTTTAAGATTCATATATTTGTTTGCTGTTTACCAAACACATCATGTGAATAACATTCATCTCCTACGTTGTGACACATCTTCACTGACATCATCTTAATGCATTACTGATGTTACAACAGAAAGAAAAAAAAAGACAACGTCACAACCAAATTAATATCTCCATTGATCATAAAACATAGCGTACCCATCCTCAGAGAGAGGAAACCTTTATGAAGATCCTCATGAATGTTTAGAGAATACCAAACCAGGACTTCCTCATACAAAACTCCTGTTGAAGCAAATAACTTTAAGGTAATTGCTATGGGAGGAAGAAGTCACTAAATGTTCTATCAAGCACAAAGATACCAACAATTGTCAAGGAATGCATTGCTTTTTACGACAAAAATGCTGTCTTGTAATTCTTAATTCCTTTCAAATAATGCTACCACTAAATACCGTTACCCTATACAGGATCTAGTGAACATATGTAACATTTATTAACAAATTTATGCCATGCTCTGCCCCCCCTGAGACAGGAACAGGAGCAGCAGCAGCCACCAGTAAGAACCCACGATCAAGGGGATCCTCTATCCCCCCCCCCACCGGGCTGAAGGCAGCAGCTCAAAGGAGGAGAGTGAATGGAGGCAAGTCCACGCTCGTGGCAGCAGGCGAAGGCCCTCCCTGCCCACCTCGCCCCCCCAGGTGCCTCTACACAACAGGTATGAGGCCCTGGAGGTGGCAGGCCAGTCAATGGAGGATGGGGACAACAGTCTATCTACACCAGAGGTGTCGCCTAGGTCAGAAGAACGTACCTCTCGTATTAACACCACCTCCACAAGGAAGAGAAGACAGGTTATAGTTGTGGGTGACTCCCTTCTGAAGGGAACCGAGGGTCCGATATGCCAGATGGACCCTCCTCTTAGGGAAGTCTGCTGCCTCCCTGGGGCCTGGGTGAGGGATGTCACGAGGGTACTCCCTAGCCTGGTACGGCCCTCGGACTATTACCCCCTACTGCTTTTCCATGTGGGGGGCGATGAAGCTGCAACACGAAGTCCTAGGGCGATCAAAAGAGACTTCAGGGCCTTGGGACGGCTAGTAAGGGACTCTGGAGCACAGGTTATTTTCTCCTCTCTCCTTCCAGTTGTGGGCAGCGACACAAGAAGGAACAGAGACACCCAATCTATTAATGCATGTCTCCGTGGCTGGTGTCATAGCCACGGATTTGGTTTTTTTGACAACAGGATGGCCTACACAGCACCGGGTTTGCTGGCATCTGATGGGATTCATCTTTCTCAAAGGGGAAAGAATCTTCGCTCAGGAACTTGCGGGGCTCATCGACAGAGCTTTAAACTACACTCGAAGGGGGAGGGGGATAATATCAGGCTTGCCCGAGAGAAACTGAGGGACGACGTGCCACGGTTAGAGGGAGCGGGTGCTAGCGAGGGCACTTGGCCTGTGTCTCTGAGATGTGCGGGGTATGCCGGGGCACAGTTGAAGTTGTACAGAGTTGAGCCAGGGGATACTGTGGCAACAGGAGCCAAGAGGGAAACGCCAGTGAAACACCTCATAGCGCACAAGGGGTGTTCTTCTATGAAGGAGACTCGGACGACAGCCCAGCTGAAGTGCCTCTACACCAATGCATGCAGCATGGGCAACAAGCAGGAGGAGCTAGAAGCCATTGTACATCAGGAAAACTATGATATGGTTGCCATCACAGAAACGTGGTGGGATGACTCGCACAACTGGAGTGTGGCGATGGATGGCTATAAACTCTTCAGGAGGGATAGGCGAGGCAGGAGAGGTGGTGGGGAAGAAGCTGGGAGAAGCCTCACGATCGCTAGTCCTTGTTCTCGTGGGGGACTTCAACCTGCCGGATGTCTGCTGGAAATACAATACAGCGGAGAGGAAACAGTCTAGGAGGTTCCTGGAGTGTGTGGCAGATATCTTCCTGACACAGCTGGTGAGTGAGCCAACGAGGGAAGGTGCCCCGCTGGACCTCTTGTTCACGAACAGAGAAGGACTTGTGAGCCATGTGATGGTTGGACGTCTTGGGCAGAGCGATCACAAAATGATAGAGTTTTTGATACGTGGAGAAGCGGCGAGGGGGGTCAGCAGAACTGCCACCTTAGACTTCCGGAGGGCGGACTTTGGCCTGTTTAGGAGACTGGTTGACAGAGTCCCCTGGGAGGCAGCCCTAAAGGGCAAAGGAGTCCAGGAAGGCTGGACACTCTTTAAGGAGGAAGTCCTAAAGGCACAAGACCAGGCTGTCCCCAGGTGCCGAAAGACGAGCCGGCGGGGAAGAAGACCGGCCTGGCTGAACAGAGAGCTCTGGCTCGAACTCAGGAAAAAGAGGAGAGTCTACAACCTCTGGAAGAAGGGGCGGGCAACTCAGGAGGACTACAAAGGTGTAGCGAGGTTGTGCAGGGAGAAAATTAGAAGGGCCAAAGCTGAGCTAGAGCTCAATCTGGCTGCTGCTGTAAAAGACAACAAAAAACACTTCTTCAAATACATTAGCAGCAAAAGGAGAGCTAAGGAGAATCTCCAGCCCCTAGTAGACGGGGGAGGGAACACAGTGACAAAGGATGAGGGAAAGGCTGAGGTACTTAATGCCTTCTTTGCCTCAGTCTTTAATAGCAGGGCCAATTGTTCTCTGGGTACCCAGCCCCTGGAGTTGGAAGATAGGGACAGGGACCAGAATGGAGCCCCCATAATCCAGGGGGAAAAGGTTAGTGACCTGCTGCACCACTTAGACACTCACAAGTCTATGGGGCCTGATGAGATCCACCCAAGAGTACTGAAGGAACTGGCAGGTGTGCTCACCAAGCCCCTTTCCATCATTTACCAGCAGTCCTGGCTAACTGGGGAGGTCCCTGCTGACTGGAGATTAGCTAATGTGACGCACATCTTCAAGAAGGGCCGGAAGGAGGACCCAGGGAACTACAGGCCTGTCAGCTTGACCTCGGTGCCAGGGAAGCTGATGGAGCAGATCATCCTGAGTGCCATCACACGGCATGTAGAGAATAACCAAGGGATCAAGCCCAGCCAGCATGGGTTTAGGAAAGGCAGGTCCTGCTTGACCAACCTGATCTCCTTCTATGACAAGGTGACCCACCTAGTGGATGAGGGAAAGGCTGTGGATGTTGTCTATCTAGACTTCAGTAAAGCCTTTGACACAGTTTCTCACGGCATTCTCCTGGAGAAACTGGCTGCTCATGGCTTGGACGGGTGTACTCTTCACTGGGTAAAGAACTGGCTGGACGGCCGGGCCCAAAGAGTGGTGGTGAATGGAGTTTACTCCGGTTGGCGGCCGGTCACAAGCGGTGTTCCCCAGGGCTTGGTGTTGGGGCCAGTTCTGTTTAATATCTTTATCAATGATCTGGACGAAGGGATCGAGTGTACTCTCAGTAAGTTTGCAGACGACACCAAGTTGTGTGGGAGTGTTGATCTGCTGGAGGGTAGGAAGGCTCTGCAGAGGGACCTGGACAGGCTGGATGGATGGGCCGAGGTCAATTGTATGAGGTTTAACAAGGCCAAGTGCAAGGTCCTGCACTTGGGCCACAGCAACCCCATGCAACGCTACAGGCTTGGGGAAGAGTGGCTGGAAAGCTGCCTGGCAGAGAAGGACCTGGGGGTGTTTGTTGACAGCCGCCTGAATATGAGCCAGCAGTGTGCCCAGGTGGCCAAGAAAGCCAATGGCATCCTGGCTTGTATCAAAAATAGCGTGGCCAGCAGGACTAGGGAAGTGATCGTGCCCCTGTACTCGGCACTGGTGAGGCCGCACCTCGAATACTGTGTTCAGTTTTGGGCCCCCCACTACAAGAGGGACATTGAGGTGCTGGAGCGTGTCCAGAGAAGGGCAACGAAGCTGGTGAAGGGTCTGGAGCAGAAGTCTTATGAGGAGCGGCTGAGGGAGCTGGGATTGTTTAGCCTGGAGAAAAGGAGGCTGAGGGGAGACCTTATCGCTCTCTTCAACTGCCTGAAATGATGTTGTAGAGAGGTGGGGGTTGGTCTCTTCTCCCAGGTAACAAGTGATAGGACGAGAGGAAATGGCCTCAAGTTGCGCCAGGGGAGGTTTAGACTGGATATTAGGAAATTTTACTTCACTGAAAGGGTTATCAAGCATTGGAACAGGCTGCCCAGGGAAGTGGTTAAGTCGCCATCCCTGGAAGTATTTAAAAGACGTTTGGATGAGGTGCTTAGGGACATGGTATAGTGGTGGTCTTGGCAGTGTTAGGTTTATGGTTGGACTCGATGATCTTAAAGGTCTTTTCCAACCTATACGATTCTGTGCTTCTATGATTCTGTGAAATTTTCTAAACATATACAACTGCCATCAGAGTCTCAGAGGCATGAAATCAGAGTTGATGTTTCTGTGAAGTATTTGGTGTCAGCATACAGCAGGCAAGAACAGTACTTGTTAAAGCAGCAAATCATTAAAGCAGCAAATCAGTGCTTATACTGGTAAGTAATGGAGAATGAAGTTTAAATATCAAACACTCTAAGATGCAAGAGGAAATATTAAATGTGAGCTCTGTCGACCTGAAGGTGGAATTAATTTCTTGGTATGCCCCAATAACTAAGTTCCTTCTCACTTCAGAAAAGCAAATCTTCTTTACGTGCAAAAGGTGGCACCGTATCTTTGTGCTAAGGAATGAAAAAGCAGCAGTTGCTCCAAATATGAAAATAAAATATGTTTTCAGAGCAGAAAGACATGCAGAAATGCTGTGCTGTTAGTAACAATAAAATACTATCTAGAAAATAGAAGGGAGTTACAGTAAATAGCAAGAACCCCATTCCCTGCCAGGCTGCATCTCCTATAGCAGCAGGCATCCGTGCAAAGTGAAATTCTGTCCAAAAATGCTTCTCCATCGGCTTACACTCCGCTGCTTCTCCGCTCTCTTTTCCCGTGGCTGTCAAAGACCTCCCTGCGTGCCAGGCAGCAGCTAGCCCCAGCCGGGCCGAGGGGACAAGGGAAAGGGCTGTTCCCCCACTCCGCGGTCCCCTGGCACCCCCTGCTGGGGCCGGGGCCGGGGCCCTGCCGGGGGCTCGCCCTCCCCCCGTCACCGGCACTTAACTACCGACCATTGCTTCTCACCTTCAGCATTTTACTTCTTTTAACCCCGTGATACCAGTTCGGTTCTAGCCCCAATCTCTGCTGACTTCAGCTGCAGTTAGTGAAAAGCTTACGCATAGGATTAATAAGGGAAGCTCATGAAAATTCCTTATTTTATGATCACGTTCTTGCAAGGTCACTCAATTCTTTGCTTTTCCTAAGGAAGGAGACCTCTTGTGCTGGGTAGAAAGGCCACTGTAATACCAAGAAAACCTTAAGTAGCAATGTATCATTAATAACATGTCGGGAGGCCAAACATTTGCTAGCTACTGAAAACCAGGCCTTTGCTATTGACACACAGAAATCACTGTGGCAGACTTTCTGTAGTGAGGATGGCGAGCCCCCCTCTGTAACGTTGACTCTCTCCCTTTAAGGGCAGCAGCAGCAGATCACAGTATGACCATTTTAGTGTTATCAGTATTTTTTGTTAATTTAAACAGTAATCCAAGGGAAACGTTCATGTAACTCGGTAGAAAAATGTGTTAAAATAAAAGTAGTCAAGAAAGGTACTAAAGAAGTTAGCTATTTGGTTATTCCAGTTTATCAAATAAAGATAGCAATAAACCCACTTTTAAAGAGCATCCCTGCTGTTATATTTATAACCAGAAGGTGGCATTAAATTGCCACAAATCTGCTCCAAGTGTCCTTAACTGCTGCCTGCCAGAGCCTAGCAGTGAAGAGTCCTGGACACTTCACACAGCTACAGATTTGTCACTTAAGCTACCACTTGGGTAAACTCCCTGGAATTAGAGCAATATAGCCAATAATTAACTCATGCTACATTGGCAACAAAAATACTTTATTTCTTCCCTCCTGTCCGTTCCCCCTGTGCAGCCGGCCTCTGGCATACCTGCCCTGGCTTTTCTGAAAGACCACTGAAACGACAGGACTCAGAAGGACCCCACGTCCCTTAGTGTGTACAAGACATGCAATACTGCCTTATGTCAGCAGTGGAGAAGAACCTCAAAAACTCAGGGGAGTTTCAGAGGAACGGGTTCCCATGATCCTTACCGCTTACTCACATCATCTCCAATGAGAAGGTCACACCATAGAAACCGGGGCTTTGGCTGGATCTTCTGTTGGTTTCCAGCAAGCCTGAGGGCCACGCTGCCACCTTGCCTCTCCTATAGTGTTTCTGTATAACTTCAGGGATGCATTTGTGTGGATTGCCTAGGCAGAGGCTTCCCAGGTTTTACTGAGAGAGAAGTTGTGTCAGTAACTGGTCCACAGCCTGGAGCCCTACCCAGGTGCAACGGAAAGCATCCTGGGTGCACAGGCTCATACTGAAAGCATCTCTCAGGTGGTTGAAGTTTCAGGAAGAAAAACCCACACATGCACACCTGCGCACTGACACCAAAGAGAGCCTCAGAGCCCTCAAAGTTTCCTCCACGTGGTTCAGTTGAGCAGGAAGCTTGATTCCCTCCTGCGCTGCTCCAGATCTGCGCTGCTCCCCTGGGTCCCAGGGCTGATACGCACTCCTGAGCAGTGGGACACCCTGGGGCAGGCACCGCTCCGGCTGCACCGCCAGCTGTCTGTCATGGATGCAGAAGAGCTGTCCCGTGACATAAAAAGAAGAGGTTAGAGGGATGCTGGGAATATCCTGGTAAATCTGCTGTTACAGAGCAACACTCACCCCTGCGCTGTGCACAAAGTGAAGGGCAGGGTGATAGAGCAGCACTAGAGACACGCACAGGCACAGCTTGCCTGGCTCCAAGCCACTCCTCGGTGCAATGGCGAGATTTCCAAGCAGACTGCAGCAAATGGCGGAGCAGGCAGAGAAGGAGAGGCAGGGTCCTGCTCCCCTTGGCCTGCCACATCCCCGCACCAAGTTGTAGCCACGCCATCCTCTTTGAAGGAGAGCGCTTTGCTGCCAGAGGGCTAGCTGCCAATCAGACAGCTAACAGCATGCAAACGCATGGTGGTCTGCCCATGAACAGTTGCTGTCTCAACACACTCTAACGTACTGCCAGAAAAGAACTTTAAAACAAAAAATACATTTTTCTTACTAAGATAGCTCAACATGGTTATTTCGTTTTCCATTTTTAATGAGTTGGTCATGATTCCTGTTTAGTGAAGTCTTGTCTTATTTTATTCCAGCGTTACCCCACCAAAAAGAACACATTTGGGAGAATAAATTGCCACTCACTAAAAAGTACAACAGAAAAAATAAGTAGGCATCCAAAGTTGCAAAATGGAAAGATCAACATTCAGGATATTTCAACTGTAATGCAGGATAAGGTGACAAGGTGAATACAGGGACTTCCTTCTTTCTGTGATCATTTCCACGCAAGCACAAAAGGAGACTTCAGCAAGGAGGAATCCAGGTGTTGGAATTAGTCTGTATTTACACAGAATAAGTAGCAATTATCTCAATAAATTTTGAGATAAGGACAAACCTCATTTGTAGCTTTGCTTTGGAAAGAAATAAAGAGAAAAATAGAATATTTTTATTCCTGTCTTTCACATAAATAATTCAGAGGTTTCTGAGTGTTTGGAGGTTTCTTTGTTTTGAAGAGAAGGAAGGGGCTCCAGTGATGGACATTTAAAGAAGAGATCAGCTTTACCAACACCTATGGGGCAGCCCAGACAAGATGAGTATGTGCATACAGAGGCAAAGGAAAGAAATAAAATTCAGGGTTAGAAGAAGCCTTGCCAGTTGGGTTGCCAGTCATCTGGATCAGCATAGCCTCCTGACAGCCCACCAATCTCTATTTCCTTTGCCTGAGACTTGGTGGTGGAGGGACAGAGAGGACAGACTGAGACCAACTCTCAGCAAGACATGAGTTAGATGTGGTCAAGAGCCATACCTGGACCCACGATATAAACACGGAGGGGGCAGGGAGGGGGAGGGAAGGGTTTATGTATGAGCCCTATTACTGCTGCCTGAGAAAATGTAAGGCAGGGAAAGGTTTGGAGTGAACAGGCAGCGGCAGGTAGCTCTGATCAAAAGCACAGTGATGCTCAGTTTGTGGCACGTGAAACTACTGAAAGATTGAGTGCTCAGAGAGACTGAGGGAAATGCAAACGGAGCCCCTGGAGGGGAACCATATTTCAGCAGGTCATGAGCAAGCCAATAATGATTTCCACTTCATTTGTATGTGTGCTAAATATACTTGGCATTACTTCAGAGACTGGGGTCAAAAGTTCGATGATTATAGATCTTTGCTAAAGGCATTGTGCTAGAAGATGCATCTGGATCACTGCTAGGGGAGGGTCAGAGCCGGGTCTGCACTAACCCTTTCCCCTGCCCTGTCCTGGTAGGGTTTCCCAGCTGAGATCCGTTATATATGTAACTGGCACACTGAAAAACAGCCACAAAGCTTATCTCACATGTTACCTCCCTGCCAGGATGCTTCAAAACAGCAAACAGGAAGCAGAGCAAGTAGGGCCAGCATTCCTTTTGCATCTCCCAATAGCCTTTCCATGCTGGCAGTCCCCTGGGCCAGCAGGAGCCTTCCTTTGCTCCAGACCCTCTTCAGCATGTCCTCCAAAAACGTATCTAAGTACAGCACACACAAAAATTAAGTCATGCATATGTGAGAGAGGGGGAAGCATAGCCATCTTCTCTATCAGCCATCAGGGAAAGGTAGGTAATTACAGAAGGGCAAACTAGAGCATTTTAAATTAGCCAGTGCCTAACACAGAGAGTGCAAATACTCCCCCTTGCAATCAGTCAGCATACACACTCTTGCTGTCTCCACAGTGGTGCCTGCACTGCAGTTGAGGCCCTTGTAAATGTTTCAACACCCACTGCTTTCTCACCACACAGGAGGACACCCATTTTCCAGGTACAAACACAGCACCTGGTCTCGAGGGTATCCTTATGGGGCTTAAATGGGACCTAACTGTCTGCTGCTAAAGGAAGCTTTGGACCAGCCTCATTCCCCCCAGGGAAGTAGTAGCAGATGCCTGTTCCCAATCCCGGGGCAGCTCTGCAACAAAGCAGCACCCCTCTGAACACCCCAGCCCCCAGAGCTGCACCAGCAGGCAGCTCCCTCACAACCATTGCCACGGCCTCTGGAAACAGGGGACACCGCACCCTTAGCTGCTTCTCTGCTTGCCTCTCTGTAATGCAGCAGCAGCAAAGCCAGTCCCAGCACCAGCTGATTTGCCTTGACCCAAGAGAAACACTTAGCAAACGAAGGGTCAGACAGCCCATAACTGAGTTTCTTGGCAACACTGACAGCATTTTAAACTCTCCTTTTAGGCTTTGGTGGTCTGGTGGACTCACAAGGTCAACCCCACACACTCCGAGATACATGGCGGAGTTCCCCCCACACCCCCAGAGGTGGCTGTGACGTGGCCTCTTATGGCCCCAGTAGCACTTGGCTATTGCTGCTTGGGGATAAGCTGAAGAGAAGGTAACCTGCAAGCACACGTTTCTCTGCCTGATGAAGATAACAGAGCTGCAGAAAAAAAAAAAGTGTCAAGTACACAACCACAATGCTGGGAGTGTCTTTTTGCACCAGCGATTGATGTCTTGGCTCTCTTGCCTTTCTCTGAAACATACCTGTGTGACAGAGACTCTCACAACTCAGAGTTTCAGCACACAGTTTTATTTTCTTTACATTGAACTGGCAAGAAAAGGAGGAGATTTCTGTTGGCCCCACGGGCATTACACTGACTATGTTTTCCAGCTATGAGTGGCCTCACAGAAGAGAAATCTTCCAGGGAAACCTCAAGCAGACTCGAGAGAAGTGGAGGACCAGAGGCTTTCATTAACTCACACAGGGCTTGGTTGAACTGGATTCAGGTAATGAATGTTGGCTGGGGAAGACATGGGTTCATTTTTCAAGGACTGCTGTGCAATTCTCTTGAACTTTAATAGGAGCTGGCAATGCGTGCTCTAAGCGTATAAGCCTCATAGACACACATTGTCAATTTGACTTTTCACAAGTGGGGATGGGGGGGAAGCTAAGGAAAACAAACCCATTTCTTTTTTAGAAACTTCCCCCCACGTTTTTTTTTTTTGGCAATTAAATTCACCATAATGACCACTGCAATCTAAATCTAGTAAGAAGTCTGAGTTTCTTTTTTTCCATTGGTAGTCATTTGCACTGCTCGATTTAGGCAACTCACTAAGGCATAAGAACAATATTGCAAGGCAACCTTCTTGAGTCAGTGGGTAAGAAGAAAAGCTTACCTAGACAGTATTAAATCACTAGAATTGATCGCACCCTATTGCTCATGCTCTGATTCCACTGGCAGGAAAGGTGCGAGCTGGCTTATTTACACACACACACACAAACTCATTCACACACAGCTGCTTTCCACCTCAGAGCAATAAAAATTAATAATAAAAATAATTAAACCTCATCAGCCTTCAAGCATTTGGAAGCCCCAGAGCCCCATCGCCAGATCCTCTGAAAATGCATCAGCCTCCTCATGAGAGAGATTGGGGCTTGGTTCCTGCAGGGACTGGCTGCCAGAACTACCACGGCGCCTGGTCGTCACACTCCAGCAACAGATTATTCCATGGTATCGACCACCCTGCTCTGGGTTAATTCTTTTAATTGTCTCGCCACATCTTTTCCCATTAGGCTGATGTAACTTGTTTAAGCATACACAGATTGATTTATGACAGCACTAGGGATGTTAATCAGATGCCTGCTCTTCAGTTAATGCATGCTCTGTAAGAGATGCAGGACAATAGTCTCCCATATGGGAGCTCTAGCCTTTTGCCTTCAAATCAAAGGCAGCCTCACAGCAAGAGCAGAATTACACCGCACTAAGAATAGGCAGCTTCCACCGGCGTTGCGGGTGAGGCAAGGTCATTGCCTTCTGCTCTCGATTCTCAAGTGCCATCTTCTTTAAATATAGCTGCAATCAAGGAAATGGAAAATCTCTTTAGAAGTTCACTGTTAGGAACTTATTGGAGCCCACTGAAATCCTAAAACCTCATCAGGAGGTAAAGGGTTCCCTTCAAATGCAACCTCATTTGTCTCCATTTAAAGAGGCACTTTCCTTCACAGTGTATGTTCAACATCCTTTAGCTCAGTGTATGTTCAACATCCTTTAGCTCACTGCTGTGTGTTCCCTGCATTTCCCTTTTACTGAAGTGACATGCATAGTGCAGAAGCCTGCATAGAACGGCCTTCTTTTCCATACATACAGCGTAGGTCATGCAATGCACAGAAGACATAATGTTCAGATACTATGGAAACAGTTGAAAAAACAGAGTTCTCAGTAGTACCAATAAAAATTTGAAAACTCTTTGGGAAAAAATAGGACACCCTGCAGATCCAAGGTACTTTTCATTCTATTGCTGTGTTCAAAATTAAATCAATTAGATACATTCAGGAAGAATGAAGTTCATCTGCACGTGCCACCATCCCACTGGAAGTCAAAGAAAACTTGCCCCCTAACTTTGTGCTTCTAGAAAAAAACAAACAAAAAACTCCGACACATTCACTATGCCAAACTGCTAAAGAAAACTGAAGTTCTGATTCTGACTCTAACCTACATAACCAGACGCTCTTTGGGATTACGACCGGGACACCACCAGTCCCATCACATTTTGACAGCAAATCCCATGCATTTTCCCACCAGCAAGAGGGCTCAGAGCAGGAGCTCTCTCAGCTGATTCTCCCAGGCACTCCTCCTGCTACCCAGCTGGTCCTGCCTTAGTTAGCAAGTAGACTTCCTCTCCTCAGATTTGCAGATCCTCCAGAGAGCTTTCAGTACAATTTCTAAACACAAAGTTAATGGATGTGCTGACAAATCTCAGCACTTCTTAAGAAATTTATTCCACTTACGGCCTACTCTTCTCAGATTCAAGGGGGGGAGGGGAGGAACTTACGTAAAAATTTATAAAAAATTCCAGACCCATCTCAGACCCTTTAAACACAGCAGAGGGGAGGCTGATTTGGACATAACCAAGAAAAGAGAAGAGCAAATACAACAAGGCCTAAAAGTGACCAAACTGATGGCAGCACCAGAGGCTTTGGGAGGAGACACACAGTCAAAGCAGGGACACGCTTCCAGAACTAAGTAACAATGATACACCTGCCCTTTCACAGTTTTCTTATCTCATCTGACTTTTTCTGCAGCCAGGCCACAGTCAGCAATGCCTCTCCATCAGCGCTGTGCAGCCTGGACCCTGCCAGCAGCAGCCTTGCAGCCCCTGAGCAGGGGCCAGGACTGCGCTGGGCAGGGAGCAGGATACACCCCCATGGCATCAGCCAGGCCAGTACGCTGGCCAGCACTGCCTGCCACCCCCCTGCCAAGCCCAGCTGCCGCCCAGCGAGGGTCTACAGAAGCATCGACCCCAAGAAAGGTTTCCCAAAGCCCTGCATCAGCATAGACGTGCTAAGGATAAGACACCAGGAAGGAGAGGGGAAACTGGCACTAGCTCCACACGCTTCCAGCCCAGGCAGGGAGGCAACAGGAGCTGCACAGCCCCTGAGAGCCAGTCAGTGCAGTCCAGGTTTCTAATGTCAGGTATCTCATATTTACAGCAAGTTCTTTGAGAACAACCTTCATGCTGAGAGCAACTCACAACATTTTCAAACAAAATAAGTGAGACAACTGTAAAAGTACCTTCAGATGATTCATGAACAAAGACCAAAAAACCTTATCTAATGTATTATTAAGTATGGATTATTATTCAGCTTTATTCAAAAATACCAAAGGCTGCTTTGATAGATCTAAAAGCACCAGCAGGAGCCACTGCCCTTTGTACCTTGCTAAGAAGAGCCCCCAGCCGACAAGGGCCACATAGACCATATGCTGCTCTGAAGGAGCACTGACAACAGAGACCTCCGCAGGTACTCCAAGTGACAAAAAGCACCACGAAATCACCACCTTCACTCTTCTGCCTCTACCCACGATCTATCCCAGGCCCTCACTCCAACAACAGCTTCAAACCAGCAGTGGTTTGTCCCAGGCCAAAATTGGTCTCACCTATGGCCTGAGCCCATCCTCCCTAGCAGGATAAGACTCAGCCTTATACCTTCCTGAGGAACCAGCCCTGAGGCACACCTAATGCCCCTTCCTGAATTTGTGTGGATATTAATCCTACACACCTGCAAGTACCTACAAGGTGGCTTCAATCCCCAGTGATTTTATCTATGCTGCAAAAAGGAGGATTTTCTCCCCTTGTTCTCAAGTGTTTTCAATACTTTGAAATGCCACAGCCATTCAAAATGTTAGGGCAAAGGATGAAAGCTACAGAAATGTAACTTCCTATGAATAAAAGAATGCAATGAGAAGAGATGGGCAAGACTGGTGATAAATTCTGCCACAGCCACACCTAATGTGCCTATAATGAATGCACATGAGTAAATATCTAAGGCACTGAGTAATTATCTAGATTTATATTTTCTGACTTTCGTAAGTCACATGGAAAAGTAGGATCCACTACAACATTATGTTGTTTGTCTCCAGACACTAACGCCTATTTCATACTTTACTCAGAATTGCCTCCTTTGCAATAATTTTATAGAAAGGCATTAAAAATTTGCCAGAGCTTTTCTTGACAGTGAAATTTCACTTAAATAGTATGAAGATACAAGCTGACTTGTATCCTGCCACTGGATATGTCACATACAATATATCCTGCAAACACGTTTTTAATTCTTTGCCAAGAGATTTGCCTCCCCATTTAAGTAAAACATTCATATTCTATTCATTCTGCTTGGGACAATGTTGATCACTTTACAGATTACCAAATCAAAATATCTGACAGGTTATTTGAAATATCTTTCTCCTGTAGCCAGCACGAGGAGAATGCCCAGCGTGATGGAAACCTACATTTAAACTGTCAGCAAGCCAGATTGCCGATCTGAGACCACTTTTAAAGCCACAGAAACTATTTGTGAGTGTGTGGAAGATGTGTTTCCTGCTGTCTTAGTTCTGAGAGGCTGTTAAGCAATGAGGAACTAATGAGGAATTTGATTTGGGCTACAGCAAAGCCCCAAAAGGTGAGCAGACATGAGTGGCTAGTGGAGAAGCATGTTAAGAAACAGTAGCATCAAAACATTTCTTCAGTTCGTGCTCCCTGCAAAATTGGATGAGAAATCAGTGCATGCATGAACTTGAGGGTTTTTGGAGCAAGGATAGATTCTGTATTTTTACAATTAAAAAGCTGAAAAACAGGGTAACTTTGGAAAAAAGCAGTATTTTTATGGTTGGTTGGAGAACATTTTGACAGGCTTCCTCAAAAGAGCAAAGAAAGACATGATAGGACAAAAATGATGCTGAAGTACTAGGAAGAGAAGCAGTCATTGAGAGGAGCAGGATCTTCCCAGATCTTATAGCTGCTTCTTGCATCTCAAGGATGGACACCATTTGTAGTCCTCATCTAGTCTGGGACTGACAGAGCAAATGCTTGAAGGACGTAAAGAAGAGACAAGGGTGGTTTAAGGTGACACACACAGTAGACATAGGCATAGCAGGAACAAAACAGGAAAAGAAATTTCAAACTGAATATTAGGAGACTACTCAAGCCGTGAATTTTATTGGACAGCTAAGTATCCTCCAAGGGGGGAAGCAGAAACTCCATTTGCTCAGCCATTTAGAAGTAGAGACGTGACTTTATTGTAGAGAATACCCTGTACTTTCAGAGTTGGAAGACACACTGTAATTTAATAGCTCTTTTTTAACTCTAACTGCACAACTGTCTCTTACAACTAACAAGAACATCAACTATTGCTAGAGCTAACATAAGCTTAGACACAAGCCCTTGAATTATTTTCTCTCTTCTCTCTTATCTATTTTTCTGTCTCTCTCTAAGCATTATTGCCAAAGAGTGAAGCAGCATGAAGTATGGGTGCAACATTAAAAAGAAAAAAAAAAGATCATTTACCATTTCTCAAAAAAAAAAAAAAGGTTATGACAACCATTTTTAAAGAGCAGTTTTGCTTTTTGAACTTGAACTCAGCTTTTACAGAAATGGACGGGCACACTTTCGTGTGCAGTCCCCATCCCTCGTCACACCTGTATCACGCATGAAGTTTTGACAGAGAATTACAACAGATGCAGCCTCCCCAGCAGGCTGTGCCTGGTGGCTGTTCCTGCTAACGCCAAAAGCCCTATTGGATGAAGGTGATAAGGCTTGTCCAGCCAGTACTGCCAGCCAGACCTGCCCAGCGGAACCCGAAGCAGGACCAGGGACACCAAGCCCTGCCAGGCCTCTCCCCGCCCCGGTGCCACCACATGGCGCCAGCAGCCATGGGATTTGCCAGCCCCTGCCAGGACTCCCTCTTTCCTCTGCTCTCCAAAGCTCTTGGGCGTGTCTCTGTGTGCCTCTGCCTGCGCCCGTGTGTCTGTCTGCCTTGGGACCAAAGGTTTTAGTGCCCAACAGGAAGGGCAGGAAGCTCAACTACCACTGACGTACAGGAATACGTTAATGGCTAAGGCAAGACAGCCAACGTTTTCTCAATAATTCCACTCATGGCAATAATTTATTGGTTTCTCTTTGACAGCCCCACCATTCTGTGCACAAAAATGCTTTTGAAATTTAGTTGTTGAAAATGGACTTTACCTTCTATCTCCTCCCTTTTCCTCCACCACACTTCTAAAGATCATGACATACTTGTCAAACTAGGTGAGTCTCTCCTATTTGGCAGGATCAGATTAGCAGATCCTTTAATCAGAAATTAAAATTGGAAAAGAAATGCATACTTAGTTTAGCACTAAGTGCTAAAAAATATTGGCATATCCTTAAGAGGACAAGCTCTCTATTGCAGACATCAAGTACTCTGGCTATTACGAAAATTAGTATTTTGCAGACATGAGGAACTCTAACTCTCTGACTCATGTTTGGACTCCTCATAGCAAAAAGTTTTTCTTCTGTGGAAGAAAGACGCCTGAAGGATGCACGATTAACTTAAGTCCATTCCTGACAGCAGAGTGCATCACAGCAGTTGTTGCTTCTCTCTCTCTCTCTCTGTAAAATCACCCTGATACAGCATCAAAAACGATTGTCACTCCAAAGAGCAAGGACTATCAATTCAGTAGGTAGCAGGACAAGCAAGCGCAGATTGTACACAAATAATTTTTTCTGTTTAACTACTCAGATATTTATTTTGATGTTTGGAGAGAAACCTTTCTCATTTTCCCAAAATTCCCAAGGTAGGTAGGTCTTTCTTTTTAAACTAAAGGGAGTGTTAAAAGTGTGACCAACTGGTCATACTAAACCCCACTTTCCTCTCATGTTCAACTTGAAGTGATACCATCATCAGACATGTAGGTTTATATGCTCATATGTGTGTGATATATTTCCTGTTGTTTCTGAAGTCTTGAAGATCCTAAATGTAATTTCCCTTCCTGGGCCATGGGCTTTTTTTGGACTCAAGAATAAATTCCTCTCTATGGCAAAACAGTCACCATGAGCTGCTTTTTCCTTCATCCTCCAGAACATTTTCCTTCCTACAGCCTCTAGAACAAAGAAAGTGTAAGAAGTTCTGGTGCAGTCAACTCTGTTCTTTATACAGACCTAAAATCTTCTCCACCTCCTTGACATTAACAGTGGCTTTCCAAAACCGCATGTTCTGTACTGGAGGACAAATGAAGTACATCACCTCCTCCGCATTCCTCCTCTCAAACCAAATAAGTGTCACATCTTCTGGGCTTTGGGATAAAAGTACAAAATTTTAAAAGTTGTCTCATCTCACCCTGAAGTCCCTTCCCAAATATAATTATGAGTTTCTAAGCCAAACACCAGGGAGACTTTTTTTTACTTTAATTTACTGTGGGTCCATCAACTTCAACCACATTTGAAGGTACATTTTCTCCCCATTAGTTCTGTCTAGTCGAAGAAGCTCACGTAGCGATGACGCATCTCTTGCAGATAAGGGTATCCGCTGATTTGATTTACTAAGAAGGCTAAATTTATTATGCAACATTTTACAAGTATAATTCTGCTTTCCCTTGATGGTAATAAATTCGATATCAGCTCCCCTGAGCCAAGAGAGCCAGTCCCTTTATTATCCAGACATGACCTCCAGAGCCAGATTCCATTTTAGAGACGGGAAATGGCCATATCTCTGATTAAAAGGGAAACTTTAATCAAATAAAGTGCCTCATCAAGCAAGAGCCAAGATTCCAATACTCCTGACTGCAGCACAGCAATGATCCAAAGTCATATCTGCCCCCAACCCATTACCGCTTACTGCAAACGTGATATCCATCCCAAACAGGAGGTGCATCCTTCCGCAGTTTCCTTATCATCCTGGCAGCTGCTCCTCCAGTGCCCACACAGAAACACGTTCTCAGGCTGCTACCCCAGGGTCTGTTTGAGGAACCAGAGGAGGATGGACTTTGTGGTGTTTGGGGTTTCTTTCCCAACTAAATCAGTCTCGCAGGTGACAAGTAGCCTGAACCATGCAGCCAAGTGCAGCAGCCATGGCCTTCAGCTCAGTACCCTTGCAATAACACTCTTCTATTCTCTCAGACACTTTCCTTCTACACTCTGAAATAATCTTTTGAAGCACTTTGGATAATAGCTTATGTAGAGTCCCAGGTCAAGAGCTTTGTCCCTATTGTCAGTGGTGTATTTCTGCAGTTTTATGGCAGGGTAGTAAAGGAGTAACAAATAATAGTAAAAATGACCATACGGATGTCTAGGGGTACTGTTATTTGAAGTGTGCTTTAAGACTCCACTTCTGCCTAAGCACAGTCGGATCTGTATGCCACTCCATGCAGGGATCCATCTTAAAGTCTTTCCGGCCATCTAGACAGTTTTCTTGCAACAGAGCAAGATACAGCAACTGACAGATAAATCATCTCCCTTTCAGCCACGGAAGCCCAGCTACGCAAGCAAATGAAGGCGCCCAAACTCCACATCTACTCAGGAACCACTCGGCTGAGAGATCCAGTTATTTCGTACAGCCTTCTGCAGAGATCCTCCTTGGATCAGCCCACGTGTCATTTCTGCTACAGGAGTGATGATATGTACCCTCTGCTTTATGCCAGGAGTATCTTCTTAATACCAAAGCCTCTGCACCGAGTGAGGCTGCTTGCTCCGCAGGGCTTCCAGCTGCAGCACTGGCCAGGCAACATGCGGGAAGTATGTAATACCACCGCACTCGAAGGTTATTTCCCTGGTATTTGTCCGAGTGCTACACACTCACACGCACGCACGCAGGCAGGAAGATGGTTACTGTGTTGCTCTCTGCTTTCCAACGCAGCTTCAGCGGCCTCCGAGTTGGGAGCGCTGTCCCGGGGGGGGGGGGGGCACCCCCCCTGAGGAGGGGCAGGGCTCAGCCCGGCCCTGTCTAGCCCGGTTCCCGCTTAGCCCGAGCCTCCCCGGGCGCCCCCGCGCCCTGCCCCGCCGTCGCGGGGGCGCCCCGGGCGGCGGAGCCGCGCCGGGTGTTGGCGGCTTGCCGCGGCGAGCAGCTCTCGGTTAGACGGAGGCAGCCAGTGGGTCCGGGCTGCGCCGCGGGGGCACAGGGCGGCCGGCGAGGGAGCGGCGGTTCCCTGTGGCCCCGGCGCGGGCGCAGCGGGGGCCTTTGCGGCTCGCACCGCACAGGGGCCGAGCCGGTAATCGGCGACCCCCGCAGGCGAGCCGGGCTCCGGACCGGCCCCCCGGGTCAGCGGCGGCGCAGGGCCGCGAGGACACGGGACCACTGCCCGCAGCACCGGCGGGCGCACGTCGGACCCGGCCCGCTGCCCCTGCACCGTCCAGGCCCGGAGGGAAACGACGGAGCGAGGGCTGCGGGAGGCTGCCGGGGGAGCCGGGGCCGCTTCCAGGGCCGCCCGGGGGTCCGCGGACAGCCGCCCCGTCGGGGCGGCGAGAGCTGGCGGCGGGCCCCCGCCTCGGGGGTGGGGCCGCCTCCCCGCCGCCCCCCAGGCACACCCCCGGGGCCGGCAGGGACCAGCGGCACCTCCGCCCCGCAGCCCCCTTACCGGGACCGGGCAGCGCTGTCGCCGCCGGCGCGGTACGGCGGGGCGGGGCGCGGGCGGGCGGCGGGGGGGCGCGGGGCCGGCGCGGTGGCGGGGGCGGGTGGGGTTTCCGTGCGCGGCGCTTATTAGTGTGGTGATGGAGGGCCGGCCCCTCGGAGCCGCCTCGCAGCGGCGGCGCGGGCTGGCGGCGGCCGCCGGGAGGTGAGCGGCGGCGGCTCGGGCGGCGGAGGCGGCGGGGCCGCCCCCGTCGTGCCCCATGCGGGCGGCGGCGGGGCGGCGGCGGCGCTGAGGGCGATGTCGGCGATGTCGGAGGCGGGGGGCGCGGGCCGGGCGCGGGCCGCCGTGGCGCGGCTCTCGGAGGCGGTGGGCGAGCGGCGGCGGCGGCTGGGCACCGCCATGGGGGAGGCGCGGCGGCAGCGGCGGCTGCTGCTGCTGGTGGTGTGCGTGGCGCTGCTGCTGGACAACATGCTCTACATGGTCATCGTGCCCATCATCCCCGACTACATCGCGGCCATGCGCGGCGGGGGGGGCGCCGCCGGCCCGTCCGCGCCCGCGGGGGGCAACGAGAGCGGCGGCGGCGGCGGCGGCGGCAACCGGAGCCTCCTGCCGGCGCGGTACCCGCCGGCGGCGGGGGGCAACGAGGACGTGCAGATCGGGGTGCTGTTCGCCTCCAAGGCCATGCTGCAGCTGCTGGCGAACCCGCTCAGCGGCACCCTCATCGACCGCGTGGGCTACGAGGCGCCGCTGCTGGCCGGGCTGGCCGTCATGTTCCTCTCCACCGCCACCTTCGCCTTCGCGGAGAACTACGCGACGCTGTTCGCGGCGCGCAGCCTGCAGGGGCTGGGCTCGGCCTTCGCCGACACGGCCGGCATCGCCCTCATCGCCGACCGCTACGCCGAGGAGCCGGCGCGGAGCCGCGCCCTGGGCACGGCGCTGGCCTGCATCTCCTTCGGCAGCCTGGCCGCCCCCCCCTTCGGCGGCGTCCTCTACCAGTTCGCCGGCAAGCAGGTGCCCTTCCTGGTGCTGGCCTGCGTCTGCCTCCTCGACGGGCTGCTGCTGCTGGCCCTGGCGCCGCCCTGCGCCCCCGGGGCGCGGGCCAACATGCCCGTCGGCACCCCCATCCACCGCCTCATGGTCGACCCCTACATCGCCGTGGTGGCGGGGGCCCTGGCCACCTGCAACATCCCCCTGGCCTTCCTGGAGCCCACCATCGCCAACTGGATGGAGGAGTCCATGGGGGCCAGCGAGTGGGAGGTGGGCCTCACCTGGCTGCCCGCCTTCTTCCCCCACGTGCTGGGCGTCTACGTCACCGTCCGGCTGGCCGCCGCGTACCCCCACCTCCAGTGGTTTTACGGGGCCCTGGGTATGGCCATCATCGGCGCCAGCTCCTGCCTGGTGCCAGCCTGCAGGAATTTCGGGCAGGTCGTCGTTCCCCTCTGCGGCATCTGCTTTGGCATCGCCCTGGTGGACACGGCCCTGCTTCCCACCCTGGCCTTCCTGGTGGATGTGCGCCACGTCTCCGTCTACGGCAGCGTCTATGCCATCGCAGACATCTCCTACTCTGTGGCATACGCCCTGGGGCCCATCGTGGCTGGGCAGATTGTGCACACCATGGGCTTTGTACAGCTCAACCTGGGCATGGGGCTCGCCAACGTGCTTTACGCCCCTGTCCTCCTCTTCCTCAAAAACGTCTGCCAAATGAAACCCTCTCACTCAGAGAGGAACATCCTCCTTGAAGAAGGACCCAAGGGACTCTACGACACCATCAAAATGGAGGAGCGCAAAGGCATGGGCAAAAGCCTCCGGCCAGTGGGTGAGACAGAGGAGAACAGCATGGACTCCTACCACAGAGACCTGACAGGGGTGTCCGAGGAGGACTCGTCAGACTATGAGTACAGTTAGGTTCCCCCACGAGGCCCAGCCCCAGGAATGAGGAGGGGTGCATGGGAGAGAGGGAAAGGGGAGGGATGAAAGAGTTATGTTTCTGTACCAACGTGCAATATATACAGTTTAACCTTTGTCATGATGTAATGGCTTTCTTCTTCTAAGACTTATTTTTAATCGGTATTTCCTTCAGCATTCTGGCAAGGTGGAAGGGGTGGGGAACAGGGGGACAATCCTGAAGAAGATTATCTGAATAATCATTGGCATAAATCTGGAGGGGATCCTTCCAAAAAAGCCACCACCAATAAAACAAAACAAAAAACCCAACAGCCTTGTAGCTGGGGTATAATTGTGCAAAGTTTTCTCAAGCTGAAACTGTGTGTGACATACTGTATATCTCTGTAAAAAATATAAGAAAAGCAAAAAAGTCTGTGTAAAATTTTGAATGGCATATTCAGGGACTTAGTAAATCTTGTGTACATATACTTAGATTTTCAGTTGGTTTCATATATTTAAGAAGAGCAACAACTATCACAACGGCTTATTCTTCCTTGGGAATAAACTGAAGTATTGTACTTTTTTCTCTCTCTTGTGCTGCTCTCTGGTAAGTGCAATATGCTGTATTATGTTGAAGTCCAAACTACGAGAATAATACGATCTGAATAAACGGAATTGAAGGGGATTGATTGTCTTTGTTTCATTGTTGAGGGCTGCTTGAGGGAGGGAGCTGGTTGCACTCAGTGTAACCCCTACGGTAACAATTCCTCGTAGCACAAACATCATCGGTTACCAAAATCGCCTAGGAGAAAACCCTGGTACAAAATGTTCTCGTTCATTCTTCAAAACATATGTTAAGGGGTCCGAGCAAACAACATCACACTGTAAACATGCTATCGATCGCCTAAAAACAGCTCCTCGTATTCTCATGCGAATTTAACTTTAATTCCCAGAGTCCTGAATTTCAATTTTCGAATATTCCAAAAATTACATGACCAGCAGTTTAGAGACACAACACTGGAAAACGCCTTTCTTGGTGCTGCATGCTGCCCTGATTGCAACGTGCCCACCTCAATGTAGCCGACAGGGATTAAACAAAACAAAAGGTGGGTGAAGTGCTTCATTCAAACCTTTGCAAAAAGTGGAAACCTTCCATCCAACCACAATGGAACCCGAGTGCATATTTTGCCCTGTAAATTTATCTTGATATGAAACAAAATCGTTTATTTAAATTCCTAGCTCATTAGGAAACAAAATAGATTCCTTATCATCTCAAGAGGGGGAAAAAAATTATATAAACGGCCACAGCACGTACTAAAGGGCTTCCACCCGTCCCTGGGGAGCCGGGCGCCGCGAAGGAGACGCGGAGAAGCCGCCCGTCGGTTCCGCGGTGCTGCGCGGGACGCGCGGCCCCGCCGCGCCGCAGCTCCTGCCGCACGAGGCGCAAAACTCAGGAGAGCAGCGCGGCGGTGCTTCGGCACGGCGGTGCTTCGGCACGGCGGTGCTGCGGAACGGAACGGCGCGTTTGGCGAAGGAGCCGCGGCCACCGCGGCAGGAGCTGAGCCCCGATCCCTTAAGCCGCTCGCTGCGGGAAGCGGCAACAGCGGTGCCTCCCCTGGCCCGCCGCCCCGGAGCCGCTGCCGGCCCCAGGGCAGCTCCCGCAGAGCCCGGGCCCCTGTTCCTGGACCGCTGCCGCCCCGTCGCGGGCTGCCGCCCCTCCCGGCCGTGGTGCCGGCAGCCCGCTGGCAGCGCCGCCCGCCCTGTTAGGCCACGGAGCTTTCGGGAACCGCAGGTGCCCCACGGCGACACTGCTCGACACTGGCGACAACCCCCGTGGCAACGCAGGGTCACCGAGAGCTGTAACCCTCACGGGCTCCCTTTGTCGCCGCCGCCGGGGAGCCTCTCGGCTGACCCCGACGGCGGTAAGGGCGCGGGCGAGCCCGCCTCTGCCCGGGTCCTCCCGCCCGCCCTCCCGGGACACGGCCGGCACGGGGCGAGCTGGCGGCGGTGCCACCGCCAGGCACACTCAGCCTGCAGAAGGGGCAGAACAAGAGCGGCGCGGCCCGGGCGCGGAGGGAGGGCGGCAGCGCCTGTTGCGCGCAGCGGGAGGGGCGGGCAGGGCCGGGCCGGGCCGGGCCGGGCCGGGCGGCGCCGGGCGGGGAGGAGCCAGGCGGCGGCGGGGACGAGCCGCGCTCCGCACGCCCCCGCCCAGAGGGAACCTGGCCACGGAGGAGGCGGCGGTACCTTGGACAGAGCCGCCGCGACGCGGGGAGTCCGCCCGGGAGCCGCTCCGGAGCGCCCCGACGAGCAGGTACGGGCGGGCGGGCGGGCTGCGCGCCCCGCGCCTCCCGCGGCCCCGACGGCGCGGCTGCAAGTGCCGGGGCGGGAAAGCCGCGGGCTGGGGCGGGGGAGTGGGGGCGGCGGGTCCCGCGGCGCGGAGCCGAGCCGAGAGGGCTCCCCTCGTCAAACTCCGCGGCGCCGGCGGCACCCACGGGGCCGCCCCGTTGCCGCCGCCCGCGGGTCCCGCCGCGCCGGGCCGTCCGGGAGGGAAGGGGCTGCCCCGGGGCTGAGGCGTGGGAAGGTCTCGGGGCGCGCCGGCAGCCTCCGGCGGAGCGTGAGCGCTCCCCGACGGGCCTCGCCAGTGCTGCGGCCCGCAGGGAGCTCAGGGCAGGCGACAGGGCGGCTCCTGGCTCCTCTCGTAATGTCAACGGCCGCAGCAGCGCGCACTTCACACGTGTATTCCTGATACCGCATACATTCCTCTTAACTTTAAGCATAGATTCCCGAGAACTTTAAGCTTATCTTCCTGATAACACGGAGAGTGAGGATGAACAGATGGGGGCTGAGTGTTAATGCCCCAACAATGCTATACACTGCAAGCTGCCTCCCGAGCCCACAACGTACGGAGAACTCAAGTATAAGCACATGGGTGTATTTCAGTCCTTCTCTGCTCACGGAGCGATCAGTTCCTTTTGTTGGGGATTTCAGCTGCTGCTTTGAGCTGTGGGGAAGGCCACCCAGCTCCCCAGCCTGCTGTGACTTGCAGCCACCCTGCTAAGCTGCTCACCCCAGCCCTCCAGCTAAGCCAGCTGTAAATAAAACCAGCTAGGATTATTTTTTTTTTCCTAGTAACTTCCACAATGCGCCTCACAGCCATTCCAGCAAGCAACTTTGAAGTCATCTTGAATTGCTGCAGGATTTTCTCTTGTGTCAGTTTCCTTGTCCTTTATTAAGCAAACACAGGATTGGGTGGGATGCTAAGCTGGCAGCGCTTGAACCAGAGACAAAGCCTCAGTTCATCCCCATAACAGAGAAAAGTACAGTTCAGGATACCACTTCCAAACTCTTTATCACGCTGGTTTTACAGATATGTGAGTTTTATTAGTAGCATTTCCCACAGACACAGAGCCAGTATGGACGTGTAGTTGGTATCACTCCGTACTGCAGTTTGACAAAAAACATAAGGAAAGAAAGAACAAAAGTCCCAGTGAGAAGAATACCAGCAGGATTTTTCCTTTAGGGGAATGCAGTTTTAGGGGCTCTGAAGACAAAATGGCTGCTCTGTATTTGAACACAGGTGGGGAGCTGAGGCCAGCCCATAAACAACTGGGCAAACCACAGTCTTCCTAGAGTTACACAGGACGTGTCCATTATTTGAAGTGCTTTGAGCCTGTGTTGCTAGGAATAGAGTGCATGGCTAAGTGATGAGACCTGTGTAGCACACGAGAGGGAGCGGAGCAGTGCAGCGGGTTAATGTGGCCTTTCCGTGAGGGAAATAGTCTCTTACCTGGGTTGAAATCGTGAGCAGATGACAGATCAACACGAGTTTGCTGTGTGGCTCATTGCAGAGCCCCAGGGACATCTCTCAACCTTATACAACCTACTTCACAGCACATGGCCCCACTGGCAGCCAGTGCAGGACAGGGAGAGGACAGGATCAACACGAGGTGTCAGTGACCGCGTACACATTGGCAGAGCCATGCTGAAACCGCAAGGCTGGAATAGCCAAGCCAGTTCCTCAGGAGAGGAATAATGCACAGCCATCCCTGCCCATGGCTAAACAAAACTCTTCATCTCACTTTCATACACTGTAGGTTTTTATCCAAATTGTTCTTAAAAGCTGCTGTAGAAATAATTCAAGTGCCCCAAATGTATAGTCCCAAGGGTTTCATAAAGGAAATATGACGTTCTTTTCTACTTAGTCAACGCATGTTGTCTTTTATATTTTGCCTACATGCAGTGCAAAGTAATTAAAAAAAAAACCCAAACAAACCTGTGGTCTGTCAAGACCTGACTGAACACATAGAACTTACTCTGCTTTAGCTGTACCACTGTAATTGAAGGACAACTGCTTGGTGTGGGCACTATTATATCAGAAGAAATACATGTGCCATATAGCTTATTCTTGTACAGAAAAGGAGTAAGAGGCATCTTTAGACGTGAAAACCAGGATAAGCACAATACCAGAGACACACAAGTGGAAGTATTTGCTCTGTCACAGATGACTTCTGTGACTTTGGGCAGGTTAAGCCATCTCCCTGGATAGGTATATGCTACTTGGAAAGACTGCTGTGTGAAGCGGCTCAAATGCAACGTATGCCACCCCTCCCAGTCCTCCCGCAGCCAGCCTGCCAGCCTAGGCAGGCTCACAGGGTCCCCCAGCCCAGAGCTGTGCCCCAAAGCACTGGCACCCTGCGAGCTTCTAGCCTGCAGGGGGCAAAGGCAGGTCTCCACCAAGCTCCTTTCCACAGCGTCCACATCTTTAATGCGGAGATGACAGCACCTCACTGTGTCCATGGAACCGTGCAATGACAAATACATTTAAAGACTGTGGTGCTTTCATATAAAATGGCAAAGGGAGGACAGATGACATCCTTAGATAGAAAACTGCAACCTTACCTCTTGAAAAGTCACCTCTTTCCTCCAGCTAACATATAACAGTAATACGAAGCGTGCAGGTCACGGCACAATGCATTGCGAAGTAAATTAGAGTGACAAAATAAACCATGCTGAGAAGGGACCATTTATGTGCATCAGATAGGTCTGGATAAAGAAATTTATAGCGAAATGAGACAAACAGAATGTCAGAACAATCTCCACAGGGCTCAGTTCAGCTACTTTTGAACGTTGTACTTCTATTTCTCTTCAGTTTTGCATTCTGAAGCTTCTACGTATGCTTGCGCAGGGAATACTCCCCATGTACATTTTGGTTATAAATAATGGGTACTGACTGGACTTTAAATCTTTTCTATTTCCAGAACTGAGGCGTGAGGCTCCATAAGTGCCCCCGAGAGGCTTCAATTTCTGTCCTCAACAAAAGATATCACAAGAAATGCAGGAATGCCTGTCCTAGAAAAAAACATGCAGAAGAAAGAGAAAGATATATGCAGTAAAGATGAGACAGTAAGTGACTGTTTCTGGGAAAACAAAAAGAAAAAAAGAAAAAAAACCCCATTGCTGATAGATGACTTAACAGCTTTTAATGCTGTAAATTAATGTAAATTAATATAATAATTGCAAACCAAGCTCTGTCCCAGAGCTGATTTCTTCATTTCAGGGAACACTAGTTATCCTGCAGTAGTTTATGATCAGGAACTTTGATCTAACATTAGTGCTTCTCATATCCAAATACACTCTTCCTCCCAACATCCTGTGAAGAATTCCAGTAAGTGAAATATTATTACACAACAGCAGATGCATTACTACACAGAGATGGCATGTAATTATTTCTTAATAGTACAGAACTATGAAACTATCACATATGATTCATTTTCAAGCTGGTTTAAAAGATGCTGGATGTGTATGCCTGTAAGTAGTCAACCTCTTGGGTTTAAAGCTTTTTTCCTAAGCAGAGTCATGAACTGTACAGTAACCTTACCCAGAAAGATAGGGCCAAAGCCAGGTATCAAAAACAAATACTATTTGGCACATCTGTTTCCACTGACCAAGAAATCAATGACAGAAGAGATATGCCCTGACTAAACATAGCTTGAAACTGTAGAATTACATTCTTTTATTTCTGAGATCCAGGGTGCATTACAGGCTAAATTGGATTTGCATTTCCATTAATAACAGGTAATCCTACAACAATTTTTGTGAGTATCTGAAATCTTTGGTTTCTAGATAGGGAAACGCACTGACTTTTCTGTGGATGTCAAAAGGCAGAGCTGGTATTTGTGCACAGAGGACACCCACTCCCTGCCTTCTGTTTGGAGCACTTCCTCCACCCCCTCCCTCCCTGCATGCCCTAGCAAAGGAGTTTGCAGCTAGCCTTGCTCTGGGCAGCAGGTGGGACTAGGTGACTGCCAGATATCTCTTCCAACCCAAATCACGCTATGGTCCTGTGATCCTGTGAAAATAAGTGTCTATTACATCAAGAGCTTGTAAAAAAATCTGAACTTTACCTGCTTTAGGAGACAGGCAAAAATCAAATGAGATAAATAAACCCTCCAAAAGTTTATGATCTACACTAACCACTAAGGGACAAGCACAGCTGAATTAGATGACCATTTCTCAACTGGGAGACACGCCCACCTCCCTGAGGAACCATGCTTAGAGCGTCACAGCCTCTTGCAATTTCCCAGTCTTTCATGGATTACCTTCTTGCTTGATTTTCCCACTGCCCTCATAATTTCTCTGGCTTTTAAATTACTAATTACACTTCACTTGGTTAATTCTACATGAAAACACAAAGGAAGCTTAATTGCATGGACAGCATGAGATTGTTTTCTTCCCAGATACTATTGGTTTCCTGCTCCAAACAGGATAAGGATAAAGCAAGTATAAACAGAAATGTTTTATCAAGCCTTCTAGGAGGGTTCCAGACTGGCTGACAGCAAAGGTTTGGCAGGGTAAAACACAGGTTTATTGAAGATTGTATGTAGTCAGTGCTAATAAACAGGTAGACCTGCACATTTTCTATTTCTGCAATTTTATAACCAGTCATATTACCAATCAGACAAGTATTAACCCATGTTTTTACTGATCACAAGCTAAATGCACTTCTTTACTAATGAAATACCTTCTCTTAATGCATTATTTTATTATGTTCTAATGTATTTGAAGATTTCCTAGAGTCTAGCTTAGACTATATGCTTGTATCATGCCTATTTACCTGTTTGTTCTAGGATTTCTAGAATTTTTACAAGGAATATTCTCCTGTTTTCCACTCGTTTCCTGGCCTATCCATTTGAAATCCTTATTGGCCAAAGGCCTACAAATAGAGCTACTGGAGAGGTACCACTGCTTCAGTATTGCATACAACTGCATACTATGTCCTAAAATCCAGGCACTTTAAGACCTAATGAAACTCCACTGAAGTCACACAACTACATTTGCAGTAATCAGGCATCTCAACTGCTAAAACAGAATAAATGGATTAAAAAAGGGATGCAATTATTAATGAGCAACAGATGAAGAAAAGAAAAAAAAAAAGAGGACAGTTTGGGAACAAGTAGAATTACTTGCTAATTTTTTTTTTTTTAATGATTAGGCAGTGCCAAAACTTCCAGTCCCACCACTGCAACAGACCTTACGCATGTACCTACAATGCATGAAACACCTGGTGCCAGAGGAGCAATTTAGAAAGACCAAGGTCATTGTGGAGCAGTTTGGAATTGCAGGAGGTCTGGGGGAATCCTTGCAGCAAATCCTCGAGGAAAGAAGGGAAAAGACAACGAACTGGGTAAGCAAATGCAGATAGGAAAAATAATTGCTGTGTTGGATGATGGTCATTTACAAACTCTTTTGATGTTCTAGATGTGATCACTGCTTTCTTTCAGTGGGTCAATGCAAACAGGGGTCACATCAGATTGTACCAAAGGGAATGAATATTTCAGACATACTAGGCTAGAATTTTCAAATGATGTCAAAATCCATGTCATTATTATGTTTTCAGATCAACAGTTTGTTGACATAAATGAGGGAATTCACGCACCTGAGGTGCATGCACGCAGGTGTCAGCTCTACCTGTAGGAAGCACTATATTACATCCTTTTTGGATGTTATTTCTTCCTTTTCCTTTAATAGCAGGATTTAGAGTTTTTATTAAAATGAAAAATGCATTCTGATAGGGCCATAAGAAGTGCCTTGCATACTCATCTAGCCAAAGCTCTGATCCAGTCAAATTATTCTGGAATGGAATACTTTAGGATAGGAATTACTCTTTTAAAATTAAACTATTATTTGCCATTCATTGTCACACCATACCAATGTAGTTACCCTGAAGTATTACTTTGCTGAACACACACATGTATAGATATATATATTTATCTATCACATACACCATGCTGAGACCTCAGCCTTTAAAAAGTCCAGCTTTCTGTTTCCCAAGACAGGAAAATTAAATAAGCCATAGAAATAATAGATTTTATCATTCCACAAAGTCACAGTTCATCCTGCCTGCATTAACCATGTTAGAATATGGCAGCTGGAAACTAGAAACACTGATTTTATTGAAGTCCTTCCATCCCAGCAAGGAAGAGAGACACTGAATGATTTCATGGTTTCAGTGAAATCCTGCAGGCTTGCTACTGATGTCAGTGAAGTGTGGTTCTCCCTTAACTTTTCAGTTATGTGACCCACAAGAAAACTCCATCAAATTGCTGCTATAGTCAGAAAAAAAGGCTACAGTATTGGCAGTGCTTTTATTTTAAAAGCAGTGCTTCATTTCTGAATTACTTGTTGCCACAGTCTGAGGGCTCCACTAAATGCTGCCCGATCTCGTTTTGTTATTCTGATCATAGAACTTCATGGTTTTGGTGGCTAAATTAACCATCGCTTAAATAGTGTTCTGGATAACAAATAGCATTCCAGGAGACAACTGTTCATTTAACCACTTACAGCATGAAAGTTACAGAGGAAGGATGTATAAACATTTTCTGAAACGTCTCAACTTTAAATACTGGTTATTAAAATTCAATACCTGATTCTTAAGATAAACTAGAAATGTTTTTATTTGGAATTTAACTTGCCAGGAGTACGGCTCTAGCCTGTTCTCCTGAAGACTCCAGAGACTGTGGGGGAAGCATCTGTTCTAACAGCAATGAAATATCTCAGAGGAAAACTTTTTCAACTGATGCATGCATTCATAATTATTTTTGCATAATTTCATTGTTGTTTACAGTTACTATATGCAAAGCATGCCCACTAAACTCAGAAAGACCATTTGATTTTTTATGAAAGCCTCCATTTTCCAAATAATGGTTCTTCAAACTCTGCTCAGACATAAAGGAATGTGGTTACCGTACATCTGTGTTTTCAATAAAAATGGTTAGAATTTTAATATGTGTGTCTGTCTGGGTCAAGCATCAGTAATCTGCATTTGTGTCAGTGGACACAGAGGGAATTCTCGTGGGGCCTTATCCACATGCCAGTATTTGCAGGACCGAACCATTAGGCTCGGGAAATTCTTCTCCCGCTCTGTCTTGCTACAGGACAGTATCTGATGGCTAACAACAGAGCATCTTGGCATCATTGACAAATATTTGAAGACCCCTGAGGAAAGCCATCGCTAGTAAAATTCTGTCCGTCTCTCAAATATATCCCAATCACTATTCAAGAGTCAGCAGTTAGCATGTTGTACTCAAACATTTTTTTGTTGTAGAGAGAAGCAAACAACAAAATACCCAAACCACCACAATATGGAGCTTGTTTACTTTTTAATGGAACACACTGTAAATTGCCATTGATTGAAAAATAGGATTATGGAATTGTGGCTGATTTCAGCTGAGCTGAGGTCACAGAGCCCAGACTGAAAATGCTCAGCAGCTCCATTAATCAGAGCCCATGCCTGACACCAGGAGCACCAAGCACCCTCCCCTAACCCCCAGACTGCCTTTCTGCATGTTATTCATAGCTTGAAGATTTCATGTCCCCTTCCCTTAGGTGTATAACTACTGGCTGGATGACATGTACCTCAACAACCGGCTAGCTCTTCCAGTCAATTCCAGCCCAGCAATTATCTTTGCTCGTCAGTATTTCAAGGATGTAAATGACCAGCTGAGGTAATGTACTACGACTTTGCAGCTTTTGCTAAATGAAAGGATATTTTAAATGTACTGCTTTTGCAAAAAGACAATCAACTTTCCTTAAAAAATAAGGGCTGTAACCATTAAATTATTTCCTACTAGGCCTCCTGACTGAGGGCAGTGTTTCTGGGGTTACTCATACTGATATTCGGAAATGAAAGTGTCATTACTATTACATTTATTGCATGAAAAAAAATGCCATGGGATTTATAATTTTTTAAAGGAATATTTGCAAAGCTTTTCATTGTATAATTCAAGTAAACCATTTGGTGATGGAAAAAGGAAATACTAATTTCTGACACCTTGTTTAAAGGAAAACAGTCTTTAATATGCCATCACTATGACTCGTAGCCACCCTGCAAACTGAAAAGGCCACACTGGCATTAAATTGTCCCTCTCGGGTGCACAAAAGGGCACCAGAAACACAGGGGATCTAAGAATAAGAATTCAGAAATCACTCCTCCCCAAGAACACTGCTTCCTTCAGGCCCATCCTTCCCAGGCCTGAATTGACCTTTCTCCTTTGAGCTGTTGTGGGCAGTTACAGTCATTTAAAAAGTGAAAAGGTAAGCAAGTAGCCAAGCACAGAATATACCTCCCCAGACACCCTTAGAACAGGATGCCATTCTTCAGCCTTTGCCAAAACATTTTCTCCTTTTAAAACAGTAAACCAGATCAAATCTACCTTCATATAGTGCAATTTTCCTCTTTGCTTTTAGCACTCTCTAGCTGCTCATTACTGAAAGAATTAACTGCATGTGAATTTATGCTATTATAAAACAGCCAGAACCTTGAAGCCGATACGTGTTATTTTAACATTTTGCATAGACAGCCAATGTATCTTTTTACTTTAAACATAACTATAAATGCTTCCATTCATTACTGACTAAATTTACCGTGAGCACAGCTTTTGAAAAACCTCCACTTTGCATTTTCTAATGCATGTGCTTTAATCAGAAAATACTTTTCTCAGAGCCTCCCATTCAGACACTGTGCAAATGGGCAGTGTCAGGAAATAATACACCTGTCCACAGCTCTGCAGAAAGAATATCTGCTTAGGACAGTAAGTACTCTAATAAATTGGACAGCTTATGAGTATTGATATTGAAACCCATGTTAAGGATTCTATTAAATATTCAGCCTCTGCTCCCATTCTCTAAATAAATGCTTTCAGGCTTCCTCCTGTGGTATTCTTTTTAACCATTTGAAGGGACCATCTCTAGGATTTCATATTTCTCTTGACATGAATTAATTTAGCTTTTGGGTAGGGGCGGGGGGCTCTTCTTGCCAAGCCAGAAGACTTTCTGTCCTTATGCTGTGTCATCAATCATTCAGGCTCTCCTCAGTCTCTCAGAAACAGCCCAGTGTTGCCAAATGACAAAAGGCTGATGTCACTTCTATCTGCTACTTGCAGGTTTGCTGCCAATCTCATTTCAGGAGTGCAAGACTATAAAGCTTTACTGGACACGTAAGTAGCTTGGAAGGAGAGCTGCTGCTTGAGTATCCACAGGGCTTCTGATTCAAGGGTGCTCTAACATGCCCAACGTCAGGCTGCATTGCACCTCTCCACCATTTGGAAGGGCTGGGGCTCCAGCATGCTTCAGGGCAAGTGCTTCAGCAATTTTTTGTGTGCTTTTTGCTTTATTACTGCAATCTAACAAGTTGGAGAAGGATCCTTTTTGATGCCCGGTAGTCATCACCCTAGCACGTGCAGCGCAGCCCAAAGGACACACACAATCTGCCTAACAAAGCTCTTGAGAACAGCCCAGGAAGTCTGTGCTCCCCAGACCCAAAGAGCAGCAGCACTGCCGTTACACAGCCTGCACACCTTCCCTGGCACCAGACACCTTGCCAGGGTGCTGCATCCCCTCCATTTAGAACATCAGCCCCCCACCTCCCTCCCCCAAAAAAGGAGATAACACATCCCACCAGAAGAAGGAAGCCTCACCACAGACAGGCTGGTTCAGTGGCTAGTAAAAATAAGAAGTTACTTATGCCATTGATACTTTCTGTATATAAACACAGGGGAAATCCATGATTCTTAAGTCACGTATGAGGTAGCTCGTAACAGCATTTTACATAGCATTTCTTAAGCTCACCTAGTATGTTCCAAGTTTACTGCTGAAATCACTGCTCCTCGAAGAATAGAAACTGTGGAGAGCCAAGCACAACGGAACCAAGCACAACGGACCCCACTTCATAGCAGGGAAGGGGTCATTTTTCTGTCTGGAAATACAAGAGGCCTATGTGATATGCTTTAACCAACACTTATTTGGATGAGGAAGGCAAAGTCCATATTCAAACAACAAAGTCCCTATCATCTATGAATTAGATAAAAGAAGGAGGAAGAGGCTGTTTGATTTTTCACTTCAAAAGTCTGACAGCTACTCAGAAAGTATAGACGAGGTACTTACTTAAGAACATGTGTTTTTGTCCAAGATATGCCATGCAACTGCGTATACCAGCACTGGTGTGCTGTGAAGTACTATGGCATATTAACGTAGTTCACTGCATCTTTATGTGACAGCATCTGAGATGAGATAAAGAAACCACATTGCTGAAACAAAGAATAATTTAAATTCTTATTATTTTGACCCCACTACTCTAGATCCAAAGACCCCCGTGATCAGATTTGCTTGCCTTAAATCAATAATCATTTAAATCCTCACTACTGTGTCCTCATATTACTGTTTGCTTGTCACTCTTCCTGTATAATTATGAGGACACCATAATTGTAACATTTTCAGTTCCTTGTTGCTGTTAAGGACTTCTACCAGCGAGTGTACTGCTAGCTTCTCTTGGATCATCCCACGTGCAGATGCACAATATTCCAGCCCAAACCCAGGCGTTTAGTTTTAACCGTGCAGATATTCCATACAGTTGCCAGGACTAAATATTTCAAACAAAGCCTAACTTGCTCGCACAAAAGAGTTGTAAGATCTTACACAGACATCTAAATCAGTACAAGCTTTTCTGGTGCCATCAGTCAGAGTTAATAACCCCTTTCTTAACTGCTATAATTACGCATTTTCTCATCTAAATCTACCATGCTATTCTACTATTTTTGATCATCATAGATGCTCTTTAAAACTCTGTTAAATATAAGAGGATTTCTGCACTATGCAAAATGTGGGAGAAGGAGAACACTAATAACCCTGTTTTGCTGATAAGGAACAAAAAAATTAAGCACCTGTACAAGGAAGTAAGTGATACTGACAGTTTGAGAGCCAGGAACTAAAGTGAGTATCCCTGGTTTAGAACTGCAACAGTTCTAAAGAGACAGTTAAACAAGATAAACTAGCATAAAATGTTACCCCGTATCAGCCGTATGACAGTAACCCTCCTTGTGTGCTTCTTTGCCCCTGCTCCTCTCTGGCAGGCTGGAAGCTTAGTCCTCTTTTGCTGAGGGAAAACCTCTTCACCACAAGGTCTTCTTCCTCTTGTGGTCTCTGCAGCCTCTCCCAAGCGACAGCACCATTATCTCCTGTGCTGCAGTGTCAGTGGGATATTTTACAATCCATAATCATAATTGTGATAACTCCTTTTTTTCTCTGGCCACTAAAGAAGCCTTTTAGGAGGTGGTGTTTTCACATGCCTTCCAATAAAAAGGGAATAGGTTTTCCCACTTATTTCCCCATAGGTCTAAATAAGGATTAGCACATCAGTGAGGCTCTGTGGAAAAGAGAAATGCCCTCTGTATTTCCCCAGTCATTCCTGTCCATCAGGCAAGGCCATCTCACACACTCTCGAACCACTCTGCACAGTACAGGGCCACTGTGATTTGCAGTGAATTTCATCAGTACTTTTTTCAAGGTGCTATGTCTTTTCCAGCTGTTCTGCTGACTTCCATCCTGGCAAAGTTTCCATGGTCCCATCTGGGCAGGCTTCCCACGCACATTGCAAAGCTGCTTGTGACCTGCTATTCTTTCCATTTCCACTAGATGATAATGCAATTGCTTAACGAATATGCATGAAGCTGCCAGGAATGATGTATTTAACTTTGGTATGGGAATTCATCTATTTCCCTTATACTGTAATCTCGTTTTATTATTCAATTTGTGTTATACCTGATCTAATTGTAACAGAACAAAGGACAGATTAGATTTCTTTTCCTTTCTGTCTCTCTCTCCCTTCTCTCCCCTCTTTTCCTCTGGCTTTGTTTTTCTCCTTCTCTCCCTCCAGCCATGCTTTACCTGTTGATTTTGCTCGTGGACAGCTGTCTGGTCATCCTCTCTGTATGAAGCAATACTATGGACTCTTTTCTTCCTATCGTCTTCCAGGACATACCAAAGATACCCTCGTGGCCCAGAAAAGCAGTGTAATGCCAGAACCAGAGCACATCATTGTTGCTTGTAACAATCAGGTAAATGAGTGTTCTTTTTTTATACCTTTCTATATTTCTTAGCTTGCTTAAATTCACTCAAGAAGAGCCTAATGTAATCACTGTTCAGAAACACAATTAGCGTGCTACGTATGAGCTCACTTCTTACCAAGCATTCGCTGTCAGTATTTCCAAAAGATGCTTCTGCAGCATTTTTGTCCTTAGCCCACTTTCTGTTCCAAGTACAGTGATGCAGAAAGGAGGAATGTGGCAGAATTCATTTGCTTTCTCATTCAAACAAAAATGTTTATTAAACAGAGATGAAACCACAGAGAAAAATAATCTTATTAGAGTGCATTTGCTGGAAATGCTCTTCTCTTGACAATCAAGTATTGGCACACAATGCATGGCATATATACCGCCATCCCATGTAGGGGGGCCTAAGCTATGCCTGAAGAAGTTAGCACAGGTGCAGGCAGAAATACTGAAGTGTTAGACTGAATCTGCCCCAATCAATAAATGCCGTCGAGCAGCAGAGGATATTGGCTGGGCAGAGTACCTTATAGCCCAGCTCGACTATTTGTAGTACTGGAGCCGTGCCTGCAGGCCCCCTTGGAATGAAGGGGTAGATCCCAGTGGTCCCTTTTCCAGGAAGTCCTGTTCTTCACCTCAATGGGAAGTTCTCTAGGTTCTCTAGGTTATTTTAAAACACATAATACCATGGAAATTATTTACATACTTCCTGATGTTATCTCTTCAGGTTAAGCTTATTCAAATAACGTACGTTTTATTTGAGCCCAACACACAATGTAAGTCCCGTATAGCAACTGGCATTACACTGGTGTAAAAACACAGGAGAGGTGAGCCCAGGGCCAGTCCCCAGTGTTTTTGTGCTCCATTGCCTGCAGGCCTGGCTCTCCAGGCAGGACTTCAGCATCTCAACACCTACCCAGGCGAAAGCAAAATATTGGACCAGTAAGGGTCCAACCCATCTGTGACTGTTCTTGTGACTTCTGTCATTTTTTTGCAGTTTTTTGTTTTGGATGTTGTCATTAATTTCCGTCGTCTCAGTGAGGGAGATCTTTTCACTCAGTTACGAAAGATAGCCAAAATGGCAGAGAATGAAGAGGAAATGCTGCCTCCAATTGGCCTGCTGACAACAGACGGAAGAACAGAATGGGCAGAGGCCAGGACGATCCTTATGAAAGGTTAGCAGCAGCAATCCCAGCTTTCTCTTCTTCATCATCTTCCTCCTCTTCCTCCTCACCATCATTGTCTTTCTTTGCTGGGAGTGAACATTACAGCAAATATAGGACTGAATGTGCAACCTCACTGCTGAATTTTTCTAGCAGGAGGAAACTCAATACCTGTAAGTGTTCAGATGTGTGTTACCAGGGAAGCAGCAGATATGGTTTGACCCTTTGGCTGTGTATCTTCAAGTGTTACGCCACGTAAATAGCTCTCACTCCATTCTCTGCTTTTCATCACATAAATTACATTACATCGGATTTTGTGATTTGTCTCTTTCTTTACATCCATTTTGTACCAATAAGAATGATGTATCCTCTTAGCTTTTGGCAACTATTAGACATTTTTCATCTCATCTAACAAAGGCATCTACAAGTTAAACACCTATTGAATCTAGCTGTGTACTGTCTCTAGTCAATGGAGAAAAATAGAAAGTACCAGGACTGATTCATCTAAATCTTAAGTATCTAGGAAAGGTAACACCAATTACTATGTGGGGATAGTTCTCTCTCTCTTCCAACAACAAGCAGCATATAGCTGTCTTGGATTCTGGACTCGAATGCCTGACTTTGAAACAGATGAAAATAAAGGGTGGGATTAGTCACCTCTATCACTTCACACCTTATATATTTTACCCTGAAGCTAAGTGATGTAAATGCCCTCTTTTTGCCATTTTAGATGACTTAGGTATTCATTTTTCCCTCCTGAAAGAAATGTTAACTCATCTCTTTATCCCCAGTTCAACAATGCTACAGAAAATATTGCTGTTTTACCAATGCCCTGGAATATACAAGAGTTGCAATAGTCTCAAAATATGTTTACCATCCCAAGGAAGATCTTCCCTTTTCTTATTTATTTAAGTTATTTAAGTTTATCTATGCTTATAATAACTTTATATAGATAAACCCCCCCCCCACACACACACACACACAGAGTCCTGGCCATTATTACGTGGTACCAGTCTCATCTTCAGGCTTTCCCCTCCCCACCTTTTCTTTTAAAACAGGAGAAAAAAAGATTCCTTATTTTAATGAAAACTGAGATAAAAACCTAATCATTTATTTTCATGCCACGCTTTTAAGTAAAATAGTGAATACCTTGAAACCTGCAGCAAAATAATCTTTGTAAACCTACATCATCCAAAAGAAAAAAAGACAAATCAACAAAAACTAGCAGAACCGTCCCTATAGTGTTTTTGGATTGCCTGGCATTTGCTGAAATATTCTTTTTAATGAGGAAGCAAACCAACTCAGTTATGCAGCTGAAAAAAACGGATTCTGCATTAGCAAATATCACAGCACCATGATGTGAGCCTTCTCTAATCTAAGCAGGAATCCCATCCTAGACCACTCATAATAGCACAGCTCCTCTATATAGTATAATGCATTGCTGTTACACATGGATACATGATTATTAACAGCCCTTTTTTCTTTCTTATCTGTGGTGAAACGTTCATGCAACAATAACTAACAGAGGAAGAGAAAAGCCTCTAGTGAAGCAGCGTGAGGTGGAAGGGGTCACTCCACAACTGTTCTGTACTGGGCAGGGACAGAGGAGACCTATACAGCACTTTGCAGAGGTTATGAAGGAGATATATACATGGCCCTGCATAGACCTACAAGTAGAGGATAGGTTGCCTAGGTGAAAAAATTTCAAAGAAATTGTAATAAACCCAGCCATCACTGGTTTATAAACACATTCAGTACTTCAACTGCATTCAGGCTGCAGAACTAACTCCCTCTCCTAAGTACAGGAAGTGAATTCTTACTGCTACAGGGGCTGCTGTCCCATGCATACTATATCTGAATTTGATTCAGAACTGTCTTCTGATATTTTCCTTTTTAAAACAAAACTCAAAAACCCCAACTAAGCAAAAGCTGACTGGCCAATTCAATGCAATTGTCTGCATTAGAAAGGAAGAAGGAAAAGAAATGTCTTGAGGGCTTTAGGCTTGTTCTCACACTTCTCCTCTGTTTCAGCTCTTTCTGCAAATATTTATTTTCCATCCCAAGTCATGGTTCATGAGTTCTTGTGCAGTTCATTGCCTGCTTGACATGATAATTTTTTCAGTGTTTGATCAGCTCTCTGGACGTGTCTGTTTCTTTCTCTAAGGGCATCTTTCCCCTACTTTTCTGTTTCTAGCAGAGCTTAATTTTATTCACTCTAATACCTAGACTCCAGATACCCTGAAGCCATATGTCAGAATAAGGGCTTCATATCTGTCAAAGATGTGTGGGCAGCAGCCACAATGAAATATATATAAACCTATCAGACAACATAAAGCAGAACGCTGAGCAAGCTGTGAGCAGTTTGTAAATCACTATCCAAGCAGTTTTTCTTGAAGGTGTCTGTCCGCAAATACCAGCAGCTGATGTATACTGGGGGCAACTTCCATTCACATGGATCTTTTCAGCCTTTACGTTGATGTACCCAGACCATCAATGGAATAAATACCACAATTACGGTGAGTTCTGCAAGTGTCAGATACGAGAAGAGCTTTACAGCTGAGAGGACAGGAACATGTCTTCTCCCTTATAAAACTTCTGAATGCTTCTGAAGACAATTCATAGAGACATCAGTGTTTCACATGTTGTAGGGGGGCACAGATCCCTGGTAGAAAGCTCAACCTATCTGCATGCCCCGTCAATTACAATCGCCTGGCTCAAGTCTTTGTAGGAGCTGGCAGGAACGCCAGGTGCCTTCCCTAGGACTCTGCTTCTATGGGCAAGGGAAGACAACACATTATGCGCTCCACCAGGTCTCCATACCGCCTGCGAGAAGTCAGGCTGGCCAACCCTGTCACTCGGGCCCATAGCTGCCAATGCTCCCTCACAGGAGCCGCCAGACAGCAATAGACAGTACCTTGCCATAACCACCTGCAAGAGGCCACAGCTCCCCCTCTTCCTTCTCAGCCACTGCTATCACTTGCCTCTCCTTCTCTTGACACCTTTTTCATTTCTTGCATACTTGCACTCTTTTTCACTACACAGCATCTGGAGAATGAACCTGGATGATAACAAGCATCTGGTTTTTTTCTAGCTCCTCACTAACCTATGTTACTCATTTTGGCAAGGTACATTTTTTCTTACTTTGAAAAATGCTGTTCTTTCAGAGGATCAAGGTACTTTTCATATTTGCAAACACTAAAAACATACACATTTTGAAATGGCTCCATATTTCAAATGCAAATCAGAATTGTTTAATTTTAAATATTTTTTCCATTCTTTCAGCTAAAATCATCTCCTGAATTGAGCACAGATTTGTTGAACTTAGCACAGACTTGCAAGAAGGTTTGGTCAATCTGAATTCATATCTTTAGTTAAGAACATTCTGAAACACAAACATTTTCACTAAAATCTAGCAAAACCAGCAGATGAAAGCAGATCTGTTAAGAATGGAAGGAATTTTAAGTTGATGTTTGAAAGCCCTTTTTCCTTTGATCTTGTTAACAACCATTTAACAGCAATTAATGATGCTATATGCTTTTGAATAAAACAAGGTCTTGTTATAGATTCCACACTTTTATCCTTTCAATTAAGAGCTCTATTAAGTGCTCACACTTAAATATTTCCTATGCCTCAAACTGGCCCTCAGAAGAAAACAAATCTTTACCTTCATAATACTTCTGAGTTAAAGAAACTGAGAAAAAAACCCAGCACAAATACACCGTAAATAAGGAGAAAAGTGCTGAGGACAATGTAAAAATAGCCTTTGTAGTTCACCTGTAGAAGCAAGAGTGACAGGATAGGGAAAAGAAACAGAGAAAGAGAGCCAGAAAAAGCACATTTTGTTCAGCAGTACACTAGCAATAGGAGGGAAGTGGAATGTGGCAACCCATGGTTTTGGCAATACCATGTTCAAAAACTAAACCTCACGACCTCATCCACAGATGTTTCTTCATGTGACGTAGGCAATATACCCAGTCCAGGGCTTATTTCTCTAAAGTACAAGAAATGACCAGGGACAGGAGAGAGAAGAGGGTTTTAATACGAGAACACAAAACCAACATGGGCACTGCTGTTCCTTATCCGCAAAAGGGTTTTAATGGGAGAACGGCACAAAACCAGTATAGGCCCTGCTGTTCAGAGCAGAATACTGCAGCACTGCAGCAATAGCGTGAGCTCTGAAATTCTCTGTTTTCCACCTGTCCTCTCTGTAACTGTTATATATAAAATAAGTAAGCATTGCTGGCTTTAAGAGTAAAATAGATCTATTTTGTAATATAATTACTTCAGGAAATGAAAGGCAGAAAAAGAAAGTGGATATTATTGAATCATATGAAAGATACATAGAGATATTGCAAAAGTTAACACATGAATGAATGCCTTGGTATAACGTTTCCTTACACTGAGATGTTCTGCTGTTGAGAGAGCTCGGCAAACACCATCTCTTTGCAGAGTCAGGGTCAGATCTTCAATGCTCTCCAAGGCAGCAGGGTTCCCCAGCCAGTCCTGCGCTACAGGTAAGAGGATGTGAACATTTCACTCTTTTATCCCCAGACTCTACTAACCGCGACTCTCTTGACATGATTGAACGGTGCATATGCCTGGTGTGCCTGGACAGCCCAAGTGGGGTGGAACTCAATGATACAAACATGGCATTGCAACTGCTACATGGGGGAGGCTACCATAAAAACGGGGCCAATCGTTGGTACGACAAACCTATGCAGGTAAAAAACCTTACAGTACTATGATACTACTTGCATGTGGCAAGGGACTCCAGTTGCCCTCGTGGTAGGGACCACTTAGAATCAAGTGGGAGAAAGAGGGGAAGGTGGTGTCAGCAACTGCCAAGGCAGGATTGGTGTGAGCAGCGCTGTTCCTTGCAAGGCAGGGGAAGCAGACCTACTGCCTTGCTGGGAGTGGGGGGGCCTTCTCCAACACAGGTACACTTTCACCTTCCCTGAAGTTGCCCTTTGCAGTTGAGGAGGTAGACAGATATACACAGACATACAGGTAGGTAGACATCTGATTTAAAAAAAAAAAAAAAAAAAAAAAAAAAAACCAACAAAACCCAAAACAACCCAGTATGCATTTAATTACACTCAGTCAAATGAAATAAAAATGCTGGACTAGCATCCCAGAACAAAAAAAAAAAAAGAAAAGCAGAATAGCTTTCTCTGTTTTCTCACATATTTTCCGATGTCCTAGAAATACCACTGCTTATAATTTAGCATGTGTTTAAGTTAGTATAAAGTTCTCACTTAACAGACTGTTTACTCATTTAATGACATCCTTGTTGAGGCTTTCCTGGAAGTATTGATTTCTCCAGCCTTTTTCCCAATCAGATTTTGATTGTCATATTTGAAAGTGTCGCACTGTTATTTTCACATTTTGCAATAGACCCAGGGTGAAGCAATGTATTAGTCTCCAACTGTCAACAATGTTGACACCTCATGAAAGACTGAAAAAACCCCTGACTGATACATTGCTTGCACAATGCTTGTTTCCCTTGCCATGCAGCAACATGAAAAGAGAAACCACTAAACTAATTTCACGTGCACTGACTTACCCCAGTGCAAATACATTTCAGTAGTCATTCCTGATTTATGCCACTGCAAATGACATTATTAGCAGAGTCCAGTCCTGTGTTTTTAAAGAAAAAAACATTTGTCTTTAGTTAGAATCCTCTGTTACTTGCAGGGCCACTAGGTGAGATCTTTCAATCCGATGAGAATAAACAAGATTTTCTTTTTGTTTACTATCAGAAGGTAGCAGAAAGCAAATAAATTTGCATAGTATACGGGAGAGCTTCATCTGTCCAGTTGTATTCAGGCCAGAAGTAGTTCAAAGGCGGAGAGAAATTCTTAGGGAAAAAAGATCCCATTTTCTTTCATGCAAATGCAGATTATGTAGGAAGCCATTCTCACAGTAGGACTTGTTCTTTCTCTCCATATTCTTCTTCAACTTCACAGTAAGGCATCAGAAAATGTCCAGGTAAACTTTTGTGCATCACACACTTACTCTGTGAAAATCTCATGGGAACCAGGGAGGCAGGATGCGTACGTCTGATACAAATGCGCAGAGCGAGCTGAGTGGGAGAAGTCCACCCAAAGACACTTCAAAAGAAGTGGGGGGAAAAGTCCAGAAAAAGCACAGGAAACGTGAGACAACTTGCAGTTTTGTCCTAGACATCTGCTTTTGTTTGAGATGCAGAAGTAACCAGCTGCATGGGGGTATCACAGAACTACAGTGCAGCAGGTTAAGTGTCACCAGTTATACCAGGTGTATGCAATGAAATCAGGAATGAAGACAAGTAAGAGGGAAATTAAGAAAACACCACAAAAAAAAAAAAGGTAAGGAGGAAGCAGGCCAGTAAAACAAGCTATGAGAAAGCTATCAAATAAGGATGAGCTTCCTCATTTGATATGATATTTGTAATAAAATGTGATCCTAAGGGACCTCCCAGATACAGAAGTTGCATTGCCCCCAAATGTGGAAGGAGAACCCCAGCCTGTCTTTCTATTGACAGGTTTTCTCTACCATAAAGCAGATGCTAAATCCAATTTCCAGACTCCAATGGGAATTGCTAAAATTTACATTCTTGCAGGACTCAGTCCAAAATAACAGCATGAAAGGGATCCAATGCAATGCCATTCACAGGACAAGAAAGTCTCCTGCAATAAGTCTGTAAGTCACCCACTGATCTGTACGTCAAGGATGTTCCTGATATGAGCAATAAGAAAAACACAGGAGAATGACAACATCTTTTGTTAGGTTGCCATCATGGGTAACTTGCCCAGAACATGATTTATTCTCTATAAATCTTGCACTTGTTTTTTGCCTTGCTTAGTTTGTGGTAGGAAGAGACGGAGTCTGCGGTACCGTGTGTGAACATTCCCCTTTCGATGGCATCGTACTGGTGCAGTGCACTGAACACTTGCTCAAGCACATGTGAGTCCCCTTTCAGTACAGCTATTGTACCTACTCCAGCCCCTGGGAAGCCTCTGCCAGTGGCAAATTCCCCCTGATGCACAGGGCCACTAAGATCCATGCAAGTGTTGGAAACCAGTCATTTACCTGCTAAAAAAGCAGTGTTTAACAAATAGATTATTCCTGTGACCTTAATGACTTTTCTCTCACATACTAACAGGAAAGAAAGCTCCAAGAAATTAGTCCGAGCTGATTCAGTGAGTGAGCTTCCTGCTCCACGGAGACTAAGATGGAAATGTTCCCCTGAAATTCAGGCACATTTGGCATCATCAGCAGAAAAACTCCAAAGGTAGAACAGATGCCTCATTTTTCTCAGCAATGACTGCATGCTGGGAACTACCCAGAGCAGTGAGTGCAGACATGAGTTTCCTCATAGAGGGCTCTCCCTGCCCTCCCGCTCCTCCTCATCTTCCCAAGCTGGACATACCTAGCATTTCTTTGCAGGATGCACCCTTATGGGCTGGAGCTACTTCACTGTATTCAGGAATTGCATTACCGTTGTTTTCCTTACACGTAAATATTAGGAAAGCTAAAGACCACTGGAAAAACAGTTGAGTCCTATTTGCACAGGATGCAAACAGTGCAGGTTCTCTGGTTTTGTGGATGCACTTTATGGGTTTGACCTGACTAAAGCCAAAGCCAGGGCAATGGGGATACCTATGTGGGACAGCAGAATACAACTGGTTTGAATAAACAATTTGAATTCAGGAATGTAATTTGTTTACATCCATGTTGCTCTTACAAAGGTTAGTTCTTCTGACTGTGTTTGCAGGATGTAAAAGTTTTGCATGATCTTTGAGGGTGGGGATGGCAATGAGAGATTTTTTTCCAAATTATTTCACCTCAGCACTCAGGCCTGTGATCTCTCTGTAGAGAATTAATACATTGTCTGCATGATCACCTGTAAGCATGTCCAGTGTGATTGCATTAAATGAGACCTCGAAGTGGCTAGAAGCATACATGAGAGTATGAAAACATTCAGGATGCAGAGTAATTTCTTTTTGTTCTTAAATAAAGGTAGTAGTCCTCTAAATTGAAACTTGCAAGGAGCTTGCAGCCTTCATCAGGTTTTAAATCTACCCATTTCTCACACTAGTAGATCTCACAGAAATTTGTTGAGATCAAAGGAGGCCCTGGCTTAGGCTTCAGAAGTGGAAACATTAGGTTTTAAGGGAAAAAAAAAAAAAAAAAAAAAAAGTGTTTTACTCAAGTGAACAGAATGACCTGAGTGCCACAGCTTATGTTAAGGCTGCAGATAACCACCCCAGTCTAGAACCTGTATGAATAAACTTACTGACTAGGAACAAGTTACTAAAGGCCAGGACTGTCTGCAGAGCAGGAGCCCACTCACCTCCAAGTGGATACAGGCAGAAAATGATCTCTGGGTTTTATTTGCAAATGGAAATGGAATATGAGATTCTTGCATCTCCCCCCACAGTAACTGCCTCTGCTTGTTTTCCAGGATCATAAAAAATCTGGACTTTATTGCCTACACATTTGAGAACTATGGAAAGGAATTTATTAAGAAACAAAAGATTAGCCCAGATGCCTACATTCAAGTAGCACTTCAGCTGGCATTTTACAGGTAAGGTTAATTCAAATCACAGGAACAAGGTAGCACAAGAGGAGATTCACAAATTGTTTTTTATACAGAGGGTCCATTTTTTCCTTAGCACCCAAACAAATGTCTCCTGCATGGAAATGAGTAATCTTGCCTAATGACTGTAGGTCAGACAAGATAGAAATTGCCACCCAGTTCTGAGACAGAGTACTCCTTTCCTTCACTCCCTTTCCCTCTCCTCACTCTACCTTCCCATCCCCGTGTCCCACACACACCATTCCCAGCCAGTACCCTCTCCACAGCTTTCCCTGCGCTTGGCATAGAGAAGAGGGTGAGGGGACGTGGCACAGAGTGGCAGACAACCCTGCCACCCACAGCAGCAGAAGCAGCTAGGGAGTCCAAGTCCCTGGGGCAGAAACACTCCCTTGCCACTGCGGGTAGCTTGGGAGAAACTGCGGCAGTAACCCATAGCTCACGACATATGCATCCCCTGCACCACAGAGGGAAAAGCATTCACAGGGAAAAATACTACAGCAGCATGTCAGATAAGAATTCCTCCACAGGATGATAACTACTGCTGCTTCCTTTTTCAGAGGCATCCCAAGATTTGATAATATCCTCTAATTTCCATGGTATTATCAAAGTTAAAAGCTCCTTTCTACATTGTCCGAACAGCTAATGCTCCAGGCTAGAGATCGGTTGCATGGTTTCCTGCAGAACAGCCTATTTCACAAACAATCCTTTATCATGTCAAATTAAATCCTGAAGTGGTCTTTACCTAGTCAAAACCAGAGATGCCTAACACATTTTGCGTACTCCGTTAACATCTGTTAAACATCCTTTTTGCGTATTCCATTAACCAAACTCCAACAATGACCTCCAACAATGGTCCAAGATTTTCATCTGGATCCCAGCCATGACATAAATCCCATGTATGCAACAAAAACCTTAGGGGACAGTTATGTTCCAAGACCCCTGCTTCAACTGGAAGGCACAGTAGGTGTGAAGTGAGGAATAGTAGCTATATACCTAGACCCAAATTAAACAATAGTCTTCACACTATGTTCTATTTGCTATGTGGGTTTTCATTCCAGCTCACAGTCTCAAATACACCCTTTTCCCCTTTTAGTTTTCTATTTTTCATTCACACACAGAGTGCATTTTTTCTTGTTTTAAAAAAAACATATTTCATGCCCATAAGTAAATGATTAATTACACAATTATTTTATGATGCAGTACAAATAAAACATTCCTTGAGATCTTTCAGTAAATTTTAGTTTTACTAGCCTTGTTTTACACAGCAAGTCATTTTTTACTGGCAATGCATAACTAAAATGTATACAGCTGTGTCCAGCTCCTCATATTAGAAAGGAGTGAGCATCCATCTTTTTTAAGTTTCTTATAGAATTCTATCAACATTAAGATGAATACTATGTGAAAAATAAAATCGTGGCTGTAACAATAAAATGTACCAAGCCTATATTTCTTTTAGTCTTTATGACCTCTGGAAAAAAATGATTCTTTGTTTTTCTTACTTCATTCTCTCAGATGCCACAGGAGACTTGTCCCTACCTATGAAAGTGCTTCCATACGCCGATTTGATGAGGGCAGAGTCGACAACATTAGGTCTGCTACCTTGGAAGCATTTGCTTTTGTAAAAGCAATGACTGATGACAAGACAGCTCTATCGGTATGTTGGTCTGGCTCCCTCTGCCTTCTTTGGCAAAACACTAAGCAAATAATGCATTCATGATCCCCCATCTCTCACTTTTTAACTGTTAACTGAGAGCATAAAGGCATAGGGCAGGGTAGCAAGCCTTCCAGGATTTTGCTTTTTGTGCAAACCAACCATTAAGCTAAATATAAATATTTCCTTATTTTTATTTAAGCATCCAAAAGATTCAGAGGTGCCTAAACATGACATTATAAGAAACAAACCATCTGATTTTAGACTTAGTACTTACTGTCTTCTGAATGATCTATCACCAGATCCAAATTCTGCTCCCTGGAGAGATCTGGGCTGACCATGTGAAGTTCAGGATCATTATACTGCTACATGAGGGGAATTGCCTGGCAGGTCCCCTGCAGTAGATAGATAGCTCTGCTGCAGATTGCAATGTGTGAAGTGATATAATTCACATGCTTTGATTTCTGCATAAGGTGGATATGTTCTGGCTGATCTTTTTGGGTTTAAAGGTATGTTTCTACCAAATAGAGTTAGTTTTTTAGGATCCTCAAAGAGGCTGAACCTTCATGATGAAAAAAATTCATCAGGCTAATAAAACAACTCTCCAAACTGTCCTGACATCATCCTGCAAAAAGAAAAATGAAATTGTCTTTCTTTGAGACACCACCATCTGTTTTGCCAGAAGCATGAGTACTGTACATAGTAGATGGGGATGCAAAGAGGTACAGCTGAGAGAGCTGAGACTATAGCTGCACAAACAGCTTTGGGCACTGTCCCTCCCACCATCCCTGGAGAGCCTCCCTCAACATCTCTGTGTGCCACTTCCACCCACTGCACTTCGCTGCTGTACAGGGAATTTCCAGCTGGCTGTTTAGCTGCAAAACACTGCCACAATATAGATTATTTTGCACAGAAAGCCCACTCCAGTGGCAACAGCCCACATGGCTATTCTTCAGAATCTAGCATAGCATTGCTAGAAGTATTGCTGGGCTGTAGATTAAGTGTAAATTAATGAAATATTGTAAACCAAGCTCTATGTCCCAGAGGATGAGGAAAATTTGCCCAGAGAAGTGCTCCGTTCCTCCACCGCTTCTTCAATCTCCTTAAGGTTACCATGCCCCGAACTTAGCTCATGATGAACAAGACTCAAATAAGTTCCATGTTAAAATGACAACTCAAAGGAAATCTGAAGTAATTCCTTATGCTGAGTAGGTAATTCAAGGCAGATTATGACCATACAATTACACATAATAGTGACTACCATACAGTAGACAAGAAGAGGCTGTTGTTATTTGTTATCAGTGTCCTGTCTGACAATATCGTTCTTAATCTTATTTCATTAGAAGCTGCTGTCATCTGTGCACACCTTCCCCTCCACACTTGGGCACTCAGCATACCCCCAGCCCCAACACACATTGCTGCAGGCTGACCGTACTCCTAGGAGGAGCCAGCCTGCTCCTAGCACGTTGTTTTGCCAAATCCTTCTTGTTCCCTCCAACAATCTCTTCCTACCTTCCTTATTCCAACACTTACTGACTTCTGCAGCTCTCCCAAAGCTTCAGCATTTCTCACCAAGTCTGAGATTGTGCCCATGTTTCACAGCATCCTAAACTGTACTGCTTCACACAAGCAAGCAGAAGAATGCCATGCATGTCTAGAGTGAGCTCAGTCTCAGCCCCCAAATCTTTATATTGCATGCCTTGGCAGTACCAAATAGGGAGAATAATGGTTTCATTCCCCCTGAAAAACCTGCAATCATAGTGCAAACCAATCCACTGATAGTTTTCCTGGCTTCTTGACCACTGACAGATGCAAAGGACATTTAAACTGATCTGACTGATCTGTTCTTTCCCACAAACTTTTAGAAATCTTTGTTTTGATGTGAACATCTTTATCTTCCAGTTCAAAACTATATATATATTATTATCACAGAATCATTAGAAACAAAATTCACTTAATAGAACCCTATTCTAAGGTGATTTCTTTAGACCTACAGATTGCCTCTGGATGTGAAGGGGTTAATTTATTTTTTGGACAAAGAGATGCGTCACTTGGTTTAAGTAGCCTTGAACTCCCCAAAATATTCTTTGTTAATAGGCATTAATCCAAATCAAATTAAAACCAATTTTCTATCTGATGCTAACAAAAATGATCTTCAAACGATAGCTTGAACAGTCACCAAAGATTGATCGAGTCGGATTGATTCTCTAGCAGGAGAAATATCTCATGCATTTGACACTTGCTGTAAAAGAAGCAGCAACTTACACTGCAGAGATTGCTTCAATAGCTGTAAATTAATCAGATTTAAAGACTGCATTTGGTAATTTAATCTGTATAAGGCAACTAAGGCCTAGCTCTAGCCCTATGAAAAAAATATCAGGCTCTGTACTTTGAAGGTCCCTGATGGTGGCCTTGAATTGCTTCCAAAATGAATTCTTTGTTCAAAAGATCATTCATCGTCCACAGGAGCTGAAGGTTCCCTGTTTATCTGGAGACCCAGTCATTTCTGGCTGTTTCAGGGTCTCCCAAAGTTGCAGTGTCAGACTTGATGTACAGCAGGGCAGCACTTCTTAGGATCGTTCCCTTAATATAAAAAGCTGCCATTTGACAGGAGTCAAAATTTACTAGCTTGTTATCTGAAGTGTGAGGCATCTGTGGAGGGTAGAGCAGCCTTGGAAAATTCTAGATGCCCTTCCACACACGGGAGTAATTTTTTGACTGGCTAGTAAAATATCAGTAATGGCTTTCATTAATATCACTGTCATTGTCTAGATAAACCATTCTGGAGAAGATATACTGCCTGGCTGTTTTGAAAACACTGAATTGCACTAGGCAATGATTTTCTCTACTTCAAATGGAGCGATTCAATTAGTAATAATCGACACCCCCAAAATCCATGGAAGCAATCCACAAAAGGAACTGCAAGTCTTTCCTTGACTTCCAACAAATGACCACCAATAAGCCTGTTCAACCCTTGCACAACCAGACACCGTTGCTGCTCAGGACATTAAATCCCTATGGCTTTCCATTTTATAAAGAGTACTTACACCTGAGCCAGGAGCAAAGGACATTTGAGAGTGCTTGCTGTTTGGCTGCTGGTTAATTGATGGAAGATGCTATTTCTTTGAGAGTTTATTCAATAATAGATATATTTTGATTTCCCCAACAGGATTCTGAGAAGATGCAGAGATTTAAGGATGCAATTGCAGCTCAGACTAATTACACTATTCTGGTAAGTAAAACTGCTTTGTCTGAACAAGGACTAGTTAGCTTTTTCAAGAAAAGTATGAAGATACAATCATTAACTATTTAAGCACCAGAAAATGTAGACATCTCTAAATAGGAAAGTACCTGCTATGTCACACTTACGAAAATTTCTGATGAGCCAAACACCCTCCAAATAGCCCTATTCAACTAATCTCACCTTAAAAAATACTTCCTGGAAAGCAAGATAACAAAATTCTGCATTAGACATCAGTGGCAACACCATAATTCTGGGGCATTAGCTCTCTTATCTAGAACTGTAATGGACCATGACACTCTGTATTCAACATATTCACAGGCAATGTGCATCTGTGAAACATTTATGATTTGTATCTGTGTCATAACTAGGAGTCCCAGCCACAAATTAGGATTCCACTAAGCTTGGTGTTGTACAAATTAACAATTCAAAAATGGCCTCCATCTTAAAAAGCTTGCAATCAAAATTTAATAAAGGGGTCTTTTTTATAAATATTGAAAGGTTTGCAAGGGAGAACAGTAGCCAGACAAAATAAGCCTTTATTCTGTGCACTCTGTGATCAACATGAAATGTTAGCCATGAAGATAGCCAAGAAAAGTGGCAATGGGGTATTCTAATGGGGTATGGCAAGTGGACAGCTGAGAGCCTTATCGGATGAGAAGTAAGCAAGGCTTAAAAGCAACCAATCTAACTGCTGTGTAACATGCATGAGAAAAAACTCCAACTGCAAAATCCAGACCCCCAAATTTACAGGTATTTAGACCCGTAAGCTATAATGTTACAGATAAGCTCAAGACAGCCATAACATATCAGAAACTTTTTTTCCCCTAAAACTAACCATTTATGCGTTTTCTTATGTTTCTCCTCCCTAGAGGAGAGAGGTCCCTAGCTGGGACCTGATCCTCAGATGGACTGGTATTCTGGAAGGTGTATTCTGGTATTCCAAAGTACCATTTCTAATAAAGGTCATTAACAATGAGGGAATGATTATAGTAAGTTTCCTTTTAAAGACCTGAATGCAGGGTCTAATAAGAGGAAGAGATGCTCTCCAGTGAAGAAATCAGTTTAGTTATCAAATACAACTCATTTTCTGTTGATTAAAAATGAGACAATTCAGCCTGGGTAATGCTCTACATCCCACTGTGCCAAGACAAAGCACAGACTTGCTCTACAAACAACTTAGTCAAACCACTCATGAAATTAATAAATGTTAATAACCAGCTATGCTAAGTGAATTTGCTACCTATTGTTTTGCCTCAGACCATTGCCTAACAAACCCACATTGCTCATTACTGTTTAAATACTCATAATATTCAAGACATCATTCACTTCCAGAGGTGGTTTCAAAGGTAAACTCAGACCACTGGAGAGGTGAAGTGTTGCTTTCAGGCAGGATTTGTTCCTAAGACTATGAAACAAAAAAGGCAGGGAAGAAAAACAGTTTTATGTTTCAAGCCTTGTGCTGGGGATGCACATCTTAGAAGCTGAGACTCCACGTCATCTCTAAAGCAGAGGCAAGTCTTACTTCAGGGCAACTGTCTCACCAGAGTAACCTCACAATGAACACAACATACTGTAGGTCTACTAGGTCACAACCAATGGAATTTCTGTACAACATCACTTTAAAAAAAAGAAAAAAATTCCATAAAATCCCCCCTCCAAGTCATTTCAGTTCCAGAAACTGTTATAAAATTCAGTCTCCAGTGTAACTCATGGGAAAATATTAAAATCACCATTGGAAAATTAATTTATCTTTAAATTTAGAAAGGTCTCCAGGTATTTCTACTCACCAGGCTCCCCTTTCTTTCTCAGAATAGCAGAATATAATCGTTGTGCCTTTAAACTATGGGCAAGACTTACAGGGTCTGACTAAATTGTGTGTAACAGACTGAAATGTAATAGCTCCTAAGA